>NC_054473.1:20271055-20598555 GCF_017639515.1 Carcharodon carcharias | reverse complement strand
CTCTTTCTTTCTCTTTCACACTCTCTCTCGCTCTCTCTCACACGCACGCACACACACACACTCTCTCACACACACACTCTCTCACACACACACTCACTCAATCACTCTGCCTCTCTCACGCACACGTGCACACACACACACAAACAGACTCTGTCTCTCACACATACTCTGACGCACACACGCACACTTTCTCACTCTCATGCTCTCTCCCACACACACACACACACACTCTCTCACATGCACACACACCCTCTTTCTCTCACGTACACACACTCTCTCACTCTCACACTCTCTTTCTCTCCCACACATGCACACACACTCTCTCACATACACACACATACTCTCTCTCTTTCTCTCACACTCACACGCACACGCGCACACACTCTCTCTCTCTCACACACACGCACATGCACACTCTGACTCACTCACTTTCTTCTCTCTCTCTCACACACGTGCACACACACACACAGGCTCTCTGTCTCTTTCCCACATACATACACACTCTCTCTCTCTTTCCCACACACACACACACACACACACACACACTCTCTCTCTCTCTCTCTCACACACACACACACACACACACACACACTTGCTCACTCATTCTCTCTCTCTCTCCCTCTCTCTCACACACACACACACATGTTCTCTCTCTCTCTCTCACACACACACTCTCACTCACCCTCTCTCTCACACACACAAACATGCACACACACAAACATGCACACACATGCTCTCTCTCTCTCACATGCGCTCTCTCTCACACGCACGCTCTCTCACACGCACGCTCTCTCACACGCTCTCTCTCACACGCACGCTCTCTCTCTCACACGCATGCTCTCTCTCTCACATACACACACACTCTCACACACGCATAGACTCTCTCTCGCACTCTCTCTCTCACTCACTCACTCACACACACACAATCTCACTCACTCACTCTCTCACTTTCACTCTCATACATACACATGCACACACTCTCTCCCACATACACACACACACACACACACACACTTTCTCTTTCTTTCTCTCTCACACTCACTCACACGCATGCGCACACACACTCTCTCTGTCTCTCTCACACGCACTCACTCACTCACTCTCCTCTCTCACACACACAGGCTCTCTCTCTCACACTCTCTCTCTCTTCCCCCCCACACACACACTCTCTCTCTTCCCCCCCACACACACACTCTCTCTCTTCGCCCCCCACACACACACTCACTTTCTCTCTCTCACACACACACTCTGTCACTCACTCACTCTCTCTCTCTCTCTTTCACTCTCTCATACATACACATGCACACACTCTCTCTCACACACACACTCACTCATTCACTCACTCTCTCATACACACACAAACATGTACACACATGCACTCTCTCTCTCACATGCACTCTCTCTCTCACATGCACACTCTCTCTCACACACGCACACTCTCTCTCACACACACACTCTCTCTCACATACACACGCACAGACTCTCTTGCTCCCTCTCTTTCTCACACACACTCACTCACTCACTCTCTCTCACACACACACTCTTTCATTCACTCTCTCACATACACTCTCTCTCTCACACACACTCTCATTCACTCACTCTCTCACATACACTCTCGCTCTCACACACACATGCACACATTCTCTCTCTCACACACATGCACTCTCACTCTCATACACACACACGCACACACTCTCTTAAACACACACAGACACACTCACTCACTCTCACTCTCTCTGACACACATTCTCTCTCTCACACACACGTACAGACTCTCGCTCTCTCTCACACACACACACACACACACGCAGACTCTCACACACAGTCACACTCACTCTCACGCATACGTGCGCACACACATTCTCTCTCCCTCTTTCTCTCTCTCTCACACGCACACTCACTCACTCACCCTCCCTCTCTCACACACGCGCACACACACAGGCTCTTTCTTTCTCTCACACATTCTCTCGCTCTCTCTTTCCCACACACTCACTCACTCTCTCTCTCACATGCACACTCTCTCTCTCACAGGCACACACACTCTCTCTCACACATGCACAGACTCTCTCTCTTGCTGTCTCTCACATACACACACACACTCTCTCTCACACAAGCATAGACTCTCTCTCTCGCTCTCTCACACTCACTCACTCTCACTCACACACACAATCTCACTCACTCACTCACTTTCACACTCTCTCTCATACATACATACACATGCACACACTCTCTCCCACATACACACACACTGTCTCTCTGTCTCTCTCACACTCACTCACACGCACGTGCACACACTCTCTCTCTCTGTCTCTCTCACTCACTACTCACTCACTCTCCTCTCTCTCTCACACACGCGCGCACACACACAGGCGTTCTCTCTCTCACACACTCTCTCTTCCCCCCCCCACACACACACTATCTGTCTCTCTCTCTTTCCCACACTCATACACACTCTCTCTCACACACACATAAGCTTGCTCGCTCGCTCTCTCTCACAAATGCATACGTTCTCTCTCTCTCACACACAAATGCTCACTCACTTACCCTCTCTCTCTCTCACACACACAAACATGCACACAAACGCTCCCTCACACGCACACTCACTCTCTATCACACACGCACACACAAACTCTCTCATATGCACAGACTCTCTCTCTTGCTCTCTCTCTCACACGCACACACACACTCTCTCACACACGCGCGCACACACACACAGACACATACACTCTTTCATACACACACACTCTCTCTCACACACACAATCACACCCTCTCTCTCACACGCACTCTCTCACACACGCACAGACTCTCGCTCTCTCTCTCTCACATGCACACACTCTCTCTCTCTCATTCTCACACACATACACACACACACACACACACACACACACATTCTCATTCTCTCTCTCTCTCTCACACATTCACACTCACTCTCACACGCACACACTCTCTCTCTCTCTCCCTCTCACACGCACACTTTCTCTTTCACTCACTCACCCTCTCTCACACACACACGTGCTTGCATACGCACCCTCTCTCTCTCACACACACACACGCACACTCTCTTTCTCTCACACATACACACTCACTCACCCTCTCTCTCATACATACACAAACATGTACATACATGCACTCTCTCACATGCACACTCTCTCTCTCACACATGCACACACACACTCTCTCTCTCACACACGCACAGACTCTCTCACACATGCACAGACTCTCTCGCTCTCTCTCACAAACACACTCTCTCTCACACACACTCTCTCTCTCACACACATGCACAGACTCTCTTGCTCTCTCTCTTTCTCATACACACACACTCACTCACTCTCTCTCTCTCTCTCTCTCTCTCTCTCTCACACACACTCTTTCATTCACTTTCTCACATACACTCTCACACACACTCTCATTCACTCACTCTCACATACACTCTCTCTCTCACACACACACACACACACATTCTCACACATGCACTCTCACTCTCATACACACACATGTACACACTCTCTTACACACAGACACACTCACTTACTCTCCCTCTCTCTCTCTGACACACACATTCTCTTTCTCACACACACACGCACAGACTCTCGCTCTCTCATGCACACGCACACTCACACACACACACGCAGACTCTCTCTCTCTCACACACAGTCACCCTCCCTCTCTCACACACGCGCACACACACAGGCTCTTTCTTTCTCTCACACACTATCTCGCTCTCTCACGCACACACACTCTCTGTCACACACGCACAGACTCTCTCTCTTGCTCTCTCTCACATACACACACACTCTCTCTCACACACGCATAGACTCTCTCTCTCGCACTCACTCACTCACTCACTCACTCACACACACACAATCTCACTCACTTACTCTCTCACTTTCACACTCTCTCTCATACATACACATGCACACACTCTCTTCCACACACACACACACACACTCTCTGTCTCTCTCACACTCACTCTCTCACTCACTCACTCTCCTCTCTCTCTCACACACACGTACACACGCACAAGCGCTTTCTCTCTCACACACTCTCTTTCCCCCCCACACACGCACACTCACTCACTCACCCTCTCTCTCTCATACACACAAACATGTACACACATGCACTCTCTCTCTCACATGCACACTCTCTCTCTCACACACTTGCACACACACTCTTTCTCTCTCACACATGCACAGACTCTCGCTCTCTCTCACAAACACTCTCTCTCACACACGCACACGTTCTCTCTCTCTCACACACAAACGCTCACTCACTCACCCTCCCTCTCTCTCTCACACACACAAACATGCACACAAACGCTCTCTCACACGCACACTCACTCTCTATCACACACGCACACACAAACTCTCTCATACGCACAGACTCTCTTGCTCTCTCTCTCACACACACACACTCACACACGCGCGCGTGTACACACACACACATACACTCTTTCATACACACACATACACACACACTCTCTCTCACACACACGCTCACCCCCTCTCACACGCACTCTCTCTCTCTCACACGCACAGACTCTAGCTCTCTCTCACATGCACACACTCTCTCTCATTCTCACACACATACACACATTCTCATTCTCTCTCTCTCTCTCACACAAATTCACACTCACTCTCACACGCACGCGCACACACACTCTCTCTCTCTCCCTCTCACACGCACACTTTCTCTTTCACTCACTCACCCTCTCTCTCACACACACGCGTGCTTGCACACGCACCCTCTCTCTCTCTCACACACACACACCCACACTCTCTTTCTCTCACACACACACACTCACTCACCCTCTCTCATACACACACAAACATGTACACACATGCACTCTCTCACATGCACACTCTCTCTCACACACGCGCGCACACACTCTCTCTCTCACACACGCACAGACTCTCTCTCACACATGCACAGACTCTCTTGCTCTCTCTCTTTCTCATACACACACACACTCACTCACTCTCTCTCTTTCTCACACACACTCTTTCATTCACTCTCTCACATACACTCTCTCTCACACACACTCTCATTCACTCACTCTCTCACATACACTCTCTCTCACACACACACACATTCTCTCTCCCTCACACATGCACTCTCACTCTCATACACACACATGTACACATTCTCTTACACACACACAGACACACTCACTTACTCTCCCTCTCTCTCTCTCTGACACACACATTCTCTTTCTCACACACACACGCACAGACTCTCGCTCTCTCTCACGCACACACACACTCTCTCTCACACACACACACGCAGACTCTCTCTCTCACACACACAGTCACCCTCTCTCTCACACACACGCACACACACAGGCTCTTTCTTTCTCTCACACACACTCTCATTCACTCACTCTCTCACATACACTCTCTCTCACACACACACACATTCTCTCTCCCTCACACATGCACTCTCACTCTCATACACACACATGTACACACTCTCTTACACACACACAGACACACTCACTTACTCTCCCTCTCTCTCTCTCTGACACACACATTCTCTTTCTCACACACACACGCACAGACTCTCGCTCTCTCTCACGCACACACACACTCTCTCTCACACACACACACGCAGACTCTCTCTCTCACACACACAGTCACCCTCTCTCTCACACACACGCACACACACAGGCTCTTTCTTTCTCTCACACACTCTCTCGCTCTCTCACACGCACACACACTCTCTGTCACACACGCACAGACTCTCTCTCTTGCTCTCTCTCACATATACACACACTCTCTCTCACACACGCATAGACTCTCTCTCGCACTCACTCTCACTCACTCACTCACTCACACACACAATCTCACTCACTCACTCTCTCACTTTCACATTCTCTCTCATACATACACATGCACACACTCTCTCCCACACACACACACACACACACTCTCTCTCTGTCTCTCTCACACTCACTCTCTCACTCACTCACTCTCCTCTCTCTCTCACACACGCGTACACACACACACAGGCGCTCTCTCTCTCACACACTCTCTTTCCTCCCACATACGCACACTCTCTCTCTCTCTCTCTCACACACACACACTCACTCACCCTCTCTCTCTCTCATACACACAAACATGTACACACATGCACACTCTCTCTCACATGCACACTCTCTCTCACACTCGCACACACACTCTTTCTCTCACACATGCACAGACTCTCTCGCTCTCTCTCACAAACACTCTCTCTCACACACACGCACACACTCTTACACACACACAGATACACTCACTCACTCTCCCTCTCTCTCTCTGACACACACATTCTCTCTCTCTCACACACATGCACAGACTCTCACTTTCTCTCACGCACACACACACACACTCTCACGCACACACACACTCTCTCTCACGCACGCACACACTCTCTCTCACACACACACGCAGACTCTCTCACACACAGTCACACTCACTCTCACGCACACGTGCGCACACGCACTCTCTCCCTCTCTCACACGCACACTCACTCACTCTCCTCTCACACACAGGCTCTTTCTTTCTCACACCCTCTCTCGCTCTCTCTTTCCCACACACTCACTCACTTACTCTCACACACACACTCACACTCTCTCTCTCTTTCACACACACTCACTCACTCACCCACTCTCACTCTCTCTTTCACACACAAACATGCACACACACGCACTCTCTCTCTCACATGCACACTCTCTCTCTCTCTCTCACACACGCTCACACACACTCTCTCTCTCACACATGCACAGACTCTCGCTCTTTCTCTCACATGCACAGACTCTCTCGCTCGCTCTCACACTCACTCACTCTCACATACACTCTCTCACACACACTCACTCACTCACCCTCTCTTTCTCACTCATACAGACTCTCTCTTTCGCTCTGTCTCTCTCACACGTACACACACTTTCTCTCACACACACACACACACACTCACACACACATGCACAGACTATCTCTTGCTCTTTCTCTCTCACATGCACACACACTCTCACTGTCACACACACTCACACACACACACGCACACACACTCTCACACACACACATGCAGACTCTCATTCTCTCTCTCTCTCACACACAGTCACACTCACTCTCTCACACACGCGCGCACACACTCTCTCTCTTTCACATGCACACTCTCTCTCTCTCACTCACTCTCCCGCTCTCTCACACATACACGCGGCGCGCACACACAGGCTCTCTTTCTCACACACTCTCGCTCTCTTTCCCACACACACACTTTCTCTCTCTCTCTCTCTCTCTCACACACACGCACAGACTCTCTTGCTCTTTCTCTCTCACGCGCACACACACACTCTCTCGCACTCTCGCACACATACACACACACACACACACTCACACGCACGCACACACACACGCACTCTCTCTTACACACACACACACATGCAGACTCTCTCTCTCTCTCACACACAGTCACACTCACTTTCACATGCACGCGCACACACTCTCTCCCTCTCTCTTTCACACGCACACTCTCTCTCTCTCACTCACTCTCCCGCTCTCTCTCACATACACGCGCGCGCACACACAGGCTCTCTCTCTCTCACACACTCTCGCTCTCTTTCCCACACGCACACACTCACTCTCTCTCTCACACACACGCACTCTCTCACATGCACACTCTCTCTCACACATGCACACTCTCTCTCACACATGCACAATCTCTCTCACACACGCACAGACTCTCTCGCTCTCTGTCTCTCTCACACACACACACTCTCTCACACACGCACAGACTCTCTCGCTCTCTCTCTCACACACACACACACTCACACTCACTCACTCACTCACTCACACTCTCTCTCTCACACACGCACACACTCTCTCACTCACACACACACACTATCTCTCTCTCACTCTTTCTCTCTCTCAGTTTCTCACACACACACACACACACACCTACACTCACTCAACCTCATTCATTAAATTGGCTGTGGGTGCAGGTAGGTGTGATGAAAGTGGAGAAGAGACCTGGATTGAGGCTTGAGGCCTAGCGGCACCCGCATGCAGATGCCTTCCAAGAGGAATGGGGAGAGCTGGGAGGGAAACGGCCAGAGCCGGGAACAAGTGGCCATAGACCGGCCAGAGCACCTGGAACTGTGGGCAAGTGGCTGGAGCCATAGGAAAGCGCAGCGAGCGGAGGCCCCATGCTCAATTGTGAACCCATCAGCAGCAAATATTAGAGAGAAAGAAGCAGTGATTGGATGTGCAGACCCCTGCTGAAATCTTCAAACTCACTGACCCTTCTTATTCGCATTTTCACCAGTTGATTCACATAGAGGGGCTTCTGTTGTCCATGGACAAGCCTGGTTTAATACAATAGCAGTTTAGCTGGAGAACAGTTGTAATCTTCTGTAAGCGTATTTGTAGTAGAGCCCAAGGTTGCACTTGAAAGTTGGACTGGACTATGTTTATATTTTTAAGCCTGTTCATAAGGGCACTCTTAATGAAATTGTTTCTTTAAAGAAAACTACCATAATTTGTAGAGGGAATGATTTCCTTTCCTCAGGCTGGATGCAAGAGTTCTCTTCTAAGGAGCTGTGGGTATCAGATACCAAAGAGTGATTCATAAAATCAAAAGGAAAACATGGCAGATGGTGGACAGCTGAAATAAAAATTAAAAATTTTGGCAAGCACTCCGATAGGCAGCATTTGTGGAGCGTTTCAGATCAATGACCTTGCATCGCAGTAAAAATTAAGCACTACTCAAATCAAAATATGGCAGCCCCATTCTCTTCTGGTGGCCCAGTGTTTAAATGAACACCTTTGGTGTGAGGCTGAATCATGCAAACCTGATTCCATCGCTGATCGATGTTATCTGATGTTGGTAAGGCTGACTGTAGAGTTAGGCCGATCTGGAAAGGCTTCAATTTTCCTTTATTGTTACTGTTACGATCCCAGCTGATAATACTGGACAAATCAGGTCCCAGAGTGAAACCTGGCCTGATAGATCCTAACTTTTATTTTTTTTAAATTGTGGAGGAAAGTTATTGAGCAAATTCACAGGAGTCTTTTAACACACAGAATAAAACATTTATTAAAACAAGAAAGATGAACAATATTACACCAGACAAATAGGTTGGGAAGATCTCAATACAAACACAAGAAAATGATTCAAATATTCACTATTCCCTCACCCCAACTACATCTTTACAGATGCATACGATTCGGAAAGATAAAACAATTTACCGTATCTACCTTATGCTCTAATATTCAGGATAAGTAAGTGATACATGTGAACCAAATGGCAAACTATAGTCAGATGCACCACATACCAAATCAAGTGGCTCTATGGACTTCTCAACAACCCACCCAGATGCTGGTCACGCTGTGAGCTAACCGGTCTCGCTGAAATTCTGTCTTTCTCATGAGGGTTTCCAATCTCCACATTTGAAGGACTCGCCTTGGAATTCTCTCCAAACACTTAGAGATCTTTTGCTGTGCCAAACAGAACACCACTGCTCCAAAAGGGTACCTTTACTTTTTCGGCCTGCAGCATAGAGTCAACATCCTTTGACTGCCCCACTGGATCTTCTGGGCTGCTCTCGAGCCCACTGTGCTTCAAGTCTGCTCGCCACAGATACTTCTTTAACTTGGAGCCTTTTTCTCTGCTCCTGTCATTTATCTTGACTTGTTGAGATCTGTCTCTGATCTCTGTCTTTGTCCCTGCCTGGGTTTCTTCTGGGACTTCTTTCTGCCCCACTACCTGGCTTGGGACCTCCTTCTTGGTTTGGAATCCTCTCCTTGTCCTCCTCCCCAAGTCCTGCTCTCTGTTGCACCTTCTCTCTAATAGCACTCCGGTTCAGGCCAGCTGACCTGCAGTTTCGCACTTTTCTTCTGCACAAGTGGGCAGGGTGTGTTCCTGGCCTGAGGACATGAAGAGACTAACCGCACATGTGCAGCCCTTTCCCGGCCGGCACATGCGTGAAAAGCCCAACTTCTCAACCTAAAGATGGTAAAAGACGCTACTTTCCGGCTGGCACATGTGTACAAAGCCCAAGGCCCACTGGGAACTGGAGTTCTTGGCCTCTAGATTCCTGATTTAAAAGTAAGCTAAGTATCTGGGTTTCTTAACGTTATAGTTAGCCTGTGTGCCCTTGGACTGAAGAATTAGTTCCTGCTTTTTGTCCTCTTTTGAAAAATGTGAATTGTCTGGATGTCTGTCACAGACAAATTTATACTTGGTGCTGTTGCATCCACAAACCAATAACCTGGCAAAACATCTATGTTTTATGAGTTTATGCTCACACATAACGAATGACTAGATAAAGTACCAGAGACTTACAAAAACATAATCTGCTCCTTTGAGATGATCGGGAGGGAAAATAGTCTCTGGGAAAATGTATTTTTTATGCCTTAATCACTTCCATATCTACACGTGTTTCATTTTGGATTGTGGATAAATGGGAATGATTACACGAGGGGCCGGATTTTCACTACCGAGACAGGGAACTCAAGCTAGGAAATTTCCCAACTCGGCAGGGCCCACTTTGTTTTAAAGGGCCTCGTTAGATGAAGTTTTCACTCTGGGGAGGCAGGGATGGGATAGTGTTGGGCACACTGATGCCAGAAGCCAATCTTAGGTGGCCATGTGGGCAGGCCAGCGCCATGGCAGGCTGGTTAGAAGGCCCGCCTTGTTTCTCTGGGACTTCATCCCAGTTGTTTCAAACAATGTTAGGCTCTCTAGTCCTCTCTGCACATCCCAATCCATTCGGCATGGCCCCTCATATCCCCCATGCCACCTCCATAGCCACTCGCCCATTATCCAATATAGGCAGACATCAGGAGCCATGTCAAGATAAAAAATGTAAACTTTTAACAATCCAATACAGCTCTCACTCATACACATTTGATAATGAAAACAGTTCCCATTCAAGAAACCCATTCAAAGCTTTTAAACCTCAAGTGATTACTCTCTTAAAAACAAACTTCTATTCCGACCTCCTCACATCAAAGATAGCTAATCCTTTAATATACTTTTTGAACTGCCAAGAAAACGGAACTCAGAATCCTCTGCAGCGATAATTGTAGGTTTTGAAAATCAGCCAAGCATTCATAATAACATAATAATAGCCTTTGGGGAAATTTCAACAATGATCTCTATTGAAACTGCATGACCAAATGGTCATCTTTTTAAAATTACACTAGATGGCCTGTGAAACAAAGCAATCCAGCTAAGGGTTTTTTAAACTCACTGATAGCTTCAGCCTTTTTTGCAATATTTAAAGAGTGAGGCATTTAAGATACTTAACAGATCTCTAGTCATCAAGACCCTTGATGAGTCCCATACTACGGGTTAAGGCTCTTGTAACATCAAAAATGGTGTCTATTTGAATTTGGCATTCAACTCAAATGGCCCTGCTAAGGTCGGGTTTCTGTTCTGTGAAAGTCTTCCTCTGCCCCCTGCTGGCAAAAATTGGATCTGTCAGAAATGGGTGTCAGGGGGGAGTGCGGGACTTCCATATTCCAATCCCACCCACCATTTTTAAGGGTCCGCAGAGTCTTCCTGGCTCTGCAAAAATCTGACCCTAGTCAGTTTTGCTCATTTAGTAGCACTCTCACCTCTGAGACAAGAAGTCCTGACTTCAAGCTCCATTCAAATACTTGAGCACATGATCTAGGCTGACACTTGAGTGTAGCACTAGGGGAGTGCTACATTGTCACTGATGCTGTCATTTTGAATGAGATATTTAAGCTGCTTTTTCAGGTGGGTGTTTGAAATCCCATTATATATTTTAAAGAAGAGGAGGGAACTCTGGTGTTCAGGTCAACATTCTATCTCAACCAACAGCATCAAGGCAGATTAACTGGCTGCTCATCTTACTTGGTTAATGTTTTGAGTCCGTGTGACTCTTCTTCAGAGCTGAAGAGACTCTTCTTCCAGCTCTGAAGAAGAGCCATTCGGTCTCGAAACGTTAACTCTCTCTCTCTTTCCACAGGTGCTGTAAGACCTGCTGAGCTTTTCCAGCATTTTCTGTTTTTGTTTCCGATTTCCAGCATCCGCAGTATTTTGCTTTTATGTTCATCTCACTTGCTGTTGTGGAAACTTGCTGTGTGCATATTGGCTGCTGCTTTTGCTTAAGTGACAGCCGTGTCAAAAAATAACCAATTATCTATGAAGTGCTTTGAAATATCCTGCAGATTTGATATGGTGCCATATAAATGCAAGCTAATTTTTTTCATTGCTATGGTAATATGTCATTTCACGCATTGAGGCTTTACAGCATAACTCTGAATTGGCACGTTTTGGTCATTTCCATTTCCACTTTATTTCTTATGACTGCAATTGTGATATAAGATCTAGAAACAAGTTTGAAAGCGCACTCTCCCTCCCCCTCCCCCTCCCCCTCCCCCTCCCCAAATATTAACATCATATTGCTGCTGTGCTAAATGTCATTTATTAACTGTGAAAAAAACTCTAACATGGACTGTATTTGCATGTGACAGCACTGTTCCTAAGACAGCTGCAACAGACTGTTGGTGACAGTCTTATCAAATTGTCAACAGACCTCCATCCTTTATTCAGGATGAAGGCCCCAGGTTCTAAAGGGTTAAGGGTTTAATGGAAGAAATCTGACTATTTCAAAGGTAGAGCTTTGTTTTGAAACCCTGAGCATCTTTAAACTCTATAATTGTATGTTGGAGATGAGGCTGACAGACATTAACCTGGAGCATTTGGAAGGCAAAGCACCTCTAGAATTGTATGGAAAGCGTGTGTAGAACATTGTGTTTCTTGATGAATAAAACATACGTAGCCAGTTCATCCCCTGCAGTGATGGCTTCAGAGAACAAATTAATAACTGTATCAAAGAGAAACCAACTCAAATGTTAATGAAGAGGAAACCCCAAAATTCCTTGGGGAGGAACTAAAGAAAAAGGAAAACTATGAACAAAGCACATGGCTCTCAGCTAAAGATTAAAGAGTTTCTGGGGGTTATAAGTGAGCTACAAGCCCCGCCTATGGTGATACAATATTCTGCCTGTGTCATTACAGTAGGGAACTCGTATTTGAACAGGTTGGGAGACAGATTATTTGCTTCTGTGGTCAGGTTTTATTAGTGAACTGGAGAAAAATTAACCCATGGAGATTGGTCTGAAGAATTTAAATACTCAGTATTGATTTTAAATTCTTTCATAGAAACATAGAAACTAGGAGCAGGAGTAGGCCATTCGGCCCTTTGAGCCTGCTCCGCCATTCATTATGATCATGGCTGATCATCTAACTCAATAGCCTGCTCCTGCTTTCTCCCCATATCCTTTGATCCCTTTCACCCCAAGAGCTATATCTAACTCCTTCTTGAAAACATACAATGTTTTGGCCTCAACTACTTTCTGTGGTAACACATTCTACAGGTTCACCACTCTGGGTGAAGAAATTTCTCCTCATCTCAGTCCTAAATGGTCTACCCCATATCCTCAGACTGTGACCCCTGGTTCTGGATTCCCCCACCATCGGGAACATCCTTCCTGCATCTACCCTGTCTAGTCCTGTTAGAATTTTATAGGTTTCTATGAGATCCCCCCTCATTTTTCTGAACTCCAGCAAATATAATCCTAATCGACTCAATCTCTCCTCATATGTCAGTCCTGCCATCCTAGGAATCAGTCTGGTAAACCTTTGCTGCACTCCCTCTATAGCAAGTACATCCTTCCTCAGAGAAGGAGACCAAAACTGCACACAATATTCCAGGTGTGGTCTCACCAAAGCCCTGTACAACTGCAGCAAGACATCCCTGTTCCTGTACTTGAGTCCTCTGGCTATGAAGGTCAACATACCATTTGCCTTCTTTACTGTCTGCTGCACCTGCATGCTTACCTTCAGCAACTGGTGTACAAGGACACCCAGGTCTCAATTTATAGCCATTCAGATAATAATCTGCCTTCCTGTTTTTACTACCAAAGTGGATAACCTCACATTTATCCACATTATACTGCATCTGCATGCATTTTCCCACTCACTCAGCTTGTCCAAATCACAGTGAAGCATCTCTGCATCCTCCTCACAGCTCACCCTCCCACCCAGTCTTGTCATCTGCCAATTTGGAGATATTACATTTAGTTCCCTCACCTAAATCATGAATATATATTGTGAATACTGGGATCCCAGCACCAATCCTTGCAGTACCCCACTAGTCACTGCCTGCCATTTGTAAAAAGACCCGTTTATTCCTGCTCTTTGTTTCGTGTCTGCCAACCAGTTTTCTATCAATCTCAATACACTACCCCCAATCCCATGCGCTTTAATTTTACACGCCATTCTCTTATGTGGAACTTTGTCAAAAGCCTTCTGAAAATCCAAATAAACCACATCCACTGGCTCCCCCTCATCAACTCTACTAGTTACATCTTTGAAAAATTCCAGTAGATTTGTCAAGCGTGATTTCCCTTTTGTAAATCCATGCTAACGTTGTCTGATTCTGCCACTGTTTTCCACGTGCTTAGCTATTAAATCTTTTATAATGGACTCTAGAATGTTCCCCGCTACCGATGTCAGGCTGACTAGTCTATAATTCCCTGTTTTCTCTCTGCCTCCCTTTTTAAATAGTGGGGTTACATTAGTTACCCTCCAATCTGTAGTAACTGTTCCAGAGTCTATAGAATCTCGGAAGATGACCACCAGTGCATCCACTATTTCAAGGGCCACTTCCTTAGGTACTCTGGGATGTAGATTATCAGGCCCCAGGGATTTATTGGCCTTCAATCCCATCAATTTCCCCAACACCATTTCCCTACTAATACTGATTTCTTTCAGTTCCTCACTCTCACTAAACCCTGTGTTCCCCAACATTTCTGGTATGTTATTAGTGTCCTCCTTTATGAAGACAGAACCAAAGTATGTATGTAGTTGGTCAGCCATTTCTTTGTTCCCCGTTATAAATTCCCCTGTTTCTGACTGTAAGGGACCTACATTTGCCTTCACCAATCTTTTTCTCTTCACATACCTATAGAAACTTTTACAGTCAGTTTTTATGTTCCCTGCAAGCTTACTGTTGTACTCTATTTTCCTCTTCTTAATCAATCCATCGATCCTTCTATAATAAAAATGTATTTTATCAACATTTTCCTGCATTCTGATCCATATGCTGCCCTTCTTTAGCTAAGAGGCCAATAACAGTCTTGGGCATCATTGCCACCCACTGCTCCATGTCTGCTACTTTGAGTACACGAAGACAGCTAGGATGGTCATCCCTATGGATATGTCCTCCTCTTGAAATGGATGTTTCCACCATGACGAACAGCTCCATTTAAGGTCTGAGTTCTACTCATACTCTTCCCAGAAGAGTACATGCAGAATAATATATTGTTATCAGTAAGAAATGGGACTGTAATTTGTTTTTTGTGGTTAGGCAAGCTCCCCTCATGAATCACAAAAGCATAGTTTGTGCAGCGTACTGAATATTCTGAACCCTGACATGACATTAGAACCTCATAGTCTTCCTCCCTGCTGACTTATTTTCATAATACACTTTTTAATCTCAATAACGTGAAAACTGTGCTAATAACTGTTTAAAGTAGTGGAAGTAATTGGTTGAAAACTGCAAGAGATATGAGTGTTGTCATCACAACCGAATAATAATCGTCTGAATCATAGGAGCGTGTAATGTAGATAAAAATGGATGGTCAAAAACAAATAACAAGGTTTTAATTTAATTTCTAAATCATCACAGCTTTCCTGAACATTAGGAGCTACATCTCTCGACCTCAGAAAACAGGCTTGTAGCACAGAGAAATTCATGGACTATGCATGTTCAGTCAGTGAATGTTTGTTTCCATGCCGACTTCCAGTGACAAGCATTTTGGATTAGATTTGAGGGCTGGTTTCTTTTTTCTTTACGAATATTAATATTTTGCATGTGGGATTTTTGTTGTGTTTACAGTAATGAAGCTGTTTGTGCTCCCCAGTGGCCAAGTAGGGTAAAAATTTGATTCCAGATTTGTGGCGAGAGGGCAGGTACGTGTTTTGGGGGCATAGCAATCAGCTTCAGCGCTCTCGGCTAACTATGGTTAAAAAAAAAAGCCTATTTCAAACTGATATTTGGTGACTCCTGTTGGAAACGTGTAGAGGTCAACTAAGAATAGTTTCAGGTAAGAAGCACACCTGCTCGAGGTACATCTTCTGTTTCTCTGTTTCTTTTCTTGCCCCATCGCCATTCCCTTTGCCCCTGGAGGTTCAACTTTTCACCCATTCAATCACTCCTGACTTTCACCCAATCACAGAGCTTTCTTTTGATCTTGTCCCACTCACCCCTCGCTCAAAACCTGTTTCACCTCTAACTTTTCCCAGTTCTGATGAAAGGTCATAGACTTGAAACATTATCTGTTTTTCTCTCTCTACCCAGATGCTGTCTAACCTGCTGAGTTTTTTTTCCAGCATTTTGTTTTTTTTTAATTTCAGATTTTCAGCACCCACAGTATTCTGCTTTTCAAAGAACAGTTTCAGCTTTGGCTCGGGTACTCTCCACAGTTGAACAGTCCAGGTTTTATCTGAGAAATGAACACTTTAGTGAGCCAGGAGGCAGAACCATATCTGAACAGGAATTGGGTGGGAGGAGAGGATGTGAAAGCTGACAAATTCTATATTAGGCATGATTTGAAACATCTTTCTAACTATATAAGAACAATAGAGATAACTAAAGTATTGTCAGGGACTTATCTCCAAATTATCACATCAGAATCCCTGAGCCACTTCTTTGCAATTTAGAGTGTTCCTTGAAGCCCCATCCATAGTTAGAGGAGCAGACAGGTGTTTCTGCAGCCATAAGTGTGACTCCAGGATGGTTTGTTGTATCCCTGGTGCCAGGGTCAGGGATGTCACAGAACGGCTGCAGGACTTTCTTTTGGGGGAGGGCGAGCAGCCAGAGGTTGTGGTCCACATTGGGACCAGTGACATGGCAGCAAAAAGGATGAGGTCCTGAGAGCAGATTTTAGGGAGTTAGGAAGGAATTTGAAAAGCTGAACCTCAAGAGCAGTAATCTCAGCATTACTCTCTCTGCCATGTGCTACTGAGCAAAAGAATAGGAAGATTGAGCAGTTCAATATGTGGCTGGAGAAATGGAGTAAGAGGGAAGGCTTTAGACTTCTGAGGCATTGGGGCCAGTTCTGGGGCAGGTGGGACCTATACAAGAAGGATGGGTTACACCTTAACAGGACTGGGACTAATGTCCTCGTGGGGATGTTTGTTAGTGCTGTTGGGGAGGGTTTAAACTAGATTGGCAGGGGGATGGGAATCTGAGGGGAAATTCAGAGAGGAGAGGAGAAAAACTGGCAGTGGGACGTAGAGAAGTAATAACTGATAAGGAGGATATATCAGAGAGTAATATCAAGGTAAATAGAATACTTGGAGAGTTTGATAAAACTAGAGTAGGCTATAATAAGTAATTAGATGGGGTCAGAGCAGTTTGGAGGGAAAGTTAAAAAGCCTAAATCAGTATTATTGTGCATGTATGTGAATGCACGGAGTGTGGTTAATAAGATTGGTGAACTACAGGTACAGGGTGACAAATTGAATTATGATATTATTGCTATAACAGACCTGGCTCAAAGAAGGACTGGACTGGGCATTAAATATTTCTGGGTACAAGGTATTTAGGAGAGACAGGAAAGGGAGAAAAGGGGGGAGTTGGTGGTGGTTGGGAGGGATGTGCGGCGGGCGGGGTAGTGACAGTATCGATTGAGGCTGGTATTACAGTTCTGGAGAGAGAGGATGTTCCAGAGGGGTCAAGAATGGAATCTCTCTGACTAGAGGTAAGAAATGAAAAAGGTGCAATAGCATTGATCGGGGCAGCATATAGACCACCAACTATTGGAAGGAAATTTGCAAAGAAATTACAGAGGTTCATGAATTATAGAATAAATGTATTGGGGGAGTTCAATTATCCAAATATAGACTGCGATAGGAATAGTGCAAAGGGACAAGAAAGACAAGAGTTTCTGGTGTGTGTTCAAGATAATTTTCTGCAGCAGTATTTTTCCAGCCCAACAAGAGGGCAGGCACTGTTGGACCTCGTTCTGGGGAATGATTTGACCCAAGCGGATCACATAACAGTGGGAGCACATTTAGGGGACAGTGACTATTGTATCATAAGGTTTAGGTTGGCCAAGGAGCAATCCAGTGCAGGGATAATTGGGGGAAAGCCAACAATGGAGAGGTGATGGATTAGCGGTATTGTTGCTGGACAAGTAATCCAGAGACCCAGGGTAATGCTCTGGAGACCAGGGTTCGAATCCCACCACAGCAGATGCTAGAATTTGAATTAAATAAAAATCTGGAATTAAAAGTCTAATGATGACCATGAAAACATTGTCAGTAGTTGTAAAAACTGGTTTACGAATGTCCTTTAGGGAAGGAAATCTGCCATTGTCTCTTAAGTGCTCTCTGAAATGGCCTAGCAAGCTACAACTGGACGGACTACCTGGCATCTGCCGAGGGACTGGAAACGACGACAGGAAACTCAGCCCTGTCAACCCTGCAAAGTCCTCCTTACTAACTTCTGGGGGCTACTGCCAAAATTGAGAGAGTTGTCTCATAGACTAGTCAGACAATAGCCTGACATAGTCATCCTCACGGAATAATATCTTACAGATAATGTCCCAGACACCACCATCACCATCCATGGGTTTGTTCTATCCCACCAGCAGGACAGACCCAGCAGAGGGTGGTGGCATAGTGGTATACAGTTGGGAGGGAATTGCCCTGGGAGTACTCAAAATAGACTCTGGACGCCATGAAATCTCATGGCATCAGATCAAACATGGGCAAGGAAACCTCCTGCTGATTACCATGTACTGCCCTCTCTCAGCTGATGAATCAGTGCTCCTCCATGCTGAACATCACCTGGAGAAAGCACTGAGGGTGGTAAGGGCGCAGAATGTACTCTGGGTGGGGGACTTCAATGTCCATCACCAAGAGTGGCTCAGTAGACCACTACTGACCGAGCCCTAAAGGACACAGCTGCTAGACTGGGTCTGCGGCAGGTGGTGAAGGAATTAACAAGAGGGAAAAACACACTTGACCTCATCCTCATCAAGCTGCCTGCCACAGATGCATCTGTCCATGACAGTATCGATAGGAGTGATCACCACACAGTGGTTGTGGAGCCGAAGTCCCACCTTCGCATTGAGGATACCCTCCATCATGTTGTGTGGTGCTACCACCGTGCTAAATGGGATAGGTTTCAAACAGATCTAGCAACTCGAGACTGGGCATCCATGAGGCGCTGTGGGCCATCAGAAGCAGCAGAATTGTACTCGAGCACAATCTGTAATCTTATGGCCCAGCATATCCCCCGCTCTACCATTAGCATCAAGCCAGGGGATCAACCCTGGTTCAATGAAGATTGCAAGAGGGCATTCCAGGAGCAGCACCAGGCAAACCTAAAAATGAGGTGTCAACCTGCTGAAGCTATAACACAGGACTACTTGCGTGCCAAATAGCATAAGTAGCAATTGATGGACAGAGCTAAGCAATCCCATAACCAATGGGTCAGATCTAAGCTCTGCAGTCCTGCCACATCTGTGTCATGAACTGGGTGTACAATTAAACAACTCAGTGAAGGAGGAGGCTCCACAAATATCCCTATCCTCAATGATCCCCAGCACAGTGCAAAAGAAAAGATTTGCTCCAGTCTTGAGCCAGAAGTGCCCAGTGGATGATCAATCTCGGCGTCCTCTGGAGGTCACTACATCACAGATGCCAGGCTTCAGCCAATTCGATTCACTCCACATGATATCAAGAAACGGCTGAAGGCACTGGATACTGCAAAGGCTATGGGCCATGACAATATTCTGGCAATAGTACTGAAGGCTTGTGCTCCAGAATTTACTGCGCCCCTAGCCGAGCTGTTCCAGTATAGCTACAATGCTGGCATCTACCCGGAAATGTGTAAAATTGCCCAGGTACACAAAAAGTGTGAAAATCCAACATGGCCAATTAGCATTCCATCGACCCACTCTCCATCATCTGTAAGGTAATGGAACGGGTCATCAACAGTACTATCAAGAGGCTTAGCAATAACCTGTTCACTGACCTCGTTACAGCCACTGAGCCCCTGACCTCATTACAGCCTTGGTTGAAACATGGATCAAAGAGCTGAACTCCCGAGGTGAGGTGAGAGTGACTGCCCTTGACATCAAGACAGCATTTGACTGAGTGTGACATCAAGGAGCCCTAGCAAAACTGGAGTCAACGGGGAATCGGGGGGGTGAAACCCTTTGCTGGTTGGAGTCATAGCACAAAGGAAGATGATTGTGGTTGTTGGAGACCAATCATCTCAGCTCCAGGACATCACTGCAGGAGTTCCTCAGGGTAGTGTCCTCAGCCCAATCATCTTCAGCTGCTTCATCTGTGACCTTCCTTCCATCATAAGGTCAGAATGGGGATGTTCGCCGATGATTGCACAATGTTCAACACCATTTGTGACTCCTCAGATGCTGAAGCAGTCTATGTCCAAATGCAGCAAGACCTGGACAATATCCAAGGACAATTGGCAAGTAACATTCGTGCCACAAAATGGCAGGCAATGAACATCTCCAACAAGAGAGAATTAACCATTGCTCCTTGACGTTCAATGGCATTACCAACACTGAATCCCCCACTATCAACAACCTGGGGGTTACCAATGATGAGAAACTGAACTAGACTGGTCATATAAATACTGTGGCTACAAGAGCAGGTCAGAGGCTAGGAATCTTACAACGAGTAACTCGACTCCTGATTCCCTGTCCATCATCTACAAGGCACAAGTCAGGAGTGTGATGGAACACTCCCCACTTGCCTGGATGAGTGCAGCTCCCACAACACTCAAGAAACTTGACACCATCCAGGACAAAGCAGCCAGGCTGGTTGCCACTACATCCACAAACATTCATTCCCTCCACCATTGACGCACAGTAGCAGCAGTGTGTACCATTTACAAGATGCACTGCAGGCATTCACCAAGGCTCCTTAGACAGCACCTTCCAAACCCACAACCATCTAGAGGGACATGGGTAGCAGATTGATGGGAACACCACCACCTGGAAGTTCCTCTCCAAGTCACTCACCATCTTGACTTGAAAACCTATTGCAATTCCTTCACTGTCGTTGGGTCAAAATCCTGGAACTCCCTACACCACGTGGACTACAGTGGTTCAAGAAGGCAACTCATCACCACCTTTTCAAGGGCAACTAGGAATGGACAATAAATGCTGGCCCACATCCTGTGAATGGAAAAAAAACACTTTGATGGGATGAGAATGCATCTGAGTCGAGTGAGTTGGAATCAAATGTTGGCAGAAAAGATGGTGGCTGAACAATGGGCTACCTTCAAAGAGATAGTATTGCAAGCAATGTCAAGGTATCTTCCCATGAAGGGGAAAGGTAGGACAAATAAACCTAGAACACCCTGGATGACAAGAGAAATAGAAGTGAAGATGAAAAGGAAAAAGTATGCATGTGTCAGATGCCAGGTAGAAAATACAATGGAGAATCAGGCTGAATGTATAAGGACCAGAGGGGAAGTGAAAAAACTAATCAGAAAAGTAAGGACGGAGCATGAAAAGAGACTAGCAGCTAACATAAAAGGGAATCTCTAGGTCTTCTATAAAAACGTGAATAATAAAAGGTTGGTTTAAAAAAAAGGGTAGGGCCAATTAGGGATAAAAGAGGAGAGTTACATGTGGAGGCAGGAGAGGCAGCGGAGATATTAAACAAGTACTTTGCACCTCTCTTTACAAAGGAAGGGGATGCTACCCAGGTCAAGGTGAGAGAGGAGGTAACTGGTACACTCGAGGAATTTACAACTGAGAAGGAGGTGGTATTGGAAAGGCTATCTTTACTTAAAATTGATAAGGTGCCAGGATTGGATGAGATGTATCCGACGATACTGAGGGAGGTGAGAGTGGAAATTTCATAGGCACTGGTATCTTCCAGTCTTCCTTAGGCACGGGTGGTACCAGAGGACTGGAGAATTGCGAATGTTACACCCTTGTTCAAAAAGGGGTGCAAGGGTAAATCCGGCAACTACAGACCAATCAGTTTGACTTTTGTGGTAGGGAAACTTCTGGAACCTATAGTTCGGGTTAAAATCAATAGTCACTTCAACAGGTGTGGGATAATTAAAGAAATCCAGCATGGATTAATTAAGGAAAAATCATCTTTAACTAACTTGGTGGAGTTTTATGAGGAGGTAACAGAGAAGGTTGATAAGGGCAATGCTGTTGATGTGGCGTATATGGATTTTCAAAAGGCATTTGATACAGTGACACACAGCAGAATTGTGAGCAAATTTCTAGCTCATGGAATGAAAGGGAAAGTAGGCACATGGATAAGAAATTATCTGAGTGACAGGAAACAGAGTAGTGATAAATGGTTGTTTTTCAGATTGAAGGAAGGTTTGTAGTGGAGTTCCCCAGGGGTCAGTGTTGGGACCCTTGCTCTTGATATATGTTAATGATCTAGACTCTGGTGGGCAGTGCATGATTTCAAAATTTGCAGATTATACGAAGATTGGACGCATTGTCAACTGTGATGAGGATAGTATTGAATTTAAAAAGGACATAGGCGTATTGGTGGGTTGGGCAGACAAATGGCAGATGAAATTCAATGCAGAGAAGTGTGAATGATTCATTTTGGCAGGAAGAATGTGAAGAGACAGTATAAAATAAAGGGAGAAATGCTAAAGAGAGGTGCAGGAAGTAAGGGACCTCGGTGTATATGTACATAAGTCATTGAAGGTGGCAGGGCGTGTTGAGAGAACAGTTAATATAGTATCCTAGGTTTTATTAATAGGGGCATTGAGTACAAGAGTGAAGAGGTCATGTTAAACTTGTATAAGATGCTAGTTAGGCCTCATCTGGAGTACTGCGTCAAGTTCTGGGCGCCATACTTGAGGAAGGACGTGAAGACGTTGGAGAGAGTACGGAGAAGATTCACAAGGATTATTCCAGGTATAAAGAACTGTAGCTATGAGGATAGATTGGAGAGTTTGGGTCTGTTTTCCTTGGAGAAAAGAAGGTTGAGAGGAGGCTTGATAGAAGTATTCAAGATCCTGAGTTGTATGGACAGGGTAAATCTTGAGAAACTGTTCCCACTCAAGAGCAGATCAAGAACTGGAGGGCACAGACAAAAGGATTCGAAGTGATGTGAAGAAAAAAATTTTCTCCTAGAGGGTGGTTGGAGCCTGGAACAAATTTCCTGAAAGGATGGTGGAGGCAGGTTCGATCGAGGTATTCAAAAGGGAATTGGATTTCTATCTGAAAAGAAAGCAAGAATGTGCAAGGTTGCAGGGATAACGCAGGGGAATGGGATTAGGTAGAATGCTCTTTGAGTGAGCCAGTGCAGGCTCGATGGGCCGAATGACCTCCTTCTACACTGTTCATGACTCAGTGAGTCCAGCAGCTGCTTGAGCAGTTTAAATGACTGCATCAATCCATAGAATACAGAGATTAGCAGCTTGTAGGCGCTGTGTGCACCAGACATTAGATTTTGACCTAATAATGTCTTATCCATTCTCTTATCATTACTTCCCTAGATTTCATGATATTTTGAAGTAGAGGCACTCTGTATTTAAAGCAATCTCGTAATTTGAACATTGTATCAATTGTATAAGCATGGCAAGGATAAAGTAATACTGCTTTATGATTCTCAGGATATATAGTCACAGGAGATTTAAATTGGTATGAACAGCTTAGCGTGTCATTAGAACTATTAGAATCATTGTAACTGGTATATACTATGTGAATATACGATGTGAAACATATCAGTTAACTTTCACAACATTTTGGGCATTAATGGTTGTATGTGAGATATGTGGCAGTAATTGAAGTTATAAATGAAGAGTGAAGCCCGTCTATGCTTTTTTTAAAATATCAGGATCTTTGATTTAAATGATACCTTGTATCTATTAGTCAGTCTATATTTTGGTAACATGTACAGCATGGAATTTAAAGCTGTTTTGACAAGATCTAAAGTACTTAGCAGATGTAGGGAAATTGAAAATTGCTGCTGAAGTGGGTAAAAGGATAACAAAGATAAAAATGATGCAGAGGACAGGATCACATGACCTGTACAAAAGTTATGCCAAAATTTGTCCTCGGATCGTAGGGATGTTAGTGAAATGCAGGGTATAGTTTAGTGCCTTTTAGTTACAGATATGAGATTAGAAACAAATTGGGCAGAATTTTCTGCCTGTCAGGCGGGCAGGTCCGACTCAATCTCTGGCGGGCGTGGAGCTGATCCCCGCCAGCGAAGCCGGCTGCATCACCATTTTACGTGGGTGGGCCAATTAAGGCCCGCTCAGCGTGACGTCCGGCGGGAGGCGCTATGCGCTCCCTGTGTGGGTGGGGGGGGATTCCCTAAAAGCGAGAGTGTGCTCTTTCGCGCATGCGCATGGAAGAGCGCATATCTCCGAGGCCAAGTGCAGCCTCAAGGAGATCACCTGGACTTTGCAAAATATTAAAAATAGAAGAAAAAAAAATCCCTTACATGTCCCCTTCATGTGACATGAATTGGGACATGTTCATAATTTACAGAATAGCTTAATTAAAATTTTTAAATCCCTGCATGAAACCTCATCCCGCCGCTGGATGAGGTTTCATGTTTTCGCTATTTGCCGCCCGGGGTTCCTGGCCTGCTTACTAACCTTAAGGTTGGACGGGCAGGTCCTTTAATTGGTTAAATGATCCTGTCAATGGCCTCAATTGACCATTGACAGGTCGGCAGGTCCGCAGCTGATTTCGCTGTGCCCCCGCCTACCTGAAAATTTAAATGGGGCGGGATGACTTTGGGGGTTCCACCCGATGTCATCCTGTATCATTTTACATGTCGGCGAGCGGGCCCCGCCCCCTGCTTGCCGATGGCAAAATTCTGCCCATAGTGTTGGGTGTCTGTTTCCTTTTCTGCTCTGTCTTTTAGTACTGGATCCTTCTCTTATTTCAAACAGTTCAACTTATGTCATCAAAATCAGATTGACTTGTGGAATGCTTGAACTTTGCAAGTTTGCCTTAATTCTGGCCCTTGAATATTTCCAATAAATGTAATGTCGATATATCGATGTAGAGATTATGTACAGTACTGTGTGTTATCTCTGCATTTGTCCTCATGTATTGTATTCATATATTTCGCACCCTCATCTGTATTGAAATAAAAACAGAAAACGCTGGAAATACTCAGCAGGCCTGACGGCATCTGTAGGAAGAGAAACAGAGTTAATGTTTCAGGTCAACGACCATCAGAGCTGTCAGTGAGCTGAAACGTTAACTGTTTCTCTCTCCCGAAATGCTGCCAAACCTGACAAGTATTTCCAGCATTTCCTATTTTTATTTCAGATTTCCAACATCCACAGTATTCTTCTTTAGCACCTGTGCTGAACCTGAAGTAATGAGATCCATGGCCCAGTGCACCTCTTTCCAAAGGTTAAGCAAATTCTTAATAACAAAAATACAGAACAGAAATGAACATCAAATTATTTGAATTTAACTTGTCTCGTTAATCTTTCTGTTGGCACAGGCCTGTATTTAGGTTGTATAAGCTGTGCTTGGGGTAATGTAAACCTGTTTTCTATTTGTTGGACTGTGTTACAATTATGAGGATTATAAGATTATGTTTTGAGGCTGTACCTTTAAATTAGGATAAGATGAAGGGGGTCCTGTGACCTTTTTTGAAGTTTGACTAACAAAACAGGCCAGGGTGACATGGCTGTTAAAACAGGTTGTTTTGCTGGGAAGAAAGTGTAAGGTGCTCCAAATTGGAATCAATAACAGCAGCATCAGTGCTTACAGTGGTTAGACTGGTAGGAAGGTGTTGAGAATGTTAAGTTGTAAACAGTTATGCTTTAAACTATCCATTTACTTACAAGATTATAGAGAATTGGGGTTAAGGATAGCTAATCAACGTTTTTGCGTGGATAGCAGGCCCATGTGATTTAATTTGCCATGGAGATGGGCTTTGAGAGGTAGGGCTTTTAAGGTATCACTGAAAATTCTCAAACATGGACACTCTGCCAGGACATCAGAGAGAGGGGGCAGCTAGAGGCCAACTGTGCAGAAATGCGAGTAGGCGCCTGCTCTCGGATTAAAAGGACCAAATTTGAGAGAATTTGAACCAAGGCTCGGAAATTCGCCTAGCTTGCACTAGAATAAGAATTGTCAGGAAAAACCCTCACCGTGAAAGACAGTTCTGGGGTTAAAAGTTAGCAGGCTGGGAAAGGAAAGGAACTGAAGTAAATCCTTGGGAGTTAAGAATTGCTTTGGCTGTTTCGGTTACTTGAAGATAATATTGGTGGATCTACGCCCTCCAGACCATCGTCAGCAGAGTTAAGGAGGTTGTGTAGATGTGTGCCAGTTCTGGTGAAGACTGCGTCTGGGGAACTCGGGTTGGTTGCGCGCTGCTGTCAGCTGGGGATCAGGCTAAATCCTAGAAGAGGAGCTGAAATTCTTTGTGAGGAAAACACAGTTTTTAAGGACTTTATGACTGATACTGACGACACGTATGCTGCGTGGACTGCGGAGTCAATTTGTAAGATCTTAGTTGTATCTGCCATTTATTGTGTAATTTATAGTTTGTAAATGACCACAATTTGCTTATTAATTCATATTTAACTTGTGTTGGGTTTGGGGTTTAGAGTATGGGTGGTTACCCGAGATGCTATTTAGTGTTTGCTTTATTTGATTCTTTCATAGTTGAAAATTCCGTTGTTTTAAATGTGGAATCTTGTGACTTCATTCTTTCAGTAACTAACTGAGATTTTTGGTTTCTCTTTTTACAAAAATGTTTTTGGTCTCGATCAAGATCATAACAGTATAATCATCCTCCAATACTTCCCTTCTCTGTGTACTTGTGCTAACTTTGTATTGAAGAGTGAGGTTCTATGAAATTGGAAATGAACCAAATTTAGGCTCGTTAGAAATGCCACTCACCTTTCTTGCTCTGGACCACTAGAAATAATGGCCCAGATCTTCCATGGAGCAGCAGTCATCGTTGGATTGGTGCTCTCCTCGAACTCTTCCACTCCCAGATGCTGCTCTGCATTTCTTGCCCGGCCTCCAGAAATCACTCAAAATTCCATTGCAACGCTGTAGCTTTGGGCGGAGGACTAGGCGCAGTTCCTTTTTACAGCACTAGCTCCCATATGTTAAGTTTAAATGTCCAGTGTGAATGTCAGTGAGTGGATGAATGTTAGTGAATGGGTGAGTGGATGAATGAGTAATGAGTAGGATGGGTAGGTGGGCAAGTGGGTAGGGTGGCAGGCAGGTGGGTGAGGTGGTAAGTGGGTTGGGATAGTCAGGTTGGGCATAGTTGGGTCTAGTCAGGGAGTCGAGGAGTAGCCGGGTGATCAGAGATAGTTGGGTCGGGGGTTGTCAGGGTTGTAGTTGGGTGGGGGGGATTGAGAGGGGAGTCGGGGGTCAGTGTGAGTGATTCGGGGGTCAGCTCTGTAGTTATCTAGGAGATAAACTAGGATTTTTCTGCCTAACATTTCCTGGGTAACTATTCAGGTAAGTTCACGCAACTGTCCGAAGTCTCTGACTCTAATTCAGAGTCGGAGACTTTCGCAGAGGGTCTTGGGGAATTGCCAGTCAGAAGTTGCCCAAGCAGCTCCAATTTCTTGATTGAGTTTACCACGAGTGATATAATTTCAGCTGTATTGTTCCCTGGAGGATTATATTGGGAAAATATTCAATCCCAGCTCAAGATTTTGTGTTCACAAGTGCAAAATCACAGGCTGGGAATGTGTAAATTTTGCTGTATGTTCTCCCAGTATATGCCAGGAATGGTGCAATGGAATTTTATTCTTGGTGATACCTAGGTAGTTTTAACACAGGTGTATTCTGTGCTTTGCACTTAATCCACTGAATATTATTTTACCTAGAGCTCTCTCAGCCATCGGAGACAGGAGACCTTCATTGCATTCATGTGGATGTAATTTGAGGTCAGATTCAAAGTTAACCTCATTGTTCCACTACCCTCCCCCAATAATACTCTCTGATATAACAAACTGTTTCTGATTCCATCAATTATTGATAAACCACGCTGAGCTTCCACTAATACAGTCCATTATAGAATAATATTATTGAATACTCCCTTGCTAATAGACAGGAAACAAAGGTTAATGATCGATGGGTGTTTTTGCAAATTTAAAACGATTTCCAGTGATGTTCCACAGGCTCAGTGGTGGGGCCCTTGCTGTTTGCTGATGATTTAGACTTAAATGTGGGAGGCATCTTTGGGAAATTTGCAAATGACACAAAAATTGGCTGTGTGGTTGATAGTGAAGAGGATAATTGTCGACTCCAGAATGATATCAATGGTTTAGTTGAGTGGGCGGTGAAGTGGCAAATGGAATTCAATCCAAAAGTGTGAGGTAAAGTATTTGAGGAGGGCAAACAAAGCAAAGGAATACTCAATAAATAGCAAGTTATTAAGAGGGGTTGTGGAAGTTAGAGACCTTGGAGTGCTTGTCCACAGGACCTTGGACGTGGCAGGACAGGTGGACAAGGTTGTTAAGAAAGCATATGGAATGCTTTTCTTTATTGGGCAAGATATTGAATACAAAAGCAGGGATGTAATGATGGAACTGTACAAAACGCTGATTAGGACACAGCTGGAATTTTATGTACAGTTCTGGTCACCTCATTACAGGAAGGACATGATTGCTCTGGAGAGTGTGCAGAGGAGATTTACAAGAATGTTGCCAGTGCTTGAAAATTGCAGCTATGAGGAGAGATTACATAGGCTAGGGTTGTTTTCCTTGGAATAGAGGAGGCTAAGGGGTGACCTAATTGAAGTGCACAAAATTGAGGGGCCTAGTTAAGATAGACGGAAAAGACTTGTTTCCCCTGGCTGAGGGGCCAATCACCAGGGGGCATAGATTTAAGGTAATTGGTGGACAGATTAGAGGGGACATGAGGAAAAGCTTTTTCACCCAGAGGGTGGTGGGTGTCTGGAATTCACGGCCGAAGTTGGTGGTTGAGGTTGAAGCATTCAACTCATTTAAAAGGTACCTAGATCTGCATCTGAAGTGTAACCTGCAAGGCTATGGACCAGGTGCTGGAACATGGGATTAAAATGAGCGGCTTGTTTCTTTTTTCTCTTTTTGGCTGGTGCAGACACGTTGGGCTAAATGGTCTCTTTCTGCATCGTAACTTCTTTGGGCAGAATTTTCCCGTTGGCGTGTGGGGACAGGCCCCGCACGTCTGCACGTAAAACGATGCGCGGTGATGTCAGGCGAGCATCTCGTCGTCACCGCGCACCATCGCGATATTTTGTTGGGCGGGCATGCAATGCTATCTACTGCGCACCCAACATTAAATAACGGGCCACTTAAGGCTCTTGACTCATCAGTCGACGCAGATGTTTCGGCGCCCGTGCAATCTTCGGGTCGGTGCACGGGCAAAACAGGCAGGCGGGTAGGACACATTTGTATAAACCTCATCCACGGGTGGGATAAGAGGGCTCAGTGGGGTCGCCAGTGTGCTCTGTCAAACATTGATTTTTCAAAGTTTTTGAAACTTGCCTGTGTGATCTGCAATACTTCAAAATCCATACCAGCTGCTTTTTCTGGACAGTCAACCTTCAGGTCAGCACTCTGCAGTGAGGAATCTCTTCCGGGCCTGCAGGTTTCAGGAAGCCTTCCCATAGCCTGGGAATGGGAGCAGAACTCTCCACTGGAGGCACCTCCTCTGAGGAGCAATGGAGGGCTAGAAGGAGGAGGAGGCCAGGAGTGCATATTCAGCCTCCAGGGGAGCCATCTTTGGGAGGACAGGCGCAGGCACAAGGGGCGCAGGGCCAAGAGGTAGACCAAGGCGGAAGGGGCCGCAGAAGACGCCATTATCCTGCTGCCAGGGTGTACAGGTGGTGAAGCAGCTACCTCAATATGTCTGAGGTGCAGTGCTGAAGGAGGCTCTGTCTCTCAAAGGAGACAGTCAACTATATCTGTCAGATAATTGGGCCTGAGATCTCTGTTAACTGTGGGTGGACACCCCATGCCAGTGGCTCTAAAGGTCACAGCTGCCCTCAACTTCTATGCCTCTGTCTCCTTCCAGGGGTCGGTGGGTGACCTTTGTGGTGTCTCCCAGTCAGTTGTCCACACTTGTGTCAAGCAGGTTACAGACGCTCTGTGTAGGACCAGGGAAGCCAGACACAGCGAGCCAGAGTCTTCGCGGCCATTGCTGGCTTCCCCCGTGTCCAGGGTGCTATAGACTGTACACATGTGGCCATCAAGGTGCCAGCAGGTGAGCCCGGTGCCTTCATCAACAGGAAGGGCTTCCACTCCATGAATGTGCAGATAGTGTGTGACCACAGGATGCTGATTCTACAAGCCTGTGCAAGGTACCCAGGCAGCTCCTAGGACACCAGCATCCTCAGACACTCCCAGGTGCCGGGGCTCTTCGGTGCTTCAACCTGGCTGGGTGGATGGTTGCTGGGTGACAAGGGCTATCCCCTCAGAAAGTGGCTCATGACGCCTCTCCGCCATCCAAGATCAGAAGCTGAGCAATGTACAATAGGAGGCACGGCTCCACAAGGGCTGCGGTGGAGAGAACCATTGGTCTTCTCAAGATGCGCTTCCGAAGCTTGGACTACTTGGGGGGCGCATTCCAGTAGCCCCCAGATCGTGTATCGGTGAAACTGGTTGCATGCTGCGCTCTCCACAATCTTGCGCTGGAAAGTGGGGGCACAGTGGACGATGAAGACGGCTGCACACGATGAGTCCAGCAGTGATTCCGAGGATGACCATGCACAGGGAAATGCTGAGGGGGTAGACACTGACCTGGGCATACTCCAGAGAGGCAGGGACACCCGGGAGGCTTTAATCCAATGAACCTTCCGCTAGAACACCACAGATGCTCATCCAGGACAAACCTGGACTGCAGGCTCCACACTTGACGCCTAAGTGCCAAATCTCCCAGGTTAGGAAAAGTAACTAAGGGCCTTGTTAATAAAGCTGAATGTCCCACAAAGCACTCCTAACATTTTTGGAAACCATACACATGCAGAAGAAAAGAGGTACCTTCAGCCATGGTCACATGTTTTAATTTAATATCACAAGCAAAGAACCTTAATGAAACAAAATGACAAGGGTGTTTCAATTCAAAGCAAATCATAAAGACCTCATAGAAACATAGAAAATAGGAGCCGGAGTAGGCCATTCGGCCGCTCAAGCCTGCTCCGCCATTCATCATGATCGTGGCTGATCATCCAACTCAATAGCCTGCTCCTGCTTTCTCCCCATATCCTTTGATCCCTTTTGCCCCAAGAGCTATACCTAGCTCCTTCTTGAAAACATAAAATGTTTTGGCCTCAACTCCTTTTTGTGGTAGTGAATTCCACAGGCTCACCACTCTCTGGGTGAAGAAATTTCTCCTCATCTCAGTCCTAAATGGTCTACCCCGTATCCTCAGACTGTGACCCCTGGTTCTGGACTCCCCCACCATCAGGAACATCCTTCCTGCATCTACCCTGTCTAGTCCTGTTAGAATTTTATAGGTTTCTATGAGATCCCCCCTCATTCTTCTGAACTCCAGCAAATATAATCTTAACCGACTCAATCTCTCCTCATATGTCAGTCCCGCCATCCCAGGAATCAGTCTGGTAAACCTTCACTGCGCTCCCTCTATAGCAAGAACATCCTTCTACAAATAAGGAGACCAAAACTGCGCACAATCTTCCAGGTGTGGTCTCACCAAGGCCCACTACAATTGCAGCAAAACATCCATGCTCCTGTACTCAAATCCTCTGGCAATGAAGGGCAACATACCATTTACCTTGATAAAAACAAAAAAACTGCGGATGCTGGAAATCCAAAACAAAAACGAAAACAGAATTACCTGGAAAAACTCAGCAGGTCTGGCAGCATCGGCGGAGAAGAAAAGAGTTGATGTTTCGAGAAGGGTCATGAGGACTCGAAACGTCAACTCTTTTCTTCTCCGCTGATGCTGCCAGACCTGCTGAGTTTTTCCAGGTTATTCTGTTTTTGTTTTTGTTATACCATTTACCTTCTTTACCGCCTGCTGTACCTGCATGCTTACCTTCAGCGATTGGTGTACAAGGACACCCAGGTCTCGTTGCACAATCCCCTCTCTTAATTTATAGCCATTCAGATAATAATCTGCCTTCCTGTTTTTGCCACCAAAGTGGATAACCTCACATTTATCCACATTATACTGCATCTGCCATGCATTTGCCCACTCGCTCAGCTTGTCCAAATCACAGTGAAGCATCTCTGCATCCTCCTCACAGCTCACCCTCTCACCCAGCTTTGTGTCATCTGCCAATTTGGAGATATTACATTTAATTCCCTCATCTAAATCATTAATATATATTGTGAATAACTGGGGTTCTAGCACAGTTCCCTGCGGTACCCCACTAGTCACTGCCTGCCAATCGGAAAAAGATCCGTTTATTCCTACTCTTTGTTTCCTGTCTGTCAACCAGTTTTCTATTCATCTCATTGCACTACCCCCAATCCCATACGCCTTAATTTTACACGCTAATCTCTTATGTGGGACTTTGTTGAAGGCCTTCTGAAAGTCCAAATAAACCACATCCACTGGCTCCCCCTCATCAACACTACTAGTTACATCCTCGAAAAATTCCAGTAGATTTGTCAAGCATGATTTCCCTTTCGTAAATCCATGCTAACTCTGTCCAATTCTGCCACTGTTTTCCAAGTGCTCAGCTATTAAATCCTTTATAATGGACTTTTATGTTTTCGGGTGCTACGTCTTAGTCCTGCCCCATCGCTGGGAGTGGCATCTGAGACAGCCTTCTGACTCTGCTGTCATGTTGGCCTCAGTGACCTTGGTGGTCATCCTCTGGCCCGTGGAGCCTGTGCTGGCCCCACCTGGGAGGGATCTGCCAGTTCCACAGCTGGCATCCCCAGTTGCTGCAGCCTCACAGGATGCTACAGTCACTGGGAGAGCGGCGGAGGAGCTGCCGCCCTCATCTCGAGTGCCCTGAGAGGTGCCCGCAGAGATGACAGGCAGCTGCTGCGCCAACGTGAGGTCGCTAAGGACCTCCTTGCTCACCATGGTTGGATGGGCACCGAGCTGGGAAACTTGGTGCCTACCCTTCAGCCTGGCCTGCCCCGATGGCCTAGCCTCCGGACTTGCATAACCTCCATTGCCCTTCTGCACAACCCTTTGCCCAGCCATTGCGAGCAGCCTTTCCAAGGCTGCTAGGCCTTCCTTTGTATAGGCCGCCGGGTCACCAGTGGACCCGGCGGGCTTAGTGCGCCTGCCGCCACCCGCCCACTCCCGCTATACATGGGAGTCATGAAGCACGCTGGGCAGGCCTTAATTGGCCCGCCCACATAAAATGGCGATTGGGTCCGCTCCCACTCCGCCCCTCCCGACCATCCAGAAACTTCTGCCCTGTGGTCCTATGGTAAAGGAAACCATATAACAGCTTTATAACAGTAACTAATGTACTTTACACCTGCATACAATATTTACAGCTCACATAGTGTAGAAGAACATATAAAATGCTATCTCACGAAGAATATATCATGGTACTCAGTCTCCAGCTTAGCACTTGTTTGTAGCTCTCTGTGTTTCATTGACTCCCAAAGACCATGAGCAGAATTTAATTCCCTGACCAGGAGGTGGAGGGTGGCTGTAGAATCGGGAGAGAAGATTACAGGTGGCGTGCTTGTCGCCTTCCTGACTCCTCCTGATTAAATCAGGGGTTGCGGCCAATTGAGGCCCTTAAGTGGCTAATTAATGGCAACCTGCTGAAAGCGCCTCCTGCCCTCCAGAACACGCTTGGCCTAAATAGCCAAGTGGTTATGGTACTGGGTTTGTAACCCCAAGCTCAAGAGTTCAAATCTCACAATGGCAAACTATGAAAACAATGTAACTTCATCTGAAACAGATGGAAATGGGTTTGTACTTGAAAGAGTTACAGGAAGTTGCTGCAGATCTGAAACTGAAATCCCTGCCCTCCAGAACAACTGCTCTCCCCCCACCGCTCATTACTAGAATCTGCTTGACTCGCCCTGGCAACCGACCAGCTTAGATGTACTCTGGGGCCTGCTCCATCTTTGCTGCTCCAGGGCCTACTGGAGTGCCAGGAGTTGCAACCCCTCCCGTTGACACCACGAGGCCTGCCATCCGATTGACCAACATCTCTTTGTAACTGAATCTTCGCCCTCAAAGGCAAGGAAGCCCTGACAGCAGGCACTTAACTGACTGATTGACATGTAATCCTGTGGGGGATTCTGAAAATGGCCACAGTGGAGTTTCCTCCTGCTTTCTGGCTCACGGAAGGGGGCCAGAGCCGCAGCTGTTTACTTCAGCCCCAAGTTATTGAGATGGTGACACTGCCAAAGGGCAGCACATACCAGTTAAATATAAGCTCTTTTCTTCCCTTGTTACAGTTTGTATATAGGAAATGAGCTCAGTAATTAATAAGTTAGTGCCATATTCATATTTGATGTGTTCCATAAATGTGTTTGGTGTGTCGCTTCATTTTTTTTCCCTCAGGTTTTTAAGCTTCCCAAAACCGATTATTTTAATACTTGGTGCTATTTTAGGAAGATCCTTCACTGCTGCAGAAAAGATAAAAAGTTAGTCACACTTAAGTATGACAGCTTAGCTCAGTTGGCAATGCTCTAATCCATAGGCAAGAAGGCTTTGGATTTTGAGGCCCGTGCTGTGGCTTCATAGAATCCTAGCATCTCTGTTTCGCTCTTATGGTTGATGTAGATGTGGAACAATTTTACATTTAGGTGGTTAAGCCAGATAATAACATCATGGGTAGCAGTGTAAATCACTCTGATGCTTCCTTTGTATTTGTGAAACAGGCATTGAAACTTTATATGTTCCATGGTCTGTCCTGGGTGACCAAGTCACATACTGGAGAGTTTTTAGTTTTCCATTTGTGCTTCAGGTGCCTGCATCTTCCACGGTTGTTTGGATGCAGTTTAGTGTTGCTCATAGCTTCATGGAAAACCAAAGTCAGTGAACTTCTGCATTGGCTCTCAGGAAGTGGTTATTTGTTACTTATAAACTTCATTCAGCTTTCCAAGCTTCATCAGGTTTGAAGTCACATTGTCGAAGGTTAATTGTGTCGGTCCAAAAGGACTAGCATAACTTCAAGCAGCATTGAGAGATGTAGCTGAGGTCCTGGTTGATGGGGAGGCGTTCATTAACCATGATTTATTGGACTGCTCAGAGGGCAGTATTCAACTGGACATCAGCTTGTCAAGTATGACTACTTCTGGTCCTCACCACCTCAGCGACAGAGTACATAAGAGCTATTGCTGATGCCCAATGTTCTGATGCTCCCTAACTTGTGCTTGCCAGTTTCTGGAACAGTTTAACCCTTGCCTTCATCTTGACAGCTACTTTCATCAAGTGGAAGGTCAGTGTGGGGTTCAACTGAACTCCAAGATAGGTCATATGGGGTCATGTTGCACAGCATTGTCAAAGAAGGTACTTAGCATTTGTAATCAAGATGGAAATGCTGCTGTTTTGCTTGAGCTTTTATTTCCAAATATATTTCACCCTGATGTTTAGGCTTCCGTTCAAGGTGAACTTGATGTAGTTGGTGGCATGTCACTCTTGTAGACATTGACAAGCATCAGCGCAAGCATTGAGTCTTGTGGCAGTCTGTTGGTGAGGAACCAGGATGAGCTGAAGTGGATGTTTAGCCACCTATTGCTGATCATCGTCTATAGCAGGTGCAGTGTTCTGAGGCAGGGGATGATCCTTGTGATGTGTGAAGAAGCAATCTCACTTGGAGTCAATCTGAGGAGAAGGAACCTCAGGGGATCAGTGTGTGAGGAGAGGAAATTTTGCTGGGTATTGATGTGTGGGAAGGAATTTTATGTGAGATGGTGTGTGGAGAACATAAATAGCAGAGCAAGAGAAAAATTGAAATCCCTGTTTTAAAGAAAAACTTTAAATATGCTGGTATGTTTACTGATGTTACAATGTCCATTTACTGACAGCATATAAATTAGAAATTAACCTTCATACACGGTGCATTCCTGTTAAGAGCAAGTTTAAATTATCTGAGATTAAAACATGTTACTTATAGGCAATTATTTTTGCTGTTAATGATTATTTCTGTATTTCATCCATGGGGATAAATTGGTTTTAAACTGTATGTTTTTAAGTGGAGAAACCAAAAATTCTAATACCATCGTTTAGATAGGTTACTGTCTGCCATTGCACCTTGACTTACTCTAGGTTTTTCTTCCAAATCTTGAGCAACAACTTGCGTATTAAGATTAATAGCTCACTAGGTTTAGGAATTCATTCCCATTTTAATTGATTTGAGTAAAGAGAGGATCCAGCCATTCGTTGAGAAAAGCCACTCAAAAATGAGCTTCCATCAGATTTGACATCATTGAAACTAGGAACTGCTGGGGTCAGTGACTAGTGATGGTTAATGTTAAGTAGTTAGCCTCAAATGTGATCCATGCATTCCACTCCTTTCCAAAAAAATCTAATAGTGTTACAATACACCATACCCTTTTTAAAATTTGGAAAAGTTCCAGAAAATTACGGGTCATTGGTTTATGGTGTTCATTTCACTCAATTCCCTTTTATACAGCGAGGACTGACGCTAAGAGTGCATAAGGATTATTGACCTTCCCAGGCAAGAAAGCTAAATTAACCGCCAATTAATGCTGGATCGTTTCTGAATTTGCTATATTGGTTACTGATAATTCAGCTCCTTCAGAATTAACTTCAATATCTCTTTCAACCTTTGGATCAGAGTTTCGCAGAGTTGTAAGGACCATGGAGCCATTTAAAAATTGGCGGGAGTACCTGATTCCAGGATTCCCATGCCCCAAATTTTTGGTGTCTCAAGATAAGGGTGCATGTGGCAAGCCCGCACCCTGCGCTCCCGACCTGGCTGGGAGCACTGCAGGGGGTAGGCATCACCGAGCCCTCCTTTGCAATTTTTGTTCAGTCAGGCCAGCTTCTCCATGACTTGTGGTTCACGGCCCCTCAGAGGAGTCGTGTGTCATAGTCTGGCTTCAGGAATCTTTTTGAAAGTTATGGCCAAAAGTCCTCAACTATGCCCATCATGCCCCCTCCATCCCAACTCATTCTCCCTCCATCCCAATCCATGCCCACCCCACCCACTCCATGGCCCCTCATATCCTTCATGCTAACTCATGGCACTTCCATGCCCATTCACCCAGTATTTTTACAGAACCAAGAAATCACAAACTAACAACGGCTTGTGTGGAACTGCTTAAAAATTATCCATTCATAATTTTCTTTAAAAATATGCTGTTGCTACAACCTTATAAAAGTATCAATCATCCAGATCTTTAAAGTATCAACAACAGAAGCTATAAGCACTTGACACCTCTTTATCTTGTGCACATAAACATTGAGCCATTGACAAAAGAGATTACAGGGAAAAATAGCTTATTATAACAGCATAAAGCTGTTAATCAGGCAAAGTTTTCTCTTCTCTCCAGCCAAAACATTTTATGGGAGCCTGGATTTTCAGAGAACCAAGGCATACCTTTTAAACAGCATGCCCTAGCTCTCAGCCACCTCTGTGCCTGCTCCCAAACTGCTTCTTGGGTCAGCGGGCACTGACTTCATACTGCAATCACCCCTGCCCCCAGAGTGAAAATTAGGACTAATGGGACACTTTCTACTGAGGAAAGTCTGCCGAGTCAGGAAAGTTCCCGACTCAAGGTATTCTGCCCGCCTCGGTGGCGAAAATACGGCTCAATACACCAGAGAATGTCATCAATAGCTATTGCATTGACTAAGTACTTGAAGGGGAAAAAAGTAGGACTCATAGTATAGCTCTATCAAAGAGTTGACGTAAGTATGATGGGCAAATGACAGTATCATGCTGCAATGTTCAATGATGCTTTTATTAAAGTTTAAAGAAATAACAAGAAATTAACCCCAATAGATGTTAATTTAATCATGTTGCCATGTAACATTGATGCTTAGAGAAGATCTTGATGGTAAAACTGCCTCTTTAAAGACCTGTTAGATCTCCCTTTGCGGGATGAAACAGCCATCAGAATTTTCTATGGATGCACCCACCTTTTCGATGTCGGTGTGGTTCTCAGGCCGATTTGGAGTTTATTAGTCTCAGCAGTGTTTCTTTCCATGTCACTGAGAATTTTGCAATACGTTCCATTTTTGTAGCAATCTGCTTCACACAGCTGGCATATCATTCTCAAACTGCTGCATTTCCACCTTTAATTGGTGCTCTTTCTTGTTTTTAGCAAGAAACACTGATCAATGTTCCAACTTCCACCCCATTTAAGAGCAGGAAGCTGGCTTTGTTTTAGTGGAAGAAATGATGCGTATGATATGTTTTCATTGACATTTGCACTTCAACCCTGGTCAGGTGATCACTGCGAAGTGGACAGTCAGTCTGGGCACTGCTCTCCTGGTGTGTGTAGAAATGGTGGAACCTGCACGAACCTCCCAGCGGGCGGATTCAAGTGTAATTGTCCCTCAGGAGGATATGAGAAGCCCTACTGTGAAGTGACCGCCCGATCCTTCCCACCAAAGTCGTTTGTGATGTTTCATGGCCTGAGACAAAGATTTCACATGACGCTATCCCTGTCGTGAGTATTATACGCTTCTTCCTGCTTTTCTGTTGAGAGATTGCATTTCATTTCTGCAAAAGCTAGTGATCTAAAATGCATGAGGTGGTTTGGGGAACATTCCATTTATTAACTATTCCAGTGTAATTCGAGTGCCTTAGAAGACATAGGTGGCTATCAAGACATTCCATGGGGCCAATTCACATGGAAGTGAAGATGGAGTCTGTCAAAAGGGAATAATTTGGAAGCTGCAGTAATGTGCCACTCATGGATCATGTGTATTGTAGCACCCTGGCAGGGATTTGCTATACAGTTAACAGTCATGTTCAAAATAGCCATTTCTGTAGTTTTAGTTGAAGTGCTTGATCATATGGGGGTCACAAGTTTATTATTAGGACGATTGAGGTGCCTCTACATTTGCTAAATCAGATGCATAGATAGAGAAAAAGAGAAAACTCAAAGTTGCACCATTATAAATACTCATCATCTGCCAGAGCCTCTGACACCATGAGTCATTCGTGAATACAAATATTGTAGTGGTCGTTCTGTTGTCAGTGGAAGATGGGGTTGTTATTTACTTTGGTCTGATGGCAGGAATAGATGGGGAATTGGGCTTTAGTTAAAAGGACTGTTAGGAGTGGACACAGTTTGCTGATAGAAATAACTGAAGGAGCTGGGATTGCTGATTGGTGCAGAGGTTAGAGTTTACTGACTGAAGCAGGGGCAGTGAGATTTGCTGGTTGGAGTGGGATGGAGCTGCAAATGTAGTGGATGGGGGGATTGGGGAACTATGGAGCTTGAAATGGAATTGGTATAGGCAAATTTATAAAGCCTCATAGAGGAAGAAAAAAACCCTGAGTATATGTGCATGGATCTTGTGCTTTGCAGTTCTGGAGAAAGTGTACTTAACTGAATTCAGCAGTAAAAAGGTCTCTCAAGAGACGGGGGGAAAATCCTACATGCCTATTCTGTCTGATCAGTAAAATTATGCTGCAATAGATGGAATGCTAATCTTAAAGCGCGATAGCCTTTAATTTACAGTTGTTTGTTATAGAATTATTAATATTCTATTGGAAACTGCAGAACAAAAATTGAAAGTTAAATGAAAAGTATAAATTTCACCATATATATATTAATGATTTGGACGAATGAACAGAGAGTTGTATATCCAAGTTTACAGATAACATCTATTAGGGCATAATTGTTAATATGGATAAGCTGGGAAAATTGCATCACTGCTTTGCTGCCCTACAGGCAAGCCAAACTCATTTCACACGCACAAAGTGCTTTTTTTTTCGGCATCTGGTTCTTCAGTTCACCCAGAAATGGGGTTGAGAATTGAGCACCAGTTAGGTTTAATGGTGTTTAGGAATAGTGATTCATTAAGTTTCTATTTAAATGAAATGAATTAAAGCATACCGTTTGTTTTTATGTCTGCTATTTTGTTATGGAAAGGTTGGGGGGCGGGGAGTGGGTCTTATTAGGTGCCATTCAAATATTTTATCAGTATTTAGCACAAAGAAATAAAATGGGAAAGGGTTTACAGAATCAAGTAAATCAAAGGTCACATTTGAATTCTGTCAGAAATGCTAAGTTAACTGATCTACAGAGAAGAAAGAAACAGACTGCCTTTGATTATTTATAAATTATAACCTTGTTCTGTTTCCATCACTTTGTTGTAATCCAACCTAATGTTTAAGTGTTTCAAGTTTCATGGGTAGGGAAAATTGCATTTTTCTTCTTTTGGCTGGTGTGATAAGTTGGAGAGCATGATACCAGGTATAAGTCTTGTTCTTGCAATGTCTATCGAATATGACATTTTGTCCCAAAGGATCCAAAATGCCATTACTGCTATGTAGAAGCTAGCTGCTACTGGAATAAAACAAATGAGATCTTTTACAAATTGACCCACAGCAGCAACATATTTTATTGTGTTAATATGCGGTGCAAAAAAGAGCGATCGGATGTGAGATTTATGCCTGTAGTTTCCTAATACCCTGAATTCCTAATAGTTGTCCAACCAGTCTCCCGGGAAGGAAGCTGAGATGATTATTAATGGGAGGAAAAGCAAAGTATTACCTAGTAGTGCCACTGTCGCACCATGTTGCAAGAGTGACATTGTGTAAGATGGTCGGGAACGAGTAAACAACAACATATTTGTTTAGAAATGGCATGGGAGACTGAGGGGGTGGATGCCTAAAAATAAATTACAAGAACAATTACAAGAAGATTGAGTGATGCAATAGGTAGAAGCTGGATTTTTATCGCTGGGACCTGGGCTTGACTTGCTGGCAGGCTGCTGTTCTGTGAAATGCATTTGGACAGTTTCAGCCTGTTTTCTGATTGTCATGGATTCCAAAATGGAGAACTGTTTCTAACTTGGCACAAATTGGTAATTTCACTCTGTGACACCATTAGGTGACTGATATGTGAAATGGAAAATAAGTGATGTTGCTCAAGGATCCAGACCGGGCGTCAGCTTTTCACCATATAGATCAATGATTTGGACAAAGGAATAGAAGAATATCCAAGTTTGCTAATAACACTGAGTTAGGAGGCAGTTTGCACAGATGATAGGAAGAAGTTATGAGACATATAGATTAAGTGAATGGAGGGAAACTGTGGCAAAGTTAAATGTGGGGATGTGTGAGCTCATCCACTTTGGATCCAAGAAAGTCAAATCAGAATATTTTCTTAACTGTATGAAACTAGAAACTATGGAGTAGCAAAGGGAGTTGGGTATCCAGTTACACAAATTGCAGTACAAAAAGTGATCAAAGAAGGCTAATGTAATGTTGGTCTTTATCGCACTGAGCTGGCATAAAGGGGAGGGAGTTGTTTTTTAGTTATATAAAGCCTTGGGTCAGATCCCATCTAGAATTGTGTATTCTGTTCTGTCCTCTTCCTCAGGAAGGCTACATTGACCTTGGAAGTGGGTACAGTACAGTTTCACCAGGATGATGCCATGGTAAAAAATGGAAAGGGTTCAATTTTGAGGACAGATTCCAAAAATTTGGTTCCTATTCCTGTGAGTTAAGGCTGAGGTATTTAAAATAAAAGAATGATTCAATAGGATAGATACAGAGATAAAACAGTTCTGCTGAAGGGTCATGAGGACTCGAAACGTCAACTCTTTTCTTCTCTGCTGATGCTGCCAGACCCTGCTGAGTTTTTCCAGGTAATTCTGTTTTTGTTTTAGATACAGAGAAACTGTTTCCTCTGGTGAAGGAATCTAGAATGTGCGGGCCCATCATAATATTCAAGCTAGGCCATTCTTTCAACCAAAGGATGGTGAAAGTATGGAACTTTCCTCCCCTAAAATGTTGTGGTTGCTGGGTCAATTGAAATTTTCAAGACCGAGATTGACAGATTTTTGTTAGATGAGGATAAGATTAATTGAGATCCAAAACCTTGCCTGCTGCCTTGTGCCTTACATTATCACCTTGTTCTCACCAATGCCTCCGTTGCATTCAATTCAAAATCCTGATGTTCATTCACAATGCCTCCATGTCCTTACCCCATCTTACCTTCTACAACTCATGTCATTTAAAGCTGGACTCATGTTTCACAAGTTTTCTGGTGCTTTGCTCTCCTCTCTGCAACTCTGTAAATCCACCCACCTTGTTACATCTCTCTGACTTCAAAAGTCTCCTCAAAAGCTATTTCATGAACATACCTTCAGCTGTATCTCACAAGTCCTTTACTGCTCAATAGCTGTTTCTTCACTGAAGTGCCTTGAGGGACACTTATTATGTGAAAGGCATTATACCCATACAAGTGGTTATCTTTAGTCAAATCGCTCTTTCCATTTAATCATTAAATATTGGTAATTTTTCTGCTCTTTTGCTGAAACATTATTTCTGATCCACTATTCCCAACAGGTCCCACTGAGGTTCTGAACTACTTCTAACCTATTGGCGCTGGTCTTTATTGCATTCATTGAGTGACAGCTAAACCTATGTTTTACTGGCAGTGAGAAGTTGTTTCAATGAGTTTTTTTTTTAATAGGTAACATATTTTACCTGCTTTGCCAGTCAGCATATTCATGTTCTTCTTGAATTTCCCCCATGTTATCACAGTTGACCCATATTAAATGAATTAGTCAACAATCTACTGGGCTTCCTCAAGCAGAGATAGTGAATGGCATTGCCAACTGCTTTCACATTTGATGTAATAGTTTACCTTTTCAACTGCTCTCTGGCATTTGGCAGTTCAATTGATATTATCCATGGCATTTTTAAAAGATTTGTGATAGGTAGTGTTACAGTTGCTCCAGACAGCTGTAACATGGACTGAATATCTCACAGTTTTGACACTTATGGCTGGTAACAGCTGATATGTAAATGGACAGGTTCGAGATTTCCAACACAATCTAGGTTTAGCAAGTGATGGGATAAACCCTTGATATGCAACTAATGTTTTATGCCAGCATTGAGAGAGACATCTCCATGCATTGAATTGTTTCCTGCGACACTTCATTGCAGATAATGTTAGCTGAACAATTCCTGCTGTGTTAGGTACCCTTGAGCAAACACCTTCAATGCTGAAGTAAAATGCAAAAAGCTGTTGTAAAATGAATTCTCGAATGATTCTCAAATGCAAATGTGATGCTATCTGGTTGAATTGCATTGTCCAGGCATCTTTCTGCTTGTTTAACATGTTTTAGATCTTGAATGGCTGTTTCTTTTTTGGTTAAGTGAGTTATAGTGATTTATATATTGCCAATGTTTACTACGTGCTCATTGAAATAGAGTAATTGAGGGGGGGGAATAAAAGAAATCTAGATATTAATGAATCCTGTGTCATTCCAGTTTGATAATGTGTTAGAAAGGTACTGTACAAATTGCATCAATGGAATTCACGCTTTTTTTTGTCCACTACAGTTTAGCATATTATAAAAACCCTCATGAAGGCGCACCCTACATATATCAGATATATGATCAGTGCATTTGCCTTAAATAAATCCTAATATAAACCTTGGAAATGTTTAGTAGAGCAGTATCTCCTCAAGGGATATGGCAAGCCATCAGGAAATATGTATTACTATTTTGTAAGTGGGCAACACAAGGTGAACAGCATTGCCTTAACTGTTCCTTGCTAATTAAAAGTAAAGACTTTCCCCTCCCTTATAAAAGGGACAAATTCTGACAAAAAGTCATCTACCTGACATGGTAGCACTGTTTTTCTCTCTCTACAGATGGTGCGTGACCTGCTGGGTTTTACCCACATTTTCTGTTTTTATTTTCCACCCTCTCTTTGGGGCAGGAGGTGGGCAGTCATGAATAATCTTTGGTACAACAAACACAGCATAGGGTGGAGTTCTCCTTGGAGCAAAGAAGGTTGAGGGGACTTCTGAAAGAGGTGTACAAGATTGTGATAGGTTTAGATAAGGTAGACAAAGAGAAGCTGTTCCCATTAGCTGATGGTGCAAAGACTCAGGGACACAGACTTGAGGTTTTGGGTAAGATATATGGGGTGGTAGTGGAGGGGTGCAGTGGCGAGGGGGTTTGAAGAACAACTTTTTTATGCAGCAAATGGTAATGACCTGGAACTTGATGCCTACAAGGGTGTTGGAAGTGGAATTGATCAGTGATTTCAGAAGGAAATTGGATTGGTACTTGAGGGAAATTGTGGTGTTACAGGGATCTCTCAATGAATCACTTGATATACCAAAGGTGCATTACTATTTTGCCTGGTATGTGTATGTGTTTGCAAAATATCAAATTTCCTAAAATAAATAAACAAATTTTGAATTTTAGTAGCCTTTCCAAATGTGGGAGAGGGGGCACTGCAGTTTCTTTCTCCCCCTCTGTACTGATGGAAAAAGAACCAATCAATGATTTCAAAAGAAAATTGAAAAGGCACTTGAAGGAAATAAACTTGTATGGCTGTGGGAGTAGAGCAAAGGAATTTACTGCACAGAGAGCTGGCATGGCCTCGAGGGGCTGAATAGCTTCCTTCTGTCTGGCCCTAAATCATTTTACTGGAAGTGTGGTTTGCTACAGGTATAGCTTCCAGCAATCTATTTCAACCTATGAAATGAAACACTAACATAAAAGAAAAATACTGCACTTGGCGGAAATCTGAAATGAAAACAAAATGCTCAGAAGAATTGATGAAGGGTCATTGACCTGAAACGTTAACTCTGTTTCTCTCCACAGATGTTGCCTGACCTCTTGAGTATTTCCAATATTTTCTGTTTTAATTTTATGTGAAAGAAACATTCTTCAAACCCTGTATTTAGATTTATGATGATAGAAGAGAGCCTGTGTCTCTACAAAATTAAAACTGTAAATGAAAGCAGGAAAAATGCATCCAACACAATTACAGATTATCCCCTGGTAAAACAATGGATATGTCAGTAGCTTATAAATGTTCAAAGACCAGTGTAAACCATTTATGTGTAAAATTAAAATGCCAGGTTTTACTCTTTAAAAAAAAAAGCAATCTGTAAAACATCTCTTGTAATTAGGTAACCATAATGAGGTTAGCTTCATACAATACATTTTCTTTTTGTAAGAAAATAAATACTTTTAAAAATATTTTCTGCTTGTTTCAGATCTCTACATATGTTGTCAACTTGAATGACAGCTCAAGTAGCGTAGATATAGGGAGGCATTGTGATATTGTTCACTTTGCCATGTTTTGGTTGGAAAAGTGCGCATTCTAATTGTTACAATTACAGCAAAATCTTACTTGATACAATCTGGCAGGTGAAAGAAAAGGACTGCTGGTAAGCAGATTTCTACTTGCAAAGCGAACCGTCATGAGGGAAGACTGTATTCTTGAAGCACTTGCATCAGTCATATGTTGTGTGTTTTTGCTACACTGAGTGTGAACAAGAAGGAGGAGGATGCTATTCTACAACATCTGGCTCCCATTGTCTCCCCACAGGATGAGAGGTTGGGAGCTGGAGAAGGTCCTAGACTGCTGTGGGTCTCCCTCACTTGTATTCTGTTTAGGTTGGTATCACTGCTCGGAAGCAGCTCACCTCAAAACCCTTAGGTTGCAGTTGCTTGAATGGCCAGCGAGATCAGGAAAAGGGGGCAAAGTACCAATTTTAAAAAGCAATTGTGAAAAGTGACCAGTTGAAATAAGTCTTCAGTCTGGCTTCCTGCGAAGATTGGCCAAATTTTTGTCTGGATATTTTTGTTATGTTTTACTCTGCAAATTTAGATAATTTTATATTTGGAAAATAGTTCTGTTCCATGGCGATTAATTGCTCGAATGTGGTGACAGTGACCCAGCTTTTGCAGCGTGATGCTGTGGATTTTTTTTAAAAAAGCGTGTTGAAACGATCTGGTAGTTGGAGCAATATAGTATGAAACACCATTAGTCCATGTACAAATCTTGACACATTCAAGCCAAGAACTGGGAAGATTACTGGCTCTTAATGAAGGGGCAAAATTAACCATTATTCATCAGCAGGACTCTCCTTTCTGAGTAACAGTTGTTAAACAATTAGTTGTGCCATGTATAAATTGACTTTTCAGCAGTAGTCCCAAAGCCTTTCTACCATCTACAAGGCATACAGTAGGAGTGTGATGGAATACTTTCCACGTGACTAGAAGGATGCAGCTCATCAAAGTGAAGAAGCTCGACACCATTCAGGACAAAGCAGCTCATTTGAACTGCACTTTATTCAATAGCCTAAATGTCTACTGCTGGTGTGCCACAGTAACAGTACGTACTATATGAAGGATGCGCTGCAGCAAATTACTAAGGCTTTTTTGGCAGCACCTCCCAAACTTGCCACCTCCTCCATCAAGCACAAGGACAGCAGATGGATGGAAACACCATTACCTCCACGGTCTCCTTCTTCAAAAGCCATCCTGACTCGAACATATATAGTCAATTCCTTTATTATCGCTGGGTTAAAACCTTGAAACTTCTGACCTTACAGCATTGTCCGTGCACCTTCATCACAGAGACTGGAGCAGTTCACAATGAAAGTCCACTACTTCCTTCTGAAGGACATTTAGGAGTGGGCAATAATTGCTAGCCTTATCAGCGATATCCACATCCCAAAAGTGAATCATTTAAAAGAAAATGTGCAGTTCTCAAACTATGTTACCTGTTTGCAACCTGGTGTCGTAACTGAAGATGATACTTTTGCAACCTTGAGAAAAAAATATGAAAGGTAAAAAGTGAAGGTTGAGCATATTAACAGAATGTGTGACTTTACTGAAGCAGAACTTTGTGATGTTGTGCATAAAGTGCCTCAACATAGACTTACAACTCTCACCAAATCATAGAATTGTTACGGTGCAGAAGGAGGCCATTTGGCCCATTGTGTCAGCATTGGCTCTCCAAATGAGCAGTTTGCTGGGTGCCATTCCCTCACCTTCTCCCCACAATCCTGCACATTCTTCCTTTTCAGATAATAGTCTAATTTCCTTTTGAATGCTTCAATTGAACCTGCCTCCACCATTCTCTCAGGCAGTGCATTCCAAACCCTAACCACTTGCTGTGTAAAAACATTTCTCCCCATATCATTTCTGCTTCTTTTGCTAATTACTTTAAATCCTTGCACTCTCATTATCGATCCTTTCATGAGTGGGAACAGTTTCTCCCTATCTACTCTGTCCAGACCCCTCAATTTTGAATATCTCTATCAAATCTCCTCTCAGCCTGCTTTTCTCGAAGGAAAACAGTCCGAACTTCTGCAGAATATCTTCATAACTGAAGTTCCTCATCCTTGGAATCATTCTCATGAATCTCTTCTGCACCCTGTCTAATGCCTCCATATCCTTTCCAAAGTGTGATGCCCAGAACTGGATGCAATACTCCAGCTGAGGCTGAACTAGTGACTTATACAAATTCAACATAACTTCCCTGTTTCCTGGGCTTAATTGCCTCATCTTCACCATGGACATCAAATCCCTCTACTCTGCTATCCCCCAACAGAATGGCCTGAGGGCTCTCTGCTTCTTCCTTGAACAGAGGCCTGAACAATCGCCATCCACCACCACTCTGTCTGGCTGAACTTGTTCTCTCACTGAACAATTTCTCGTCTAACTTGTCTCACCCTCTCCAGATAAAAGGTGTGGCTGTGGGTTCCTGCATGGGCCCCAGTTATGCCTGTCTTTTTGTGGAACATTCCTTGTTCTAGTCTTACTCAGGCCCCATCCCAGAACTGTTCTTTCAGTACATCGATGCCTCTATTGGTGCCACTTCATGTTCTTGTCTGGACCTGAAAAAACTTATCAATTTTGCTTCCAATTTCCACCCCTCTCTCACTTTCACATGGTCCATCGCTGACACTTCCCTTCCCTTCCTTGACCTCTCTGTCTCCATTTCTGGTGATAGACTGTCCACCAACATTCAGTAAAGCCCAGTAACTCCCACAGCTACTTTGACACAGCTCCTCACATCCTGCTTCCTGTAAGGATTCATCCCATTCTCTCAGTTCCCCTGCCTCCATCGCATCTGTTCCAGTGATGCCACCTTCCAAAATGGCACTTCTGACATACCTTTCTTTTTCCTTAACCGAGATTTCCCACCCACTGTGGTTGACAGGGCCCTCAAACGTGTCCAACCCACCTCCCGCACCTCTACCCTCGCCAGTTCCCCTCCCTCCCAGAACCATGATAGGGTCCTCCTTGACCTTACTTGTCAACGTTCTGCGTTTTCAAGCCTCCGCGTTCAAAGGATCATCCTCCGCCATTTCCGTCTATTCCAGCATGATGCCACCACCAAACACACCTTCCCCTCACCCCTCTGTCAGCATTCTGTAGGGACTGTTCCCTCTGTGACACCCTGGTGTACTCCTCCATCACCCCTAACACCGCATCCCCTTCCCACGGCACCTTTCCATGCAATTGCAGAGGGTGCAACACCTGCCCCTTTACCTCCTCCCTTCTCACCGTCCAAGGCCTCAGCCGCGCCTTCCAGATGAAGCAGTGCCTCACTTGCACCCCCTTCAATTTGGTCTATTGTATTCGCCGCTCCTAATGCGGTTTCCTCTACACTGGGGAGACTAAACGCAGACTGGGTGACTGCTTTGCGGAACACCTTCGCTCAGTCCCCAAGCATGACCCAGATCTTCCTGTTGCTTGCCATGTCAACACAGCATCTTGATCTCATGCCCACATGTCTGTCCTTGGTCTGCTGCAATGTTGCAGTGAAGCCCAACACAAACTGGAGGAACAACACCTCATCTTCTGATTAGGCACTTTACAGCTTTCAGGACCTGAACTCTCCCCTCCATCTTGACCCCTTTTAATCCTATATATAATATATATATATATTATATATAATTTTTTTTTTGTTCATTTTTAAAATCCTTTTTCCCCAACACCCCACAGGGCCATCTGTCACTTGTTTCTATGTTGTGCTTTCACAGAGCACTGACCCTTGTTCTGCTATTAACACCTTCTGCTATTTTACCTTTATGCCACTATCAGCACCTTTTTTACTTCTTCACCACTACCACTAACACTCCCTTTGTTTTGTGTCCATGATATCTTTGTCAATCTCTCCTTAGCTGTCACCTATCCCTGACCGCCTATCTTGCTCCACCTGCTCCACCCCCTTCTTTAGCTCTGAAGAAGATGAAGGTCAATGAGGGCAATGCTATTGGTGCAGTGTACATGGACTTCCGAAAGGCATTTGATACACAACAGATTTGTGAGCAACGTTATAGCTCATGGAATAAAAGGGACAGTTGGACCATGGATATGAAACTGGCTGAACGACAGGAGACAGAAGTAGTGGTTAATGGATGTTTTTCCTGTTGGAAGAAGGTTTGTAATGGAGTTCCCCAGGGGTCAGTGTTGGGGCCCTTGCTTTTCCTGATATATATTAATGACCTACACCCTGGTTTACAGGGCACAATTTCAAAGTTTGTGGATGATACAAAACTTGGAAGTATTATGAACTGTGAGGAGGATAGTGTAGAACTTCAAAGAGATATAGACAAGTTGGTGGAATGGGCGGACAGGTGGGAGATGAAGTTCAATGCAGAGAAGTGTGAGGTGATTCATTTTGGTAGGAAGAACATGGAGAGACAATATAAAATTAAGAGTACAACTCAAAAGGGGGTGGAGGAGCAGGGTAATCTGGGTGTATATGTGCATAAATCATTAAAGGTGGCAGGATAGTTTGAGAGAGCAGTGAGTAGAGCATACAGTATCCTGGGCTTTATTAATAGGGGCATAGAGCACAAAAGCAAGGAAGTTAAAAACAAAATATTGCAGATGCTGGAAATCTGAAATAAGAACAGAAAATGCTATAAAATCTCAGCAGGTCTGGCAGTATCTGTCTTTATCAATACCAATAAAACTTAATACTATTAATAGAACTTAGCAATATTGATAAACCCTACTAATACTTAGTACATTTTAATAGTGGAAATGAACCTTACTTATAAAGCTTATTAAATCTTACAATTAGAATAACTTACCTGAGTTTTGAAAGATAAATGAGAAAAACACTCACCAACTAATAACTTACCTCTTTCCCTGTGATGTCAGACTTCAACTTTTCTCAGAACTCGGTCAGTCATCAGGTTGGCAAGATCTCTGTGACCTTTTTAAACTGAAATCTCCACTGCTCTCCGAGCTTTTTTTAAACTCCATGAAGAAAATATCACATAAATCTCTCCTGGTGAGAACTTGTACATAATCCTCTGAGGAGAATGTTTGTTATTTTTATCAGATGGATCTGTCTCCATCCAAGGTTGGAACAAAAGCTTTAACACAACAGATAGAGAATCTTTTGTACCCTTGTCAAAAAATGTGATTGATAATTGACCTTCTGTACTTATAGCTGGGGAAGAAGTATTTTAAATTGGGGAAATTCCGTAACCAGAAAGTGGAGTTTCTGTATTTGTATATAAACTGTACACCAACATGAACCTCCCAGCCAGAGATGGGAGTTGCCAAATGTATTTGAACTTAATGTCCAAAGAGGAGACTAGTGATTCTTATGTCTGGAAGGATTACCTGTACCTGTGTGGATTGCAGGATACACTAGACTGGGCTTCACACTAAATGAATCCCATGATTATGGGCTATGAATTAAGCTTTATTCATGCAGTCTTAGTCAGTTTGTCTATTTTAGTCACTCATTATCGTTTATGCTCGGCTGAAAGATTTTGAATCCACTTTGCTTTATAGGTCAGTGATAAACTGCCTGGATGTGAAGCCTCTGGACCTGTCAGAATGAGACCATTAGTTCAATGTTGTGATTGTCTGTCAGTAAGTATTACAGTTCAGGGAGAGCTTTTGGCAGAATTTTAGTGATGGACCAGTCACATGCTCCCTGCCCAAGATGCTGCGAAAGAGTGCTCCAGACATAGAAATCCATTTCCTTACTAAGTCTAATGTCTGTGCTTTCAGGTTCGCTACACAAGAAAATAATGGTCTCCTGTTCTACAATGGGCGATTTAATGAAAAACATGATTTTATTGCAGTGGAAATCATTGATGGACAGGTCCAGTTAAAGTACTCAACAGGTTTGTACAAAACATATTTATGCATTAAATATTCAATTCAATTACATCAGCACTTGATCTGGAAATAGATTCCCATTTATTTATTGAATCATGTCCACGTCAGTTCTTTGGGATCTCATAGAATTCCATATCCATTACGCGGATTGTTAGGTTAAACTACTGGTAGCTCCTGGGAACTACCTATTTGAATTTGTAAACCATAATATGATACTGTGGCACAGCCAGTTACTCCTAGCACATACCTGATCTAGGAATATACTTTGAGTGTCTGCAACCCTTCCTTTCCTCCCCATTACAAAGATGTTTTCACTCAGTCCACTTGTACAACATTTGAATTGGACACGTCGATTCCAAGTCTTTACAATTCCAGTGAACCAATTCACTCCCCCATAATATTAAATTCTAATACATCTGTCCATTTTCCATTGTCTAGAACTCTTGACCCAAGCATAGAATTTAAATACGAATAGGATCTTAATTTTAATGTACAGTTCAGTAAACATAGCCAACCTGTTGTCAAACTTCATCGTATGTTTGCGACCTTTTACTAGGACAATGTTATATGCCCCAATTCAGAGAGTCCTTTCTGTGTTGTTTTAATAGGCACATTTGTTGCAATTGTACTGCATAAAATACAGTATTGCATGCAATATTGCAACAGTTGCATAATTTGCAACAAATTATTATTTGCGTATTAGCTTCATTAGTATGCAGCTAGTATTATACTAATTTTGCAGTATTAACAAGTACTGTAATACTGTTACAGTTATGGTAATGTGATGCACATTTCTGCACTGAAATTTGTTTTTCCTTTGAGTTGTAAGAGAAGTGAGACAAGTTTTCTGACCATGTATGAACAGCCCAAACAGGTTCAATCTGTTGCAGGCCTTATTTTTGTTTACCCCTCATTCTTCGGAGGATGGGGAAAAAAAGGAGGTGACAATATTCTACACATACTTTTGACATTTTGTTATGACTTTTGCCCCATATTAAAATCCATGTAGCAGCTGAATAGTGAAAGCTTGAAACTATTCACTTATTTAAAAAAAAATCCTTAGCGTCTGGGATGTTCTTTTCACAGGAGAGTCAATGACGGTGGTAACGCCTCATCTTCCTGGAGGGGTCAGCGATGGGCAGTGGCACACGGTGCAGGTCCAATACTATAACAAGGTAGTAAGTTAATACCAATTCAGTATTACATTTCGCATTTTGAAATTGTGTACACCATTTTCTAAGCAGCTAACCTGTTGACAGGACCAAGGCTGTGTGCAAACCTATGTGCCTAGATTTTCTTCCCTGCCTTCCTTTGAGAAGTGCTTGACAGCAGCCTGTTCCAGGTAGTGTGGCTAAGACTGGAACTCTTGTCAGTATGTTATTGCATCCTACTGCTTTGCATAGTAATGTGGAGAAATGAATGCAACGGAGAAAGTAAAGAGAATAAAGGAAAAAGATAGTGTGAAGATGTAGTATTATCAATAAACCTGTAAGGGTGGCAGTTAGAAATGATGTTCATTACCCGTTTAAATTGTTAATTAAACATTCTTTTTAATTCCTGTCTGTTAGAAAATTCTATTTTTGGATTATCTCCAGGATAGACGCAGCAATTGGATAGATATAAATGGTGGCGAGTCACAGAGTTACATATGAACATACGAATTAGGAGCAGGGGTAGGCCATTCAGCCCATCGAGCCTGCGCCACCATTCAGTAAGATCTTGGCTGATCTGATTGTGGCCTGAACTCTATATTCTCCCTACCGCTGATAACCTTTGACTCCCTTGTTAGTCAAGAATCTTATTTACCTCTACCTTAAAAATATTCAATAACCCTGCCTCCACTGCTCTCTGCGGAAGCGAGTTGCAAAGATTCACAACCCTCTGAGAGAAAAATAATTCTTCTCACCTCCGCCTTAAATGGGCGCCCCCTTATTTTTAAACTGCATCCCCTAGTTCTCGTCTCTCTCACGAGGTGGAACGTCCTTTCAGCATCCATCCTGTCAAGTCGCCTCAGGATCTTACATGTTTCAATAAGATTACCACTCATTCTTCAAAACTCCAATGGATACAGCCTCTGACTGTCCAACCTTTCTTCATAAGATAGCCCCCCCCCCCCCCCCCCCCCCCCCCCCCCCCCCCGCATCCCAGGTATCAGTTGAGTGAACCTTCTCTGAACTGCTTCTAATAGATTTATATCCTTTCTTAAATAAGGAGACCAAAACTGTAAACAGTACTCCAGATGAGGTTTCACTAACGCCGTGTACAACTGTAGCAAAACATCCCTACTTTTATATTCCATTTCCCTTGCAATAAATGTCAACATTCCATTTGCCTTCCTAACCACTTGCTGAGTTACGTGTTTCAATCAGGTTCCACCTTAAAAATTGCACCTCACAGTCCCCAGACTTTCTTTTCTTGGCTTTGTGACTGGACTACAAGGTTGGTGAGCACATTAGGTCAGGACACAGAATCTCCTACAGATTAAAACTGGGAATATTATTAGTACGCATCTTGAGAAGATATTTAATGTTAACGGTGCAGCATATGTTTCACTCTTGTACCTTTTTTTGTCCTTTAACTGCGACAGAATGGTTTCAAACATCTGGCAGTGCCTGAATTAGACCAGCGATGACCCTTATTATAAACTGGAGGGATGGGGGTGGTCGCATTCTGTCCTGAGTCCTTGTTATCCAAATTCTGCTGCTGAATGGTTCCCAATCCATAGAGTTGCAGGTTTCAGGCTTGTGGTTTTGTGAAGGTACTGACAAGGAGATCATGTTCTTACACACAAAACAGAGAAAAATCAGGGAACAAGGCAGCCTAACCTTGGGCGGAATTTTGCCATTGGTGAGCAGGGGGCAGGGCCCGCTCGCCGACCCGTAAAATGACACAGGATGATGTTGGGCATAACCCCTGATGTCACTGCGCCCCATTTACATTTTCAGGAAGACGTGGGCACAGCAAAATCAGCTGCGGGCCCGCCGACCTGTCAATGACCAACTGAGGCCATTGACAGATCAATTAAAGTACTTAGTGTACCTGCCCATCCCACCTTAAGGTTGGTGGGTCGGCCAGGAACCCCGGCGGCAAACAAATAAAACACGAAACCTCATCCACCGGCGGGATGAGGTTTCATGCAGGGTTTTAAAATTTTTAAGAAAGTTAATTATGAACATGTCCCATCTCATGTGACATTGTCACATGATGGGGACATGTTAGGGAATTTATTTTTTTCTATTTTTAGTCTTTATAAAAGTGTAAGCGATCTCCCTGAGGCAGCACCTAGCTTCAGGGAGATGTGCGCTCTTTCGTGCGCATGCGTGAAAGAGCGCACTCTCGCTTTTGGGGAATCCCCCGCCTACACAGGGAGCGCATAACTCCCAATATAATTGGCCCGCCCACGTAAAATCATGTCGGGGCCCGCTTCTCCAGCGGGGATCGGCTCCCCGCCCACCGGAGATTGGGTCGGGCCTGCCCGCCCGACAGGCAGAAAATTCTGCCCCTTGTGTATATTTTTGCAGCTATCCCAGAATGGCATTGCTACTAGTTTAAGGGCAAATTGATTTTTTTATAGCTTTAGTTCGTTTGTGGCCTAGAAGACGAGGATGATTGGAAAAAAAATTGAGAGATTTTACAACCTCGAGGAAAATCCAGACAATCTTGGAGGCCTGCTGCAATGAATCCGTTTAGTGGTTTATTATTTTTCAGATCTCTTAACACTGTCATTCTCAATCCCAGCTTCCAGTATTGTTGGTTAGCAGCTCAGTAGAAGAGATCAATTATGGGCAGGTACGATTTTATAAACTATAATGCAACCTTAATAATAACCACATACACACACTGCTTTGGTAAGCCCTGGTCTTATTTGTAATGAGTTGATTTGAGCCAACAATTTGTGACACATGCTGTGCTATGTCCTATAAATAGGCAGCTCACTTGAATGAAATGACTGTCAGGAAAAAAAAAACAACTGGGACAAAGTCCAGAGAACTGATGGAGGCCTTTTAACCTGCCCGCCTCGGCACTCGGCAACCCCATACCTGCCTCCGATCTGCATCTGGAGGCACCCACTCTCCCCCCCAGAACAAAGATTTGCCCCGCCATTCAGGGCACTTTTTTCCAAGGTGGGTGTGGCGACCCGGGAAATTTCCTCACTCCTCAACTTGGGAGTGAAAATCCAGGCCTTAGAGTCTGCCCTGCCAAGCTATTATCAGTGCTCACACTGATGATCCAGCACTACTTTGTGATCTACAAAGTGGTCTCTATCATATATATTAATGATGCAATTTCTTGCTATCATATATCTTAATGACCAGAATAAATTTTCAGGTTTGGAGGTGACACTAAGTTAGGCGGCATAGCACATTGTGTAGATGGAAGCAAGAAGTTAATAAGGGACATAACTTGAGTTGGCAAAACTGGCAGATGATGTTTAGTGTGAAAAAGTGGTGGTCCCCTGAAGCATAAATTGGGGTATTTCCTTATGATCGATGCGCAAAGAGTTTTAAATGCCCTTGTGTCCAAATCACTAAAAATTAGTGCATTAGTACAAAACATAATCAAAAAAAACTGATAGAATGTCTGTCCTTTATCTCAATGGATTTGGAATTTAAAAGTGAGGAAGCGGATGCTTCAGTTGCAAAGAGCTTAGTCAGTTCCATCTAGTTTATTGCCTCCTGCTTTGGTTATTAAACGACTGGTAAGGGATATTGGCCTTGGAGATGATTCGGCACAGACTCACACGAATTATCCCAAGGCTTAAGAGAATAAAGTTATGACGATTGATTGCAAAAGTGTTGGTTTTGTTCTGTTGACTTTAGAAGGTTGAGGATGATCTAATTGAAATCTATAAAATGGTAATGGTATTTAATAGGGCAGGTACAGAGAACATATTTATTCTGGTGGGAGAATATTGGACAAGGAGACATTTTCTTAAAATTAGACCTAGGCCATTTAAGAGTGAAATCGGGAAGTTCTTTGTCAGACAGAGGGTAGTGGAAATCTGGAACTATTTCTCAAAAGGCTGCGTGGCCAACTGAAATTTTCAACCTTGAGATAGATTTTGTTAGGCAAAGGTATCGAGAGATTGAAGTTAATAAAGATAATGGCATTTGAGTACACATCAGCCATGATCTAATTATAGGAACAGGAGCAGGTTATTTAGCCCTGTGAGCTTGTTTGCCATTCAGTTAGATCAAGGCTGATCTCTATCTTACAGCCATGTACCCACCTTGGTTCTGTAATCCTTAATATTCTTGCCTAGCAAAAATCTGTAAATCTGTTTTGAAATTTTCCATTGACCCAGCCTCAATAGTTTTTTGAGGGTGAGAATTACAGATTTCCACTATCCTTTGTGTGAAGCAGTGCTTTCTGACATTAACCCTGAATGACCTAGCTCTAATTTTAAGGTTATGTGCTCTTGGATCTTGTGCTCCCCCAACTGGAGGAAATAGTTTATTTTTATGTACCAAATCAAATCCTTTAATCTTCTTCAACTCATTTGAATCACCCCATAATCTTCTCTATATTCGAATGAATATAAGCCTAGTTTATACAAGCTGTCCTCATGATCTAACCCTTTTACCCATGTTATCATTCTGGTGAATCTGCACTGCACTCCCTCCAAGACCAGTATACCTTTCTGAGGTTCGGTGCCTAGAATTGCAAACATTATTTCATATGGGATCTCATCAGCTCTGTATAGCTGTGACACAACTTTCACCCCTTTGTATTCCAGTCCTGTTGAGTTAAAAGCCAACATTCCATTCATTTTAAATGGGTTTTTTTTTTTGCACCTGTCCAGTAACTTTTGACTAATTTCTGTACTTGAACCCCTAAAAGTCCCTGGTCATCCACAGTTTCTAGTTTCCCACCTTCTAGAAAATGCAGATTCTTAGGTCCAAAGTGAAAGACCTCACACTTAAAAGAAATAAACTTGCGGTACCGCAGGGATAGAGCGGAAAATTGTAATGACAGGATTGCTCTACAGAGAGGCTGCATGGACTCAATGGGCTGAGTGGCTTCCTACCGTGCTATGATGACTCTATGATTTCCCCACACTGAGCTCCATTTGCCAGTTTCACTCACATTTAATCTATAAATTTCCCATTGCAACTTTCCATTCCCATCTACATACACTATATTCCATGCTACCTTACTTAGTGTTGTCAGCAAATGTAAATATACACCACTCTTCCTTCATCCAACGTGCCTATAAATGTAGTGAAGATTTGCAGCCCAAGTACAAATCTGGATTAATATATTTCTATTTTTGCGTAACATTTTTCACGATGACTAGGGGCAGAATCTTCTGGCTGGCAGACCCCGCACGCCAGCACTTAAAATGTCGTGTGCCGACATCGCGCGAGCGTCCTGACATCAGCGCGATATTTCGGTCGGCAGGCGCGCTAGGCAGCGGGACCGCACCCGCCATTAATTAAAGGCCTCGTTAAGGCCCTTAACTTGCCAATCGTCAACGATTTTGAGGGGCCGGTGCGAACTTCGGTTTGGCGCACAGGCCCAACGGGCAGGCGGGGAGGTGATTTTTTTACAAACCTCATCCAGTGGCGGGATGAGGTTTAATAGCGGTTTTAAAAGCGCTTAATAAAGTTTTTGTTTATTTCATTAACATGTCCCATCTCCTGTGACAATTTCACATGAGGGGGACATGTTAATGAATTTTTTATTGTCCCTTTTTTTTTGCCAGCCTTTCAGCGATCTCCCTGAGGCAGCACTTTGCCCGCCCACTTAAAATGGTGGCGGGGCCCATTTTGGCAGCGGCGATTGGCTGCCCGCCTGCCACCGAGCCAGTAGGGCCCGCCCGCCCATCAAGAGCAAAATTCTGCTCTAGATGTCACAAAGCCCTTCACTGTCAACAAAGTATTTTATGAAGTGTAATACTGTTGTAATGTAAGAAATGTGGCAGCCAATATGTGCCCAGCAAGCTCTCTCAAACAGCAATGTGGTATTGACCAGGTAACCTGTTTTTAGTGATATTGATTGAGGGATGAATAATGGCCAGGACACTGGGGACACTCTCCTGCTCTTCTTCAAAATAGTACCATGGGATCTTTTACATCCACCCGAGCAGGCAATGGGGACTCAATTTAACATTGCATCCAAAAGATGACACCTCCGACAGTGAAGTGCTGCCTCAGTACCGCACTGGAGTGCCAGCCTTGATTTTTGTGCTCAAGCCCTGGTTTGGGACTTGACCTCAGAACCTTATGATGCAGTGGCGAATGCGCTACCAATAAGCCAACTCGGCAAGGGTGCGGGAACTAAGAGAAAATATTAGAGAGGAATACCAGGGTGCACAAAATACTGGAAGGGACAGGTAGCACTAATATAGAGAATAGTAAGTTAATGGGTAAAGTCGGGGCAAGGGAGAAAGTAACAAAATCTAAATCAGGATTATTATGCATGGATGTGAATGCACGGAGTATAGTAAATAAGATTGGGGAGTTACAGGTGCAGATTGCCATGTGGAAATGTGACGTGGCGATAACAGAGACCTGGCTCAAGGAAGGGCAAAACTGGGTGTTAAATATTCCCAGGTACAAGGTGTTCAGAAGAGATAGGAAAAGAGGAGGAGTGGCGATGTTGATTAAAGGGAGCATTGCAGTGCTGGAGAAAGAGGATGTCCCAGAGGGTTCAAGGACAGAATCAAGTTGGCTAGAGCTAAGGAACAAAAAGGGCGCAATTACATTGCTCGGTGTGGTCTGTAGATGCCAAATAGTGAGAAGGACTTAGAAGAACAGATCTGCAGGGAAATTACAGAGAGATGTAAGCATTATAGAGTCATTATAGTGGGGGACTTTAATTACCCGAATGTAGACTGGGACAATGGTAGAGTAAAGGGTGTTGAGGGGTATAAGTTCCTAGATTGTGTTCAGGAGAATTTTCTACCGAGTATGTGTCCAATCCAACAAGAAAAGATGTGCTGTTGGACCTGGTTCTTGGAAATGGCCAAGTAAATCAAGTGGCAGTGGGGGAACATTTAAAAGACAGTGATCATTGTATTGTACATTTTAGGATGATGACAGAAAAGAACGATAGGCAATCCAGAGTAAGAATAATTAGCTGGACAAGAGCCAACTTCGATGGGGCAAGGATGAATCTGGGCCAGATAGAATGGAACGAAAGATTGGCAGGAAAAACTGTAGCTGAACAATGGCTACCTTCAAAAAAGAATTGGTTTGGGCACGGTCAAGGTATATTCCATCGAAGGGAAGGGTAGGACAAACAAATCCAGAGCTCCCTGGTTGAAAAGGGAGATTGAAATTAAGATAAAGAAGAAAAAGTGGGCTTATGACAGGTGTCAGGTAGAAAATACAATTGAGCACCAAGAGGAATACAGAAGGTTCAGAGAGGAGGTGAAAAAGCGTATTAGAAAAGCGAAGAGGGATTAAGAGAAAAGACTGGCAGTCAACGTAAAGGGGAATCCCAAAGTCTTTTATGGACATATAAGTAGTAAAAGGATGGTAAAAGGAGGATTAGGGGCTTAAAAGGGAATTTACACATTGACAAGGGGATCATGGCTGAGGTATTAAATGAATACTTTGCATCCATCTTTGCCAAGGAGGTGGATGCTATACACGCCATGGTGACAGCTGAGGAAATTCTGTCACTAGAAGGGTTCAAAATTGACAAGGAGGAAGTGTCGAATAAATGTCGGTACTTAAAGTTGACAAGGCACCAGGACCAGATGAGGTGCGTCCAAGGATATTGAAGGAAGGGAGAGTAGAAATTGCAGGGACACTGGCCATAATTTCTCAGTCTTCCCTAGACTTGGGGGTGGACTGGAGAATTGCAAACATTACGCGCCCTTGTTCAAAAAAGCTTGTAAGGATAAGCCCAGCAATTACAGACCAGTCAGTTTAACTTCAGTGGTGGGCAAGACTCTAGAAACAATTATTCGGGATAGAATTAGTAGTCACATGGAAAACTATGGGTTGATAAGGGAGAGCCAGCCTGGATTTCTGAAGGGACAATTGTGTTTAACTAACTTGCTGGAGTTTTTGAGGAGGTAACAGAAAAGGTCGATGAGAGTAATGCTGTTGATCTGGTGCACATGAACTTTCAAAAGGCATTTGACAGAGTGCCACACAACAGACGTGAGAAAAGTCTTTGCTCATGAATACGAAGCTTGAGAGTGTTGTGAACTGCGAGGAGGATAGTGTGGAACAGGCAAGTTGGTGGAGTGGGCAGATAGGTGGCAGATGAAGTTCAATGCAGAGAATTGATGCATTTTGGTAGGAAGAACATGGACAGACAATATGAAATAAGGGGTGAAATTTTGAAGGGGGTGCAGGAGCAGAAAGAATTGGGTGTATATGTGCATAGATCATTGAAGGTGGCAGGACAGCTGGAGAGAGCAGTTAATAAAGCATATAGTATCCTGGGTTTTATTAATTGGGGCATAGAGTACAAGAGCGGGGGAGGTTATGCTGAATTTATATAAGACACTTGTTAGACCTCAGCTGGAGTATTGTGTACAGTTCTGGGTACCACCTTATAGGAAGGATGTGAACACATTGGAGAGAGTGCAGAAGAGGTTTACAAGAATGGTTTCAGGGATGAGAAACTTCAGCTATGAGGATAGATTGAAAAGGTTGGCACTGTTCTCCTTGGAGAGGAGAAGGCTAAGAGGAGATTTGATAGAGATGTTCAAAATCATGAGGGGACTGGACAGAGTAGATACGTAGAAGTTGTTCCCACTCATAAAAGGATCAAGAACAAGAGGACACAGATTTAAAGTGATTTGCAAAAGAAGCAGATGTGACGTGAGAAAAAAACATTTTCACACGACGAGTGCTTCGGGTCTGGAATGCAGTATCTGGAAGTGTGCTGGAGGCAGGTTCAATCGAGGCATTCAAGTGGGCATTAGATGATGATTTGAATAGAAACAATGTGCAAGGATATGGGGGAAAGGCAGGGCAATGACACTAGGTCATAATGGTAATTTGGAGAGCCGGTGCAGACATGATGGGCCGAATGGCCGCCTCCTGTGCCATTAAAATTCTGTGAAGCCATAGCTGATGTAGGAAAGATATCAAGCTCACAGTTCTCGATGCTTGTTTCCGGTAGATGTTCTGGCAGCTTTTGTCTTTGACCGGCATAGTTTATGCAAATGAGCCATTTCTTCATGGGGAGGGGATATTGGAATTGTTAAACTTAGCTTGCTTGAGTTGCATCTTCTACCACCTCCTGATTGCAGATTTATATTGTTTTCTTAGGTGGCCAAGGTACCCAAAAAATTCCCTACACTTTTGCGAATAGGATCTTTTTCATCCACTGGAATATGTTAATGGGGCTTTTAAATATTATGGGCTTCATTTCAAAAGCTTGGAAATCAAGTGCTTTATATGTATTGTGTTGAGGACAGGGTGCACAGCTCGTTATACAATCTGATTTCACTCTTGCAAATGGATCATAGAATGGTTACAGCACAGAAGGAACCATTCAGCCTGTTATGTCTGTGGCAGCTGTTTGCAAGAGCAACTCAGCTAGTCCCATTGTGGATCAAATCACAGCAAATTCAAATTAGATCAGTATCCAGTTTTGTACAACACTGTTATGGATTCCATTTCTTTTCAGACTGGGTCAGAGGCGCACATGTATTTCTTTGCAACAGAGTACACTCACCAGCATAATCAAGTGGTAGGGCCATTGCTGAACGGAATGATTGAGTGTCTACATTAAATATCCGGGTGACTATTAATATAAGAATTTGTTCCCTCGAGTACTGTCCTACTCTTCAGAAGTGCACAGCAGTTGACGCAGAATGAATGAGAAAGATGTGTTAATATTTTAGGTGTAAATTTGTGTTACAAAAGCTGAAATACTAACCAACATGTTATTTTTTTCTAAGAAATCATAACATTTTACAGTGCAGGTCATTTGACCCATCATGCCAGTGCCAATCCTTTCAAAGAGCTATCCAATTAGTTCCACTCCCATGCTGTTTCCCAATAGCCCTGCAATATTCTCCGCTTCAAATATTCATCCAATTTCCAATTGAAAGTTACCTTTGAACCTGTTTCCACTACCCTTTCAGACAGTGTATTCCACATCATCAAAACTTGCTGCATTAGAAAAAATCTTATCTAGCTGTTCTGCCAATTACTTTAAATAAGCACCCTCCAGTTATTGAACAATCAGCCAGTGGGAGCAGTTTCTCTTTAATTACTCTATCAAAACCCTTTATGATTTTGAATGCCTCTTTAAATCTTCCCTTAACCTTTGCTGTAAGGAGATCAATCCCAGCTTCCCTAGCCTCTCATATAATTGAAACTCCTCAACCCTGGTACTTTTTTAGTAAACCTTATATACATCTCCTAACACCTTGATATCCTTCCTAATATGTGGTACCCAGAGCTAGATATAGTGCTCCAGCTGAGACCTAACCAGTGATTTATTAAGGTTTCTGTCTCCAGTTTCCTGCATTATTAGTTCTGCTCTTCATTTCTAATAGTTGATGTTTTGAAAATCATTGCACTGCAGTTCACTTGAAGCCCCTTTCTCTGCAGAGTTGGGAGCTAATTGCACATTTATAGATGGAAGAAAATTAACTTGATCAGTGTTCCAGACTGTTTAGTTATACAGTGTTGTCAACATTACAGATTTTGATACCCACACTCACAGCTTGTGCACAGTCTTTGTTAGGAGATTTGTCAAGGGAAGTGTGGAGATAGTTTGAAAGCTGTGCCAAAATAACATTATACCAACACTGATCCCTCACCAGCAACTCAAGTCATGAGCTGGGCTAATGATTGCACCCTAGAGCAATGTTTCCACTTCCTGATGTGGGAGGTTTATTAACAAGTAGGTTGCAGTAGTTCTAGCAGCCTAATGTTTTCAGGCAATGACAGTCCCATCTGGATGCAATCAGTTCATCTTCCTCGAGTTCTGAAATCAGCTTATAGCTTTGTACAAAGAATTTGCAGATGATTAGACAATCCATTTGATAATTTAATTTTCACATATCTGAAAACATGACTCTGTTGGGGAAGGAGCTCTGTTTTGCATTCTCATTCTATGTAGAAGGTAGACAAAGAACAGAGCAAGGGAAAGAAAAAAGCATGGATGAAAGATGCCTACATTAAAATATAGACACATACATTGGAACAGAATAGAGAATAAAGGGATATCTCTCCTCGTGGGTTGCCTGGTCTCTACAGGTAAAACTATTTGCTTGAAAGTTCACATTTACATGTCTGTATAATTTGGGAAAAATTGGAATAAGTGACCAGCTTTAGAAGCAAAAAGGAGAGAAAATGGAGGAAAAAATGATAATCAGTTTGAGGAAACCCATTCAAAACACACAGGTAATAGTAAGCATTAATTTAAACTCCTTAATATACTGTGCTGTATAAATCATAGTGGGAGGTGAGGTAATGTTCCTATTAATCTTTTATGAGTTATTCTGAAGTGTTTGTTTTATGTATTAGTGTTTCTTTATAACACCACCTCTTATCATGAGAAATTACTCTTGCTTAATTGTAATTGATTTACCACTTCTCTAAATAGGATGGAATTGTCCCCTAATGTTTTCTCTTAATTTCTAGAAATGAAGTAATCTGGTAATATTTTATGAATGGTTACCATTTAGGGAATCAATAAGACAGCTATTCTTTTGCAACCCAATGTCTAGCCTTTCGTTGATTAACTTGCCTTATGTGCATTCTTCTATTAGCCAAAAATTGGGTCACTGGGAGTTGCACAAGGCCCGTCAGAGCAGAAGGTGGCGATCTTAACAGTTGATGATTGTGACACCTCCATTGCTGTCCGTTTTGGGGCTGATATTGGAAACTATTCATGTGCTGCAGAGGGTGTACAGTCCAGCTCCAAGAAGTAAGTGTGTAAAATATGCCAGTGCATCTCGCTGATGTTACATGTTGTCTTTTTGGTGTAAAATAAATTTATTGTTGGTGGTTTATGGCACCATTGAAAGTTTCTCATGTAAGATTATGCTTTTCAACCACCAGCTTCTACATTGTGTCCTCTTTGAATCTGATTATTTAGCTTCTTTCATGCTGTCTGGCATCACTGTGTGTCACTCCACGTCCCTCTATAAATCTGTACAGAGAACTGTAACAGAAATCAACATTTAAAAAAAAAAGGAAATTCACAACGAGGTTCATTTTGTGCCAATTTTGTATCCCTCTTCAAAGTGGTCTAGATGATTGATATAATGCTAAATCTCTTCTGGGTGTCTCATAATGGTTGCTCGTGGTGTGTTTGGAGATAGACTGTTCCAAAATGTTGTCCTCTGGAATTCCAGTGACAGCCCTGACTCCAGTTTGTAGCAGAGCCATGAAAAGCCAAATGCTGTTGATGGGAAAATTGTCCCTTCCGGAAAGCTTAGCTGATTTTCCAGTAGGGAAGAAAACCTCTGTCTGAAGTATCCATGATATTGCAAGTTCACTAAAATCTCATATATTGAAATATATTATTCTGCAATGCTGTTCCAGGTTGCCTGGAATATTTTTTAGGACCCAGCTCTATTTCTCAGCACCAAGGCAGTCTAATTCCAAGAAGCAAGCTTTATTCACAGTTCCTTCCAAAGAAGATTTTCAAATCTTTCTCTAATATACATCAAAACATTCTTATGTAATCTGCAACATCTTTCCCAGTCCCTAAGTGAACCAAGGGCAAATTGGAGCACATGATCTCCTGCCCTCCAATCTCAGCAGACTTCTAAATGGCAGCCATGAGATTTTACCTGTAGATCAGAAAATTAAATTTCTCACATACTGGAGGGCTAAGGGATTTCAAGAAGTTCATCATAGCCAGCTTTCGGATGCTTTTCAAATCAACAAATGAAGCCTCCAAGATGGATTAAGCTGCTTAATCCTTTTTTCCAAGATAGAATTTCCACTGCAAGAGAAATTGGATGCATCGTCTAGCAAGCCAAAAAATTCTAGACAGTACACCGTTTTCATTTGACTTTGACTTGAAGTGGCAGCCAGCAAAGCATAATGAAGTAACAGCATTGATTGCTGGATAAAGTTTTATGAATGTTCAGCTTGTGAAATTTTGTTTGATTCCCATAATATTTGATTTCTGTCTAATTTTCTGGAGCAGGACCAGCAGTGGTGTCCACACCCTCAACTTGCTGTGGTAGCAACTCCTGGAGTCGAGAAACAGCAAACCTCTATCATGAATAATGTTTAAAAGGGATAATGAATGCAATGAATCAATTATGAGGAGTTTTGCAGGGAGTAATGTATTTATATTATGCTACAGGTTCCAAAATAGGTCTACAAAAGACTGAGAGGAAGGGAAGATTCTGGAATTTTTATTGTAATAGTGCCATTTATACAGAACAAAGTTTAATGTCTTTTTTAATAACTGAGCTCTCAATTGAAATTCATTGTGAATGTATTACAAAATCACCAACAGCGAGCTAGCAACCTATTTCACAATCAGCTGGGCTCTTCCTATGATTAATTCAGGCAATGTGGATTTTTCATTCACTAATGTCCATTTTGTGATACGACCCAAGACAAATTTCATCTTTTATGAGTTTGTTATCTCCTTAATAACTTATGTTATTGCCATAAAAACACTCTCTGGCTAGCTTCTGAAAATAAGGGTTGAGCATTTATAACAGTTGTAGAGACTAATAGATTGTAAGTCGGCTCTTCCGGGCCTGCAAGGAGTTTGGACTGACGATCAGAGTCAGGAAGGCCAAAGTTATACGTCAGGACGTAGAGACTCCACCTTCCGTCAACACTGACAACCTCACCCTGGAGGCCGTCGACAGTTTCACATACCACGGATCAGCAATTACCAGCACCTTGATGTCCCTTAATGCCAAAACCAGCACCAGGATTGCCAAAACCGCTGCTCTCATGTCAAAGTTGAGAAGTCGCGTGTGGACCAATAGCAAACTAACCAAAATTACAAAAATAAAAGCAAAACTCTGCGGATGCTGGAGACCTGAAATTAAAACAGAAAGAGCTGAAAATTCTCAGCAGGTCTGGCAGCGCCTGTGGAGAAAGAAACAGTTAACTTTTTGAGCCCAGTATGCAACTGAAGAGAGCCCTTTGCAACTGAAGAGAGGTAGAAATGTGTTAGATTTAATGCTGTTGAGGAAGGTGGGGGTGTCAGGTAGAGCAAAGGGGAAAGTCAGGGATGTTTCAGAAGGTGGGGCAGATTAAATGACAAAGATTTCAGGGAACAAAAGGTAACAAGAATGGTAATGGTAGCTGTAAAGGAACAAAGCATTGGTTCCGAGTAGGTGTTAATAGCAATAACAAGGTCAGTACTGTATGAAAGGAAAATATGAGAACAAGATACAGACTGGCACCAGGGGAAACACTAGGGCAAGACAGAGTTCATGGTCTGAAGTTGTTGACCTCAATGTTGAGTCCAGAAGGGTATAAAGTACCTAATTATAAGATGAGTTGCTGTTCCTCAAGTATGCATTGGGCTTCACTGGAACATTGCAGTAGGCCGAGGACTGTGAGCATGAGATTCAGGTGGTAATTTAAAATGGCAAGCAACAAGGAGGTCAGGGTCATGCTTGCAGACTGAAATGAGATGTTCTGCAAAGCAGTCACCTAGCCTGAGTTTGGGTTCCCCAGGGTAGAGTAGTCTGCATTGTGAGTTGTGACTAGAATAGACTGAACTGAAATAAGTGCAAGTAAATTGCTGCTCACAATCAAAATGTTTGTGGCCTTGGACATTGAGGAGAGAGGAGGTAAAGGGGCATGTATTACACCTCCTGCGATTGCATGGGAAGGTGCCATCGGAAGATGAGTTGTTTGGGGATGATAGAAGAGTGGACGAGGGTGTCACAGAGGGAATGGTCCCTTTGGAATGCTGACAGAGGAGGGGAAGGAAGCTGTGTTCGGTGGTGGCATCATGCTGGAACTGGCAGAGGATAATCTTTTAAATGTGGAGGCTGATAGGGTGGAAAGTGAGGAGAAAGGGCATCCTATCATGGTTCTGGGACAGAGGAGAAGGGGTGAGGGCAGGAGTGCGGGAAATGGGTTGGACATGGTTGAGGGCCCTGTCAACCACAGTAGGGGAAATCCCGGTTGAGGAAAAGCAAGACATGTCGGAAACACCTTTGTTGAAGGTAGCATCATCAGAACAGATGCGACGGAGAAGCTGGCAGAATGGGAAAATACAAAGCTCCGTGTGTACAAGGCTTGTGTTCTCAGCACTGTCCTTTACAGTAGTGAGGCATGGATAACTTATGCAAGTCAAGAAAAGCGGCTGATTAGTTTCCACCTCTGCTGCCTCAGATGAATATGGGGCATCCCCTGGCAGGAGAGTGTGCTGAAAATAGAAGTACATCAGCATACAGGGGTTCCCAGCATGTTTGACCTCATGAGTCAGCAGCGACTCCATTGGCTGGGCCATGTGAGCAAAATGGATGGCGGCCAGATCTCCAAAGTCTATGGCGAGCCTGCTATCGACACAAGAACAACAGGTCGCCCATGTCTATGATACAAGGATGTCTGCAAGCAAGAGTTCACATTGGCCGGGATTGGAGCTGATATGTGGGAAGTCCAGGCTGCTGACTGGAATGCCTGGAGACAAGCAGTCAGGAAGGGCGTGGAAGAAGCAGAGACCAAAGAGATGATCAGATGATAGAAAGGAGAGCCTGCCAGAAGGAAAAAACATGAGTCAACGTCGGGCCAATGCTGTGATAATTATTATTAATTAATTATAATAAATCTGTGCCAGCTGTGGAAGGGACTGCCACACGTGAATCGGCCTCTACAGCCACAACAGATGATGTTCAGTACAGAAGTGACATACGCCCTGGGAGTAGTCCATCGTCTCCCAAGACAGACTAATAAAATAGTTCTCATAGCAAATTGTCAGTTTGTACCGAATTAGGGGATAAGTATCTGATGTTTTTTTTTAATTCGTCCATGGGAGCATTTACTGCCCACCATTTTAAGAGTCTACCATTTCTGTGGATCTGGGGTCACATGTAGGCCAGACCAGGTAAGGACGGCAGACTTCATTCCCTAATGGACATTAATGAACCAGATGGGTTTTTTCGACGATGGTTTCATGGTCATCATCATTAATTCCAGATTTTTTTTTATTGAATTCAAATTTCAACATCTTCCATGGTTGGGATTTGAACCCTCTCTGGAATACCGCTATGACACTACCGCTATGCCACTGGGAACTAGAGACTGCCTTTACTCTTTTACTCACTTTCTATAGGACCATTATACTCAGCAGTAAGAGACAACTTTCATCCAGTCAGCCTGGGCTAGATTTGAACCCAGTGGTGAAGAACCAGTGCATAACTCTTTGAACCACCCAGCTCCCAATTATCATTTACTTTGACTTCATTTTGTTCTATTTAGCACTGATTACTTAAAAAAAAAAGATTTCTTGTGGGCATTCTGAAGAGTCATTTAAAAAAATGAACTTGATGGGTCCTTGAACTGACAGTACATAGCGGTGTATTCAAGCACAGACACTTGGGAAGTACCTTATTAATGATGGACAGTTGTTTGATTTTTTTTTAACATTATGTTAGATGCAATAACTCCTCAATAATAATTTCTCTAATACCACTGTACTGAATCTTCAAGCAAAATTATCTCCAAGACATAAACAGAAATAGACCAAGTAGTGTTCGAAGATCATAATTCTTGAATAACTTTTAGAAAAATTACTCGTAACATTTATCCATCAAAAAATTAGGAAGTTGCTGTTTCTTGAAAAAAAATTGCCTTTCCATAACAACTTTTGTGTTGATGATGAACTAGCATGTTTCATTTGTGTAGCACTAGGATGCTTGATGACTCTTACGACATGTAGCATTCTGCCAATTTTATGGTTACCTTTCATTCTATAACATTTAACAAGCAATGATTTCCAGTAAGTGAAATCAGGGCAGTTTCATAAATTTTGAGATTCTTTTGAGCTCAACTTAAACTAAACTGCTAAGTGGGAGGTTAGTAAAATCCCTAGATTTCATAATTGCTTTGTAACTCGCTCTCAGAGCTAGCTGTCAGTGTATATGCATATGTAAAGTATTCATCAAATAAAGTCCGATAACATTATACTTTTGCCATATGCTATTAGGTCCCTGGATCTCACTGGTCCTTTACTGCTTGGGGGTGTCCCAAACCTACCTGAGAATTTCCCAGTGGTTAACACAGAGTTTGTGGGATGTATGAAAGAACTTCACATTGACAACAAACGTGTTGACATGGCAGCCTACATTGCCAATAATGGTACCTTTCCAGGTAATAGAGTCATGTACTTCTACTCCTGTTGTCAATACATGACATGTATATTCTGTGTATCTTTCTCTCTTGCTATCTGTGAACTGTGTGCAAAGTCAGTGTTAAAAAAAAATGTTGTTTTCCCCTAAAAATGCTTAGCCTTGTACGTTGTGTCATATGATAGTCATGTTCATGGATGATAGGTATCCATTTGTATTGATGATAAAATGGTAAGATATATAAAATCACAGATAAAATGATGTGGCTCTGACGCTGGCACGTATTTCTGAAGACTCTTGTAACAGCTAAACTCTGACAATTTTTATGGCTTGTAAAACAATTCTCTCTCTCATATCATATTTATTTCTTTCAGATATGGAATAATATAACACATAGCTGAAGGAAATGGGGATTTAATTGAGATTTTTCTTTTGGCACCCTAAAATTAAAGATGGAAGCTTTTAAGTAGTTTTATATAGCCTTCAACCACACAGACCCACCCCCACCCATCCCCAAACAATAAATTAAATCCATCTCTAATTCCTTTCAAGTATCTATTATTCTTTTATACATAGTATAATGAATAGAATCCATTGAATGAAAACTATTGAGATCAAGTGCATGGGGCCAATATCAGTTTATATAAGGAGCTAAAAGGAGTTCTGTGGAACCTGTTAAAATTACAACACTGGCGTTTTTACCTACATCAAACAGCAAACATTAAAAATTAAACAATGTAAAGGTAAGTTTAGAACAATTAATATTCAATGTTGTTTGTTGTACTGAGAGATTAGTAATGCAGAATGATCAGTTGTGAGATAAAAACAGAAAATGATGGAAATATTCAGCAGGTCAGGCTGTGGAGAGGTAAACAGAATTAATGTTTCATGTCAATGACCTTTCATCTGAACTGGGAAAAGTTAGAGATTTAACAGATTTTGAGCAAGGGGTGGGTAGGACAAGGATAAAAGGCAAGTCATGATAGGGTAGAAGCCAGGAAAGATTGAGAACATCACACCTCATCTTTTGGTTAGGCATTTTACAGCCTTCTGAACTCAAGATTGGGTTCAATAATTTCAGATCATAAACTGTGTATCCCCTATTTCATTTTGTTTTTTGCACGTCTAGGTTTTTCTCTTATTTTTGCTTTCAGACAGTGGAACACCCGCTCAAGACATGTCTTTTGCTATTTTGTTTTCTTGCCCCATCACCATTCCCTTTGGCTCTGTAAGGAAGGAGTGTGATTTGGAGAGGAATTTGCAGGTGGTGGTGTTCCCATGTGACTGCCGCTCTTGCCCTTCTAAGTGGTAAAGATCGCGGGTTTGGAAGGTGCTGTTGAAGGAAGCTTGGTGAATTGCTGCAGTGCATCTTGTATATGGTACACACCGCTGCCACTGGGAGGGTGTGAATGTTTAGGGCGGTGGATGGGGTGACGTTCAAGTGGGTTGGGGGAAAGGTGTCGGAACTTTTTAAGCGTGGAGCTGCACTCAGCTAGGCAAGTGGAGAGTTTTCCATCACGCTGCTGACTTGTGCCTTGTAGATGATGGACAGGCTTTGGGGCTTTGACAGGAAGTGAGTTACTCACAATTCCCAGCCTCTGACCTGCTTTTTGACTCAATTTATAAAGTCAAGGATCCCTCAAGCCTTTTCAATAGTCTTTTCAATTTGTCCTAAAAATACATGAAGAGGAAGTACTTAGAAGGTTGACAGCATTCAAAGCAGAAAAGCCACCTTCAGAGACTTGTGCCTGTGCTTTCTCAGATTTTTCTATTCTTGCACCTCCTTTAAAATTATACCATTTAGTTTTTATTACCTCTTCTCATTCTTCCTATCAGAATGAGTCACTTCACACTTCTACACATTGAATTTCATCTGTCATGTGTCTGCCTTTATATTCTTCTGAAGTCTGTTACTATTTTCCTCAATGTTTACTACATTTCCAAGTTTCATGTCATCTGTAAACTTCTAAAATTTTTCCCTTTATACCCAAGTCCTTGTCATTAATATATATCAAAAAGATCAGTGATCCCAACACTGACCCATTAGAGACAGCAATGCACACTTGCCTCCAGTCTGAAAAACAACTACGCACTGCCTCTGGCCTCTTAGTCAACTTTGTGTCCAAACGGTCAATGCCCCTTTAATCCCATGAGCTTCAGTTTTATTTGCAGTTCTGTTGTGTAGTACTTTATCAAACGCCTTTTGAAGTCCATATATGCAACATCAACTGCGCTACCCTCATCCGCCCCCTGTGTTACTTCACCAAAAAACACAATTAAACAGGATTTTAGTCAAACAGGATTTGACTTTAACAAACCTGAGCTGGCTTTCAATTTTTTACCTATATTTTCCCAAGTGTCAATTACTTTTGTCTCAAATCAATATCTCTAAAAGTTTCCTCACCACCGGTGTTAGGCCGGTGTAATTTGCAAGGTTTATACCTCTCCCCTTTTTTGAACCTACTTTGAACACTGCCAACCTTTTAAGTACCTCCCCATCATCTACTTTTATCCTATTCAATTTATTTACTATCCCTCCTGTATTGTGACGTCAGCAGCATTCTCTTTAGTGACAACACATGCAAAGTTCTCATTTAGTATCTCAGTTTTCCCTCCGCCTCCACAAGGATATCTTCCTTTCGGTCCCCAATCGGCCCTACCATTTTTTTGACCACCATTTTGTTCTTTATATGTTTATAAAAGACTTTGAGTTCCCTTTTATGTTGTCCACTCATGTATTCTCCTACTCCTTTTCCTCTTATTTCCTTTTGTAGTTCTCCCTGTCCTTTTTGTGTTCAACTTGGTTCGCAGATGAATTATGAACACGGCACATTCATCATAAGCTGCTTTTCTGCTTCACTGCATCCTTAGTATTTTTAGCCATCCATTTGGTTCTGGCTTTTGATGCCCTTCCTTTACCCTTCACAGGGACGTGTCTGGTCTGTACCCAAACTATCTCCTCTTTGAAGGCCTTCAATTATTCATTTGCTATTTTACCTGCTTATGTCGATTCCAAGCCACCTGGGCCAAATCTCATTTCAGCTCACTGAACTTGGCCTTTCTTCAGTTGAATATTTTCTCATTTGATTTTCCCTTGTCCTTTGTCATAACAGCCCTAAACCCAATATTATGATCACTGATTCCCAAGTACTTTCCCATTGAAACATGCTTCACTTGCCTCACTACGTTACCAGAAGTAGAGCATTCCAGTACCTGATCCTTCCATTTTGGGCTGGAAATGTACTGATCAAGAAATTTCTCATGTACACATTGAAGAAATTTCCCCCCTCTTTGCCCTGTTATTTTCCCTGTCTATACTAGGATAATTGAAATCCCCCATTATCACTACTCTAAAATTCTTGAGTCTTTTGGATTTCACTTGCTAATTTTCTCCTCTATCTCCTTCTCACTATTTAGCTGGTGGCCTATAGTATTTTCCCAGTAGAATAACAGCTTCTCTATTGTTCCTTCATTGAACCAAATAGATTTTGTCTTTGAACCCTCAAGTATATCATCACTTTCTAATGATGTGATAGTATATTTGGTCAATACCTCTAACTTCCTCAGCCCCACATTTTTCCTTCCCTAGCTGTATTAGATGCATTGCAGCCAGGAATATTAAGTGCCCATTCCTCTTATTTAAGCCCGGTCTCTGTTATTGCACTATATCATAATTCCATAGAACCATAGAACACTACAGCACAAAAAACAGGCCATTCGGCCCTTCTGGTCTGTGCCGAAATATTATTCCACTAATCCCATTGACCTGCACCCAGTCCATAACCCTCCAGACCTCTCCCATCCGTGTATCTATCCAATTTATTCTTAACACTTAAGAGTAGCCCGCAATTACCACGTCAGATGGCAGCTTGTTCCACACTCTCACCACTCTCTGAGTGAAGAAGTTCCCCCTAATGTCCCTCCTAACCTTTCCTCTTTCACCCTAAAGCCATGTCCTCACGTGTTTATCTCTCCTAATCTAAGTGGAAAGAGCCTACTCACATTTACTCTGTCTGTACCCTTCATAATTTTGTAAAATTCTATCAAATCTCCCTTCATCCTTCTACGCTCCAAGGAATAAAATCCTAACCTGTTTAATCTTTCCCTGTAACTCAACTCCTTAACTCTGGCAACATCCTAGTAAATCTTCTCTGCACTCTTTCAATCTTACTGATATCCTTCCTGTAGTTAGGCAACCAGAACTGCACACAGTACTTCAAAGTTGGCCTCACCAATGTCTTATGCGACCTCACCATAACATCCCAACTCCTGTACTCAATACTTTGATTTATGAAGGCCAGTATGCCAAAAGCTTTCTTTACAACCCTGTCTATCTGTGACGCCACTTTCAGGGAATTATGTATCTGAACTCCCAGGTCCCTTTGTTCCTCCGCACTCCTCAGTGCCCTACCATTTACTGTGTATGTCCTACCTTGGTTTGTCCTTCCAAAATGCAACACCTCACACTTTTCTGCATTAAATTCCATCTGCCATTTTCTGGCCCATTTTTCAAGTTGGTCCAGATCCCTCTGCAAGCTTTGAAAGCCTTCCTCGCTGTCCACAACGCCTCCAAACTTAGTGTCATCAGCAAACTTGCTGATCCAATTTACCACATTATCATCCAAATTATTGATATAGATAACAAACAACAATGGTCCCAGCACAGATCCTTGAGGCACACCACTAGTCACAGACCTCCAGTCTGAGAAACAATCATCCACTACCACTCTCTGTCTTCTCCCACACAGCCAATTTCGAATCCAGTTTACAACCTCTCCATGGATACCAAGTGTCTGAACCTTCTGAACTAACCTCCCATGTGGGACCTTGTCAAAGGCCTTACTAAAGTCCATGTAGACAACATCCACAGCCTTTCCTTCATCTACTTTCTTGGTAACCTCCTCGAAAAACTCTACAAGGTTCGTTAAACACGACCTACCACGCACAAAGCCATGCTGACTATCCTTAATCAGCCCTTGGGTCCAAATAATTGTATATCCGATCTCTCAGAACACCTTCCAATAATTTACCTACTACTGACGTCAGGCTCACTGGCCTGTAATTACCTGGTTTATTTTTGGAGCCTTTTTTAAACAACTGAACAACATGAGCTATCCTCCAATCCTCCGGCACCTCACCATGTGGCTACTTGTGCCTGCAGCTCACCGACCTTCACACGTTTTCACAGACACATTCTAAGCCTACTTTAGTCTGCCTTGCATTCTCCCTGTCTGATCCCTCTTCTTTCTGAACAACACTTTATTCTAATGTTATTTATTTTCCCCAATTCCCTCTACACCTTTATCTCCTCTCTAACACTTCACTCTTCTGCTCCACCTTCTGCCAAATTAATTTAAGCTAATGATAAATGTAGAAGAGTATTTTCACAATACATGGTATATAATAATGTGACAAAGAAGATCAAAATTCAAAATCATTAAAACAAACAGGCAAGAGCTTTATTTAATTCTTCAACAACCTCAATAACAGAAAATAGCAAAAATATATTTTTTCAATGGCAAGTTTACAAAAACTGCAATGTAACATGGACCCTGCATTATGTAACTTTTATCACTTGATGTCCCCCAGTGACCTTCCAAGCATACAAATAAATAATTATTCTAAAGTCCCTCTATGCTTATGGAATGCCCTTTGGAACTAACATGAATTATATAGTCAAACTTCCCTTCGTTATGTAAAATTAACATCTAAAAAAGGACACCGTGACATGAATTACTCCAATGAAAGAGACATCAAGCATTTGCCTAATTTGTGGCCATTAGGTGGGAATCATTATGCTTCACCTTTCAAGCATCTTTCTTTTTCTCAGATTTTATAAGGATCAGCATTGCCATCTTGTAAAATACCTCCAAATTCCAGCGCCAGCGTGTAGGTGTAACATTCATCACAGAAACGTTCGTGACATTCAGGGCACTGTGCAAAAAAAATGAAATTAACTAAATCTTTTAATCTTTTCCCATTTTAATCATCTGAATGGAAATGCTATCATAGGGATAGCCATTATTATCTACATTAACATTCAACCACACACACTCTACTTCAAAAAAGAGATAAACAGGCACAGTTGAGAATTCACTTTCACTTCTGGCCAATCCTGATAATGGTTGTTACGCTCTTGAACATCAGCCACAATGACCATTTCATAGTTTTTCTAGTCTTATATCTTGCCAGTCTTTTGTGACACGTCCATTTCTTTTTTTAGGCTTATTGGCTATACCCTGATCACATTGTTTGTTTCAACTGCCTTCTAATGAATTATCTAAATTAAAGTTCATTTTTAAATGCCATATATTGGTGTCCACCTTTGATAAATACTAGAGTAAATCATCACAAAGGGGCTATTGCTTCGATGTGCACAATGTTATCTCAGAATATATATGATACATATAACTATCAAATCATATAAAACAGTGCTAATGTCCTTTACTCCAACATTCATATCAGGTCAATTTCAAACTCAACCACTAAAATCTCTTATGCTGAGAAAATGATAGACAATTTAATAAAGGCACTTTATAATGGAGAGGATAACAGTAACCCCAGGATACAACAGTCTGTTTCAGCCTGAGACTGTGGCAAGAATGGAGTAAATGGTGAACAAGTGGTGGTTGTGGTGCTTTAGGCTTCCCAGTGCTTAGCTGGAAAAAGCTAAGACTTTCAAAAATGGCTGTTAAGCAAGCAGTCAGACAACAGAGAGGCAGAATGGGAATCAAGAGAATTGGTCGAGGGGTAGAGGTACTATCTCTGTTGTTGTTAAAAGTCAACAAGTAGATGACTGGGAGTTGGGGGGGTGGGTGGGTGGGGAGGTGGGGTGCAAGGATCCTGGCAGTGATGGTAATGGAAGTGTATTCCACACCTCTTCAGTGCTTCAGTTTATATTCTATGCAAGATACATTATTAACTTGGAATAAAGTTAAATTAAAGCAGAAAATATTAGAAATGCTTTGCAGGTATCAGCTTCTGAGAGAGAAAAAAAAGCTAAAATTTGGAATGTTGACTTCATCAGAGCTGCATGATAAAATGATAAAAGTTGGATTTTTATTTTAGCTTTAAGTAATAACTAAATTGATGCATAGATTGTATAATGATTCCAGTATTTTTATTTTTGTTTTGGATTTCCAGCATCCGCAGTTTTTTGCTTTTATCTTTACTATCTACCTTATCTAGGCCCCCTCATAATTTTGTACACCTCAATTACGTCATCCCTTAGCCTCATCTGTTCTAAGGAAAACAACCCCAACCAATCCAATCTCTCCTCATAGCTGCAATTTTCAAGATCTGGCAACATTCTTGTACATCTTCTCTGTACTCTCCCCAGAGTACAGAGCAATTATGTCCTTCCTGTAATGTGGTGACCAGAACTGTTCACAAAATTCCAGCTGTGGCTTAACCAGTGTTTTATACAGTTCCATCATTACATCCCTGCTTTTGTATTCAATACCTCGACCAATAAAGGAAAGCATTCCATCTGCTTTCTTTATCACCTTATCCACCCGTCCTGCCACCCTCAAGGACCTGTGGACATGTACTCCAAGGTCTTTCATTTCCTCAACTGCTCCCAATATCCTGCCATTTATTGAGTATTCACTTGCTTTGTTTGCCTTCCTCAAATACGTTAACTCAAACTTTTCCGGGTTGAATTCCATTTGCCACTTTTCTGTCCACTCAACCAAAGCATTGATATAATTCTGGAGACAACAGCTATCCTTTTCACAATCAACTACACAGCCAATTTTTGTGTCATCTGCAAATTTACAATCATATCTCCCAGATATATAATCATATCTTCCTCAGGTTGCAATATGAAACAGCCATTTTGCGATTCAAACCCATGTAAGAATGGAGGCACCTGCATGGTTATCTGGGAAACCTTTCTCTGTGAATGCCCTCTGGGGTTTGGAAGTAAGGACTGTGGACAAGGTAAGTCATGGCTGAAAGATTATGGTATTGCGTAGACAAGAAAGGCATAGCCAAATAATTAGCATTTGAATTTTTAAAAAATTTCTAACAATGAGTCTATTTTCACACACCCTAGCCCGTCAAACTTACACCGTGGGTTCCCACGTTTCAAATCAATAACATGCTGCAGACTGAAGTAATCATGTTCGTAGAAGCAATTGCTGGAATTTCGATATATCCCTGGTGGCACAGTTCATTGAGGCATTAATGCACTGTGGAATAGAGCTGTGAGATGTAACTCATACAAACTGTAATTCCCTAGCCGATTGCTGTTGCACATTTCCTGGCAGTCAGTCAGATTAGCGTTGGCAGGTTGCTGGAAACAGGTCATGCAGCTATCTTACTAGTATGACATGGGGAAGGGATATTGAGAATCAATAGAATTTAGATAGTTGACAAAATTTAATTGGATACAGGTTGAGACTGTATATTCTGAAGTACTCTGGTTGTAAAGTTTCTTCGATTTCAAACGTGTTTTACAAACTATGTTTGAAAAAAGATTTGTATAATGACATGCCTACGTCTTACATTGTATTCACTTTGGTGATTGTATTTATCTGCATATCCCAATATCCTGAGTGCAGATAAAAGATATTTCGTATTGTGGGGTCTGTGTTTCAGCGCATGTCTTTGGATATCCTTACCGTAAATATAGCTCACTATTTCCATTCTGTTGTGGGGTTTTTTTAGCTAACACAAATATTGGAATATTTCTTGTGACATGCAGGTCAAAAACACGTACTTAACGGAAATCTGTATTGTTGAAGTATTTTCCCGAAAAAAAACTGCAGTCTGTGGAGACAGTCTTGTCATATTTCTCTTTCCTGTGTATTTCTTGGCAGTGATGCACCATCCCTACCATTTCCTTGGAAATAGTTTGCTCTCCTGGGATTTTAAGAATGAGGTGAAGATCTCTATTCCGTGGTTCCTCGGGCTTATGTTTCGAACACGTCACACTGAAGCTGTGCTGGTGCAGGCTCATGCTGGACAGTACACCACCATAGTCTGTCAGGTATTGTACCGTATTGTGCTTTTACCGTTCAGCCCACACCTCTTTCACTTCATTTACAGGCAGCTTTGGCGATATTGGCCACAGTGCCATTGGCCAATGACTCCATGAGTACTGGGGCAAGTATTTTGCCAAAATTCATGTTGGTCAGATATTCTTATCTGCATGTACATTCAACCACACCCAACATCATTAGTTCTGTCTGTCAGACATGCTCTCATTTCCACCGCATACATATATCTCTATCTATAAAACTGATACTGACCTTTATAAACAAAGATTTGTAGCTGCAATTTTTGATGATGTTCCTCAATCAGATCATTATGTTAAAAATTTAGTCTGAGAATTTCAACCCATTGAAATTTTCCATCTTAATTGCCAACTTCTCAGAATTATGGAAAGAAGAATAGGTACAAATTAAATAAACTGGGAATGGTAAATCAGACAGCATGTTTTCTCTGCTTGCAAATCCTCTATACAGAGAAATGTTATCAGAAATGTGAGAAGCCTGCCAGTCCTCCCTTCAGGGAACTGTACATAATTGTGGTACCCTTGACATGCATGCAAGCAGAATGGTCTCCTAGATAGCTGCCTGCATGCAAAGAAGATGGTTTCAAAGGGCATTGGTCTTTGTATGAAAGCAGATAATTGAGGATTAGCTGACCTGTGAGTAACATTGCTAATTAGGGTAATTTTTGAGCAGATTGCTAAACTCTCTCCACTTAGAACCCTAACAGCTGTTATTGAGAGGAAACATCCTTCTCAATAATCTGGATTTGATTCAAACCCATGTCCCTCAGATGAATAGAAGAATGTTCAAGCAATTCATTCTGTAAGTTTCCTGCAGGTAAATGGCTTTATATTTTATTCTTGTCTGGGGCATTTCCCCTCTTTTGTGTTTACTGCCCTTGGTGACTTTAAATGTAGTCTTCATCTTAAAATGAGGCCCTGCAGTCAGACTTTCAGGAGAGAGGGAGGAAGTTAAAAACTAGGATCTTAAAAGTACTGATCTCTGGATTGCTTCCAGTGCCATTTGCCTGCAAGAGTAAAAATAGCAAGATAGGAAGGATCAAGGCATGTCTTGAAGCATAGTGCAGGAGGGAGGGCATCAGATTCTTGGGGCTTTGGGGCCACTTCTGGGGCAGAAGGCACCTAGTCAAAAGGAATGGGTTGCACCTCAACAGGTTTGGGACCAATGTCCTTGCAGGGAGGTTTACAAGTGTGATTCAGGAGGGTTTCAACTAAATTGGGGGTTGGGCACCAATATATAGAAGTAGAAAAGAGGAATAAGGTGCAAAAAGTGCAGAATGTTGGCTAGTACTAGAGGGGAAGTAATGCAGACTATGAAGGACTACGTAGAATACAAGACAGGCGTAGAATATGTGTATGTAAATGCACAAAATACGGAGAATAGGTTTGGTAACCTACAAGCGCAAATAGGTGTTTGTAAATATGATGTAGTGACAATAACAAAAACGTGGCTTAAAAATGGTAAGATCTGAGCACTTAGTACTCAAGGATACAAAATATCAGAAAACATAGAGATGGAAGAAAGGGAGATGGGGTGGCAATACTGATTAGGTAAAACATTTTTTGTGTTGGAAAGAGATGATGTCCTTGAGGGGACAAGGACAGAATCCATTTGGCTAGCGTTGAGGAGCTTACTACTGGGATTGTCTATAGACCTCCAAATAGTGAGAGATAGAGGAGCAAATCTTCAGGGAAATCACAGAGATGTGCAAGAATCATAGAGTGGTGATATTAGGTGACCTCAGTTGCCCAAATGTTGATCAGGATAATATTATAATAAAGTGAAAGGAGTTAGAGGAATTTCTAGAAAGTATTCAGGAGAACTTTCTTGACCAGTATCTTGATCTGGTGCTGGGGAGTGAGGTAAGCAGAGTGGACCAAGGGCTGAACCTTCCTGGTCCCATGGGGGTTGGGCTTCAATATGGGATTGAAAGAAATTTCAGAGAAGGACGTGTTGGGCCAAGGCATTCCCATTCTCCAGATGATCTTCCTGGAGCGAAATCATCACTCAGAGGCTACCTGCCCAGCAGTGGTGGGTAGTTAATCTGCATAATTAACTGCCCGTTTATAAGTTGAGTGGGATCTTCCTGGTGGTGGATGGGCCCCCACATTGAGGGCCCTGGAGGTAACTTGACAGTGGTTGATCGGGGGCAGGGGAGGGGGGAGTCCCAGGAGGCCTCCTACAATTGCCTCCACTGGAGTCACAGCCCGTAAGCAGGCCATGGATGCTGTCATTGATCATTCTGTCCCCCTTCATAGCAATGGCCTCGCAGTTGTTCTTGGAGGTTTTTTTTTAACAGATCCAGGCCTCATCAGAAGTTGCCTTGAGATGGAGGCACCTTCACGTTCATCCTCTGACAGTTGCAGCACTCACAACTGGGCCTGCAGCCTCAGACCTGTGTCAGGGAATCTTCCAGTGAGTGCCCTGACAGTAAGATGGGGTTGGCACCTGGAAATGGTTCCAACTCTCACTTGTATCCTAATAGCAGAAGATCCTGCCCCAGTGTTGGTGGGAGAATGCAGGAGGAGCAATCATCATATCAGAAGGCTCAGATTAGTAATAGAGAAGAATAATTGGAAGAGGGCGAACTTCAATAGGATGAGAGGATATCTAGCCAGGGTAAAATAAAATCAAGAGTTGACGTTTCGAGTCCTCATGACCCTTCGACAGAACTTGAGTTCGAGTCCAGGAAAGAGCTGAAATATAAGCTGGTTTAAGGTGTGTGTGTGGGGGGCGGAGAGATAGAGAGACAGAGAGGTGGAGGGGGGGGGTGGGGGTGTGTGGTTGTAGGGACAAACAAGCAGTGATAGAAGCAGATCATCAAAAGATGTCAACAACAATAGTACAATAGAACACATAGGTGTTAAAGTTAAAGTTGGTGATATTATCTAAACGAATGTGCTAATTAAGAATGGATGGTAGGGCACTCAAGGTATAGCTCTAGTGGGTTTTTTTTTATATAATGGAAATAGGTGGGAAAAGGAAAATCTTTATAATTTATTGGGAAAAAAAAAGAAGGGGGAAACAGAAAGGGGGTGGGGATGGGGGAGGGGACTCACGACCTAAAGTTGTTGAATTCAATATTCAGTCCGGAAGGCTTAAAGTCCCTAGTCGGAAGATGAGGTGTTGTTCCTCCAGTTTGCGTTGGGCTTCACTGGAACAATGCAGCAAGCCAAGGACAGACATGTGGGCAAGAGAGCAGGGTGGAGTGTTAAAATGGCAAGCGACAGGGAGGTTTGGGTCTCCGGGCTCACTTCTTTGGGCAGGAGTCCTCTCCCAGTTCAACGGATCCTTTTACCCATCTTCAATATTCTCCCTCCACCTGGACCCCTCCCTCTGGATTCTTACCTTCTCTCGATCTTTTCATTGAGAACTGTCGGCGCGACATTAGTCGTCTCAATTTCTCTGCTCCTCTCACCCATTCTAACCTGTCTCTCTCTGAACTTACTGCACTCCATTCTCTCAGGTCCAACCCTGACATTGTCATCAAACCCGCTGACAAGGGTGGTGCTGTTGTTGTCTGGCGCACTGACCTCTACCACGCGGAGGCTGAGCGTCAACTCGCAGACACTTCCTCCTACCTCTCCCTGGACCATGACCCCACCACTGAACATCAAGCCATTGTTTCCAGGACTGTCACTGACCTCATCTCCTCTGGGGATCTCCCTCCCACAGCTTCCAACCTGATAGTTGCCCAACCTCGGACGGCCCGCTTCTATCTCCTACCCAAAATCCACAAACAGAACTGCCCCGGTAGACCGATCGTCTCAGCTTGCTCCTGCCCCACAGAACTCATTTCTCGTTATCTTGACTCCCTTCTCTCTCCCCTTGTCCAGTCCCTTCCCACCTACATCCGTGATTCCTCTGACACCTTACGTCACATCAACAATTTCCAGTTCCCTGGCCCCTACCGCTTCCTCTTCACCATGGACGTCCAATCCCTCTACACCTCCATCCCCCACCAGGATGGTCTGAGGGCCCTTAGCTTCTTCCTCGAACAGAGGCCCGAACAATCCCCATCCACCACTACTCTCCTCCGTCTGGCTGAACTTGTTCTCACGCTGAACAATTTCTCCTTCAACTCCTCTCACTTCCTCCAAATAAAAGGTGTGGCTATGGGTACCCGCATGGGCCCCAGCTATGCCTGTCTCTTTATGGGGTATGTGGAACATTCCTTGTTGCAGTCCTACTCCGGCCCCCTTCCACAACTCTTTCTCCGGTACATCGATGATTATTTCGGTGCTGCTTCATGCTCTCGTCAGGACTTGGAAAAATTTATTAATTTTGCTTCCAATCTCCACCCCTCCATCATTTTCACGTGGTCCATCTCTGACACTTCCCTTCCCTTCCTTGACCTCTCTGTCTCAATCTCTGGTGATAGACTGTCCACCAATATCCATTACAAACCCACCGACACCCACAGCTATCTCGACTACAGCTCCTCACACCCCACTTCCTGTAAGGACTCCATCCCATTCTCTCAGTTCCTTCGCCTCCGTCGCATCTGTTCCGATGATGCTACATTCAAAAACAGTTCCTCTGACATGTCCTCCTTCTTCCTTAACCGAGGTTTTCCACCCACGGTCGTTGACAGGGCCCTCAACCGTGTCCGGCCCATCTCCCGCGCATCCGCCCTCACTCCTTCTCCTCCCTCCCAGAAACATGATAGGGTCCCCCTTGTCCTCACTTATCACCCCACCAGCCTCCGCATTCAAAGGATCATCCTCCGCCATTTCCGCCAACTCCAGCATGATGCCACTACCAAACACATCTTCCCTTCACCCCCCTTATCGGCATTCCGTAGGGATCGCTCCCTCCGGGACACCCTGGTCCACTCCTCCATCACCCCCTACTCCTCAACCCCCTCCTATGGCACAACCCCTTGCCCACGCAAAAGATGCAACACCTGCCCCTTCACTTCCTCTCTCCTCACCGTCCAAGGACCCAAACACTCCTTTCAAGTGAAGCAGCATTTCACTTGCATTTCCCCCAACTTAGTCTACTGCATTCGTTGCTCCCAATGTGGTCTCCTCTACATTGGAGAGACCAAACGTAAACTGGGCGACCGCTTTGCAGAACACCTGCGGTCTGTCCGCAAGAATGACCCAAACCTCCCTGTCGCTTGCCATTTTAACACTCCACCCTGCTCTCTTGCCCACATGTCTGTCCTTGGCTTGCTGCATTGTTCCAGTGAAGCCCAACGCAAACTGGAGGAACAACACCTCATCTTCCGACTAGGGACTTTACAGCCTTCCGGACTGAATATTGAATTCAACAACTTTAGGTCGTGAGTCCCCTCCCCCATCCCCACCCCCTTTCTGTTTCCCCCTTTTTTTTTTTTCCCAATAAATTATAAAGATTTTCCTTTTCCCACCTATTTCCATTATATAAAAAAAAAACCCACTAGAGCTATACCTTGAGTGCCCTACCATCCATTCTTAATTAGCACATTCGTTTAGATAATATCACCAACTTTAACTTTAACACCTATGTGTTCTATTGTACTATTGTTGTTGACATCTTTTGATGATCTGCTTCTATCACTGCTCGTTTGTCCCTACAACCACACACCCCCACCCCCCCCTCCACCTCTCTGTCTCTCTATCTCTCCGCCCCCCACACACACACCTTAAACCAGCTTATATTTCAGCTCTTTCCTGGACTCGAACTCAAGTTCTGTCGAAGGGTCATGAGGACTCGAAACGTCAACTCTTTTCTTCTCCGCCGATGCTGCCAGACCTGCTGAGTTTTTCCAGGTAATTCTGTTTTTGTTTTGGATTTCCAGCATCCGCAGTTTTTTTGTTTTTATAAAATAAAATCAAGTTTGACTGGGAAAACTGCAACTGAATAATGGGTGAAGTTTAAGGAAGAGATGTTTCAAGTGCAAGCTAGGTTTTTTTATTCATTCATGGGATGTGGGCACTGCTGACTAGGCCAGCATTTATTGCCCATCCCTTATTGCCCTTGAGAAGGTGGTAGTGATCTGCCTTCTTGAACCACTGCAGTCCATGTGGTGTAGGTACACCCACAGTGCGTTAGGTAGAGTGTCCCAGGATTTTGACCCAGCGACAGTGAAGGAACGGCGATATTTTTCCAAGTCAGGATTGTGAGTGGCTTAGAGGGAAATGTCCAGGTGGTGGTATTCCCATGTGTCAGCTGCCCCTGTCCCTTTAGATGGTAGTGGTCTTAGGCTTGGAAGGTGCTGTCTAAGGAGCTTGGTGAGTTCCTTCAGTCCATCTTTTAGATGGTACACACTGCTGCTACTGTGTGTTGGTGGTGCAGGGAGTGAGTGTTTGTGGATGTGGTGCCAATCAAGCAGGCTGCTTTGTCCTGGATGGTGTCACACTGCACTCATCCAGGCAAGTGGCGAGTATTACATCACACTTCTGACTTGTGCCTTGTAGATGGTGGACAGGCTTTGGGGAGTCTGGAGGTGAGTTAGTCGCCGGAGGATTCTTAGCCTCGACCTGCTGTTGTAGCCACAGTATTTATATGGCTAGTCAAATTCAGCTTCTGATCAATAGTAGCACCCAGGATTTTGATGGTGGGCGCAGTAGTGGTAATACCATTGAAGGTCAAGAGGCGATGGTTAGATTCTGTCTTGTTGGAGATGGTCATTGCTTGGCACTTGTGTAGCGTGAATGTTACTTGCCACCTGTCAGCCCATGCCTGGATATTGTCAAGGTCTTGCTGCATTTGGACGTGGACTGCCTCAGTATCTGAGGAGTTGTGAATGGTGCTGAACATTGTGTAATCATCAGTCAACATCCATTCCAGTAAAAGAGAAAGGCAGTGGAACACAAGTCAAGTCAAGCTCTTTGGATGATGAGGGAGAGAGAGAATATGATGAAACAAAAGCATGTCACGTGAATTCTTCAGGTGAGATCAAGGCCAAATACAATAATTTGAGGGGGAAGTGAAGAGGAAAATAAGACTTGCAAATAGAGAATATGATAATAGAGGAGCAGAATAAAGGAAAGGCAAAAATCCTAGATCAACATGAAAATAGTAAGTGGGTAGTAAGAGGTGAGCTGGGAGCTATTTGGGACAAAAAAGTTAATGTATGCATGGAGTTGCAGGTCAAGGCTAGAATGCTTCATGAACACTTTGTATTGAAGTTTACTAAGGAAGTGGATGCTGGCAAGATATCAGGTAGAAGTGGAAATGATAGCGACGATAGGGTGAAAATTGATAGGCAGGTTGAACATTCCTGGAAAGGCTAGTTAAGGTAAGTGTAGACAAGTCGCCTGGTCCAGATGGCTGGCTTCCCAGATTGCTAAGGGAAGTGGAGTTGGTGAAGGAGGAAGAGCTTGCCATGATTTTCCAATCTTCCCTAGCTATAGGGGAGGTACGAGAGGATTGGAAAGTGGTAAATGTGATACCTTTATTCAAGAAAGAGCGTAAGGACATTCCTGGTAACTACAGGCCAGTCAGCTTAAGTGATGGATAAGCTTTAGAAACAATAATCAGGGAAAACATTTACAGGAAGTTGGAGAGATTTGAGTTAATTAAGGAATGCCAGCAAAGTTTTGTGACAGGCAGATCCTGTTTGACTAATCTAATTAAGTTAAAGAGGTAACAGAGAAGTTTGATGAAGGAAATATAGCGGCTGTTGCCAAAATGGATTTTAAGTGAGTGTTTGATAAAGTACCATATAAAAGACTGGTTAACAAAATTGAGATTCATGGAATATGAGGTTCAGTGCCAGTTTGGATAAAAAAAAAATGGCTTAAGGATAGAAAGCAGCTTATTAATGGTTGTTTTTCAGATGGAGGATGGTGCTCCCCAAGGGCCAGTGTTAGGGCTACTGCTTTTTTTGATATATTTAAGACTTGGACATTGGAATACAGAGGGAAATGTTGAAATTTGCCAATGATAGCAAACCTGGAGTTGTGGCAAACAGAGAAGATTTTACCAATTGACTACAACAGGGCATAGTTGAGCTAGCAGAATGGGCAGACAAGTAGTAGATGAAATTTAATAGAGAAGTTTGAAGTAAAGCATTTTGGTATAAGGGATAGGGAGAAGCATAGTTCTAAACAGTATTCAGGTACAGAAGGGACTAGGGGGTTCTGATGCATAGATTTTTGAAGATGGCACGACAGGTTGAGAGAGTTGTTAGCAAAGCATATTGTTGTGACTGCAGCTGAAGTTATTTGCTGAGCAAGTCAAATCCCAGCGGGGATACTTGTCTTATTGATCATAACTTTTTTTTGTATTTTGAAAACCAGGGGAAAACTACTAATCCCAGAAGCTTAGAATTCCATTCACACTTTTAGTCTTTTAAAATTAGAAGATTTACTAATAAGAAGTAAAAAAAAACTTGAGCACAAAAGAGTAAAATTACACAGTTAAACAGTCATACAAAACAATCTCCCAAAAAGCCCACTTGGTCCAAACACACATGTAAACTACTTGATAACAGCTCCCTTATAGATTTTTAACCATAAAAATCCAGTAATATTACGCAAGGCAAAAATTGCTGCTACTTTAATAAAGTGTACCATACTCTCTTCCACTCTGCTGTGGAAAACCAAAGGAAGTTCAGGAAGAGACTGCTCTCTGAAAACAAAAGACTTCTCTGGCTCGAAACTTGATGGCTGCTTCAAATTCACAACATTTCTCTGCACAGAGCTGGTCTCAGGGCATCTCCCCCAGACAGCCAACTACAACTCAACTAAACATCCTTCCTTAAACACCCTTTTCCACTTTGATCTGAGACTCCATTGTTGTAAGCACCTCTTTGGACTCAATTTTTCCAAAATATAAAAACCTTTCACAATGTCCTTTTGCCTCCACTTTCGGGTAAAATAAAATTTAATAACCTTCCCTTGTTTACTTACAAAACCTTTGTAAGCTGTAAAAGTCCCTTGTCGCTTATAAACCCCTTTGAAATTTAACAGCTGAAAAGTCAAGTCCTTACCTGTCACCTAATGCAAATTTTAAAACCAAACCTATTTACTTGTACACTCAAATTCACCATAGTCCCTCATTTCAAGTGCATGCATTTAGCACCTTTACCTTTCATCTCCCTGCTCCCACAGACAAGCTATCTTTACTAACTTGCCCCCAGCTTAATTACACACACACACACACACACACACACACACACACACTCACTCACTCACTCACTCACTCACTCACTCACTCAGAGCCTTCTTTACAGAATATCATAGTCCCAAAAATATTTTTAAAGTATAACATCCATCTTCACAATATGGACCCTGGCCTTCATAAACAGAGGTATTGTATCCAAAAGCAACAAAGTTGTGCTGAACCTTTATAAGGTGCCCAAAATTTATAAGGTTAGGTCACAACTCGAGTGTGGCATCCAGTTCTGGCCACCGCATTTTAGGAAGGATCTGAAGGTTCTTGAGAGTGTGCAGAGGAGACTTACCAGAATGGTTCCAAGGATAAGGGAATTTAACTACAAGGATAGGTTGGAGAAGCTGGAGTTGTTCTCCTTGGAGTAAAGGAAGTTGAAGATACACCTGATAGAGGTGTGCAAGATTGACAGGTTTAGACTAGGAAAAATTGTTTCCATTAGCTAATAATAGAAGGATTTGGGGTCACAGATTTTAGGTTTTGGGCAAGAGATAAGGGGTACGGGGTGGTGGGATACAAGGAAGAACTTTTTTATGTAGCAACTGGTAATGACCTGGAATTCGCTGCCTACAAGGGTGGTGAAAGCGGAGATGATGAATGATTTCAAAAGGAATTTGAATAGGCACTTAAAGGAACTTCTCCGCATAACTGAGGTCCCTTGGTCTCTCTTCTGCACCCCCTAAAGCCTTGACATGCTTCCCAAATGCGGCGCCCAAAATTAAACATAGCACTACAGCTAAGGCCTTACCAGTTTTTATAAAGGTTTAGCAATCTCCCATGCATTTGTACACTATACATCTATAAAGCCAAGGATCCTATATGCTTTTTTCAGACTTTTGTTTGTGTCTTGTGCCTGCATCACTAATATACTGTCGAAGGGTCATGAGGACTCGAAACGTCAACTCTTTTCTTCTCCGCCGATGCTGCCAGACCTGCTGAGTTTTTCCAGGTAATTCTGTTTTTGTCACTAATATACACCTTATTATGGGGGAAGGTTTTCTTTGTTACTATTTCTAATGAAATTGTAAACACTATCATTTTATAATGCACTTATGATTTTATTAGAAATAACAAACATAAGTATTCTTCCTTTTATGCACTCCAGAGGTGAGAGGAATTTCTTTTATGCATCGAGTTATTAAGACCTGGAATACAGTGTTTGAAAGAGTAGTGGAAGCGGATCCAGTAGTAACTTTCAAAAGGATAAATAGGATTGAAGGGGTGAAAAGTGCTAGACTATGAAGGAAGGAACAGGGGAGATAGACTAATTGAGTATCTGTTTTAAAGGACTGATACAGGCAGGATGGGGCAAATGAACTCCTTTAATAAAGTAAGATCCTGTGATTCTAGGTCCCTTGTTTAATATTTTTTTTACTGGCATGCATCTCAGTGGGATACATTCACGGGGCTGTGAACAGCTAGAATGGGTTTTCAGATACTTGTTCAGACGAGGACAAATTACTCATATAAGAAACAGCTGGATGCTGTGCTGGGATGTTGGTAGTATTTGTTTCCTGGAAGGAATAGATCACTCAGCTGGGCTGAATCGATTGTGCAATTTGTTTCAGTCAGTGCTAACAAGTGAAAATTTGTGAAGATGTCTTTACTATATTGACCAAAAAATGCTCTTTTTGTTCGGCTCTCATTCAGTTAGAAGCTGAAAAAATAATTTACTTTTTCGAAGAGAATCAGAGCTTCTGATGTCCTGCAGATTTCCTCTGTGTCTCTTAGAAGCAATGGAAAGCACCAGCTCAGTAAATTAAGCAAATGCAAGATAATTAGGCAGTAACATGCTTATATAAAAAGGATTTTTAAACCTTTCATTTCAGAAGACAGTGCCATTATGGTTATTAGAATGCCTTTGGAATGTTAATAGGCTGTTGCCTTCATTCGTCACGGTTATTATTGGAAATTACATCTGCCATCAATGACAGATCAAGTAGCTTTCCACACTTCTGCACATTAACCCGTGATTCTGATTGCCACAGTAGGGCTCCTTCTATCCCCTGCAGCTTCAATTCCAAAGGTGATGTGATCAGCAGAAAGAGCACTGCCACTTTTGCCAGAAAATATATGTGCATTGTTGTTATGCTTCCACCTGTCGTTTTCTCAGCTCTGTCCCTGTGACGACGGTTATTAATACCTGTCGCCAACAGCAATTTGTATTTATACAGTGACTTTAATGTAGTAAAATGTCCCAAAACGTTTCTTCAGAGAGTTATCAAATAAAATTTGACACTGAGCCACAAAAGGACATGTTAGAGCAAATAACCAGAAACTTGGTCAAAGAGAGAGTTTTTAATGGCTGTATTGGAGGAAGAGAGAAAGAGAGGCTCAGGGTGAGAGTATCAGATTTTAGTGACTTGGTAGCAGAAAGCTGGCTGCCGGTGATGCAGTGATTGAAATCAGGGCTGCTCAAGAGGCTTGAATTGGAGGATCTTTGATATCTCAGAGGGTTATACAGCTGAGGAGATTACAGAAATTGGGGGGGACAAGGCCACTGAAGGATTTGAAAACAAGGATGGGAATTTTAAAATGTTGCTACATTTCCTGTTCCATACTAGAATACAAACCATATTATTTAACCACTGTAGTAAGATCCTGTGCTCATTATCAAGTAAGTGACTTTGAAATTGTATTTCTCAGGTGCTGCGCAAACACATAAGGCCCCAAAATCGCAGGCTGGAAGTCCATCGTTGGGTAGAGATAACTAAGTGAAGTGTTTTATCCATGCCTGAAGTAGGCGTTAGGGCCTCTGTTTGCATATCCATAGGAATTTACACCTGCTTGAGTTCCCCCTTTTCAAGATTAATTTGCCCTGCGGTGGCCAACGCCATGGCGTGCTGCACTAGATCACTAGCCCTTAGGATCGCCTGAATCAAAGAAGGTAAGGCAGCTTACCCAAACGTGGAGCCAGGATGGATTCTACCCGCAATCCCACATTTAAATACCCTCCCAATTGTCAACACTCCTGACCCTCATCACCTGCAGTTTTAGGCCCCCCCAATCCCGACCTGACAACGTTACCTAAGGACTGCTGCAACACTCCTTCTCTCTTCAGCTGTATTGCAATGGAGTAAAAAGCCCGCTATCTGGGTATTTCTAAGCTCATCATTTTGGCACTCAATTAATTTCTGGGCCTTTAAGTATTTGATTGCAGGAACTACCACTTTAATGGCCTAAATTTATTTAAACGAGTAAGTACAGTTCCTGGAATTAGGAGAATTTACCACAGTCATAAAGAAGTTGTTAAAGGGCAGCATCTATCTGGATGAGTTAATGACTTGAGTCTTTTTATCACTGAAGATAATACATCAATTGTCGAGCCAATTCTATCTATGTCTTACAGCAGTAATTCAATTATCGTTTTATTTAGAGAGTTACTGTTCTGTAGAGGGTATTGTGATCAATGACCAGAAGCGTCACTTTTGATGACATCAGTGGTCAGCAATGAAATCAGGTATCAGTGTTGTAATAACCAGACACATTTATCATCTGTTGGTGTTTGAAGCCTTTAAATAAGTTATTTATTGAGTTACAGCAGCTCAGCAGATGAAGGCTGACTTCCCAAGAGTGTAGATGATGTATAAAACTGAAGGCTGTAGAAATATTGAGGGTTATTGGTGTTGCTAGTGCTTGATATCAATAAGGTCATTTAATTTCTGAACAATAAGATTGAAAACATCACAGTTTAAGTTGAAGTCAAATTGGCAACTGCTTTTGAGTGGATTAAATCATTTTGTGTCACTTCCTGTTTCTGCAAATTTCTTTTTATCCAGTGTTCTACATTTTGTAAGTGCCCACACCTCTATCTGGCCATTTGGCTGTAAATAAATATTTTCCCATTCATTTGACTTTTGGCTCATGTAACCTGATAGCACCTTCAATAAATGCTCTTAAATAGTTGCCGTCTAAAGACAGCCATGCATTTGCACATTTGAATGAGTCACAGTTGGTGTACTTGTATAGTGCACCACTATCCATAAAGATCAAAGAAATAGATGGTGATGATTATTTGCATCTATTATGCTGATGATTGTGTGCAATTCTGGTCACCACATTACCAGAAGGATATGGAGGCGTTGGAGAGGGTGCAGAGGAGGTTTACCAGGATGCTGCCTGGCCTGGAGGTTATTAGTATGAGGAGAGGTTGGAGAAACTCGGATTGTTCTCACTAGAGCGACGGAGATTGAGGGGCGACTTGATAGAAGTTTACAAAATTATGAGTGGCGTGAACAGAGTAGATAGTCAGAAGCTTTTTCCCAGGGTGGATGAGTCAATTACCAGGGGACATAGATTTAAGGTGAGAGGAGAAAACTATAGAGGAGATGTGCGGGGCAAGTTTTTTTACGCAGAGGGTAGTGAGTGTCTGGAATGCCAGAGGAGGTGGTGGAAGCAGGTACGATAGTGGTGTTTAAGAGGCAGCTTGACAAACACATGAATAGGATGGGAACAAAGGGATACGGACCCCGGAAGTGCAAAATGTTTTAGTTGACGGGCAATATGATCGGTGCAGGCTTGGAGGGCCGAAGGGTCTGTTCCTGTGCTGTACTTTTCTTTGTTCTTCTTTGTAAGTGATTTTTTTTTTTGTATGATGTGACATAGTGAACAAACTCTACTTGATTAGCAGAAAGCAATAATTATCCCCTTTTGGAAGCAGAAAGGAGATTACTTTGATTGTGCCACATATTATAGAATTTGCCACTATTCTGGCGGGACTTTCCCCAATCTTAATTCGGTGTAGCAAAGCATTGTTGCAGCCAGGAGCACTAATGACAATTCAGCTTCAGGTCAAGTCACTCCCCCACCAATACGATTATTAACAGTGAAAGCGGCAGGGTCTGAAGTTCAACGTATCATTTTCTATGGTCTTTGATCTGAAAAAGGCCATTCAACTGCTTTACTGCATGCCCTGTGGCTATAGCTTTTCAAACTGTGTGTAATAACAAAGGATCTTCAGTAGATACTTAACAATTATCTATTAGGTGGTAGAGATCTTCAATGCAATTCAGAATTATGACAGCTGCAATTCACACCAGTGTCAGCTTTATCACCAATTTGTGCTACACTGATACTTTCATTATGATAATTTTGTATGCTGCATCAATAGATTCACATCTAGGCTCTCCTCAACATTCTCAACTCTCCCTTTTCAGCAAAAGAGTAGCTTCCATTGGGAGATTTATTATCATCTTCGAACTGAAACTTGCAACTTAATGCATGACTCGAATGGGATGATTTTTTGAACTAGTGTTTTGGGGGAGCTGATTTTACACAGCATCTTTAATACTATAAAAATAAGTATTCACACAGTGTCTGACATTAAACCATAAATATCCAGCACTGAGAGCGCTAAGTGTAGTAAATTGCCTCACTTTTAGCGTTGGAGTTGAATTCATTTAAAAAGGTGTTATGTTACCAAGAGACTTTGCCACTTGGCATGGGGAGTGTTTAGGGGAACATGGCAGGGTGAAAATGCCAGCATAAATTGTAGTGGAAGGGTGCCAAAGCGGATTGTGGAAAAGAGTTGAGTTTCAACTTTTAACTGAGTAGGAGTGGTGCAGCTGAGCGGCTCGGTGACCTGGCAAAGCAGGGAATTAATCATTTTAAAAGCACCTTAACATTCAATAAAACCAGTCAACAATTGGATTCTGCAACAACTTGAACCGATACAATTCCCAACAGCCTTTAATTCCCATATGAAAATTGAGAGAAAATCTAAAGAATTTGATAACCAACACCACACGGTGATGGCAGTTTGACCCCAATGCCCATTAATCCCTCATTGCTGTTGAGTACACACTATAAAACGCTGCTGTTTAATTTTCTCATTTGTCCTCTGCTTATAATAATCCTTATTTTGCATTGTTTTGTGTTATGTATCAACCTTATTTAATTTTCTTTTTCTTTTTCAGCCCATTTGACATGAGTGTCTTTGTACTGCCATCCATTTTAACATCACTCCGCTGTACGTAACCCTGTTGCTGTTCTTTATAATGCTGATATTGTTTTGTGTTCATTAATAAGCGTTAGAGAGTGAGGTGTATGCTTTATGCTTTTGGTTCTTGGAGGATAACTGGCCCTGATTTTTGCATTTATTAATGGTGGTAATGTCGATCATGAAGTAACTTGTGTTTCCCTTTGGAAGCAATTTGTGACAACCTTTGCGTAACTATTAACACTGGAAATGTGGTTTGAATAGTAGCCACTTAACTTACAAATGTAATACCTTATGAGTTGCAATTGTTGGGCAACCATGTCTTGGAGACATGACGTAGACTCTCTTTAAAAAAAATAAATTGTGAATGTAGCACAAAAATGGAGATAAGGTATTTCCAAGCCGGCAGGAGTGAACACCGCCAAGGCCAAGCATCCGTGTGTCTGGCAGAAAGTTGTCAACAGGGCAAAAGTTGTACCCCACCCCCTATGACCTGGACTGTGGAGGACAACTTGAAACTTAACAAGCTGCACAAAAGTATGAAGGTAAGCTAAATCTATTATGTAAATAAAGAAGCAAAGAACAATTATATATTACAAGGCCACTCATCCAAGATGATTGTAACATAAGCATACTGTTGGCAGTCAGATCTTGTGTGATAGTTTAAAGCATTAATTGATTGAAAATAGCGCTCATGTTCATGCTTGCAGAATAAGGTAAATTCAGATTTTTTTAAAAAGGAAAAGACAGGTGATCCTCTTTCTAAAGAGCAGGTTTAATATAGGATGTGAAATATCTATACCTACTCTCATTCGCATGGTGAGAGTCTCACAGATATGCCACATTTATGATTTGGCATAGCAGGGCATAAATATGAGAGTCAATGTACTATCCCTGATTCATCCATACAGTTATTACATTTCTGAGGTAATTTTAATCAAGCTACTTGTTGGTAAGCTGATGTGAGCAGATCGTTGCCTGTTTTTCATGCTGTCTGATTTCACTTTGGTGAAGTCAGTGGAGATAAAATCAGTAGTTGCATCAGTTTCCTACCAGGTAGGTTAGGCTAAAAGAACTACCATTTGGTTTTGTTGTGGACCAGTACAATTTGTTAAAGGCAAATATTTTGCTTTTTCTAGTTTGGGTTGGCTTCAAATGCTGGAGGCAGAATTAACACCAGAGGGTGAGGCATCTGGGAGAAACCCGTGCTGATCTAGGTGGTCGGCTTAAATGAGCTTATCAATCATGTAGTTCTACATGTAGGTACAGTAGAGGTATGTATATGCAAAATCTAGGCAGTAAAGGAAGACATTCAAGCAGTATGTACTGACATGAGTGTGTTCCTATAATTGCACATTGTCTAATGTACCATGTACTCTCTTCACAGACTCTAGCATTCCAGCCACTGGGATCTCCCAAGAACAAGAAAAGTATAAGAACAAGAAGGAGCATAGCCCTCCCATTTTTAGCAGCATCGTGTCACTTCCCTCACAGAATAGGGCGATGAAGCAAGTTTTGCTTGAAAAAGTTGACACAGCTAATCATGAAGGGCTGTAACCATGGTAGCCTTCAGAGTGGCTTGTAGTGCTTTGTAGAGGTCCACCCACTATGGATCTTCTCTAATTACATCTCCAGACCTTGGCTTTTCAAAAGAATCCTTTGAACAAAGGATGCTGAGCCACGTTTTTGGTACAGCCATTTTATTTGGCTCTGTAGGAAACACTGTGCAGCAAAGTTTGGGATGTTCTAAAGAGATTTTGAACAACATAAGAAACACTGTTGAGGATGCCTTCTTCCACCTGCGGTCTGAAGCGTGGCAAGTGTCATAGCCTCTTTCAGCGAGACAGTAACCACAATTTGTGTATCTCGTGACGGTCAGATTGCAACTATGAATTAAAAGGGCTTTGAGCACCCTGGTGCTACAGGAAATATAGTACCAGCATGAGGGGCTCATTCTCCTGTTATGTGAAGGAAAACTATGCACGAAGTTTGTTAATTGAGTCAGATGTTAGCGGCAGACCTATACAGACACTAAGCCAAGCATGATTGTCAGTGGAACACATCTCTGACCCCTTGGATGTTGGCACAACAACATCTCAAGAAGCTCTTGCCACTGATGTTGGTGGTTTGTGGCTGTTGAGCTGGACCAGAGCATCTGCCTCCCCAGAAAGAAGTCGACGTATTCACTGAATGTAGAAATAGATCAGGACTTAGAGCTTTAAGGATAAGCCTGAGGGCCTCAATAAATCCATCTTGTCCACTCATTTGGAGGTATCCTTTTACTTTGCATTGAAGCCTTTGCACACAAATGCAGCTTTTCCCACTTTACATTCTCCATGTACATCCCGTTAAAGACACAAGAAGACATAGGATACAGGCAGGGATCTGTACAGTAACCAAAATTAGTTAAATAAGTGTTGGTATTAATTAAAACATCATGCTGCCTATGTCTGTTTTATAAGCATCAGGGGATATCAGCAGGTTTCTCACTATGTTATTGTTAATTGTAGGATAGTAATAAGCAAGCAGCACATGTAAAATGTCCCAGTGCTGCAGTTCAAGGGAAGAAGCTATCAGTTAACTGCCATCAGTATTCTTAGGCTTCCAGCTGCTCTCATTTCTCAGAGGTGGATATTACGGTTTGTCCTTGTTCTGCTCTTGCACTGATGCACATGATCATTGATAGCTGCCTTATGTTTATGCCTTACTTGTTGTAAATGTAGTATTTACACCATTGCCAATTTGGTGACCTTTTCAGGGCATGCAAGAGATAACTGCCAAAGAATTCCAGGCAGCTGAAGTGCTATTTCAGCATGCCCAAAGCCTACTTGATCATCCACCAAATCTGGGCATAAGATTCAGTGGGAATCTTAGTCATACTATGGGCTTATCCAGAGGGATAATGAGGCACATATACCACATATCAGCCAGCATCCAGTCTTAGAGCTCTTCCAAGGTGAAACCTCTGTAATGTTGAATTGGTATAGGTTGTAATAATCATGGCTAACCCTGGGAAAGTTCACTTAACATGCATCATTGTGAACCAATAGTTACACATCACATTATTAAGAGAGCAAAAGATCTTTGTGTATATCATGCAATATCCAGTGATGCCCAGGTAGTCACATGGTTAAATCAACTTTACCTTAAAATCTAAAGATGCACACAAGCTGGTAGAAGACTTTGGAATTGCAAGAGTTTCTCTGTGCCAAAATCGATCCATGGTGAAGTAGCATATCATTCATTTATTTTATGGCCCTATGGAATTAATAGCAGCTCACCCTATGATGAAGCCACCAGTCACATGGAAACTGGGGGCCCTCATTACCATGTTGACTGCAGGGAGGTCATTGCTGACTAACGCCTGTTCTTTCAGCTTGTCCAGGGATGTGACCAAGCATGTAATTACATCCCTAGACAGTATTCATCTTTAAGCATGCTGCTTCTCTGTTAGGTAAAAGTAGCACATTTTTGGCCTGATGCAGGTCAGTTTTGTATGTAGCCTTGACTCCTGCTCAGCCATCATTCTGTGCACCCATCAAGGCCTACATAGATTGCAGCTATAGTGTTCGCTAGCATATTTCCCCATCAGCTTGAGAGGAACGGCCTTTGGAAAATATCAACTGATGCTCAAAGCTATTAACCAGCCTTTAAAAGGTATTGCTAAGTAGCAGCCATTACAATAAACGCAAAAATTGAATACTAATAATTTTTTTCACATGGTTGGAAACCTGGAAAAGTGATAGTACAGAAACTGATGCTTTATAACAACTTTCCCCTCAGTTTTCCTTTTTGATGGTAATTCCAAGCAGTAAAAACATACTTCTAAATCTTTGGCATTCTTTTGGTGCTTTATTTCTGCCTTTTTTTGTAACATTTCTTCAAACAATGGGTTGTAACCTCTGAGCTCTGCAGCGTCGGATTTGGGGAGCACCCAAAGATGCGCTAGAGAATCCCTCTCGGACCTTCCCAGGTAAGGCTTTGCACGGCAATTGCCCAGAAGGGCTCACCTCCTCTGACCAATTGCCTGCACTGGGAACCATCTGAAAATGTGGGATAAATCCGACACTCCCCACCCCTGATCTCCGACCCCTGCACCGCTGCTCTGACCCCCCCAGGCCCCCATCTCCGACACCCCCCAAGCCCCAACCGATCTCCGATTCCACCCCCCAATCTCTGACCCCGCCGCCTCCCCAAACACCGATACCCTGGTTAGGTTCCTGAGCCAGAAGAACAAGGGAGCTAAATTGATATCAGGATCAATCAGTTATTGAGATTGGATGGCTCAAGGATCATGTAATTTCTACCTTGTTTTTGTTTCCAATAGCAATCAGTTGAAATTGCACAATATATAACATGCCCGTTGGGCTTGTATATGAGTGATGATGACATAGAAAATAACACATTGTATCTGTATTGTATATGATCAAACCATTAAAGGAGAACTTAATATAATGGGAATCAAAAGTGATTCGGCAGCTCATCTGGCAGGGGTAGCTTCAAACAGGACAGGAGAAGGACTGAGGTGAATGTAGAAACAGTTTGTTGCATTTAAAAGATACCATGTGATTGAATGGTCTTGTGACATGAGTATGACATGCTGCATATGTAGTGTGTATGTATGGTATACCATTTATTATATGGTTGTGCTATGTTAAAATTTGAAAAGTATCAATGATGTGCAATTGAATCTTCAGGCTATCTCCATGCTTCACATCCAATGAATTACTTTGTGAACTTTACTCACTGTTGTAAGAGCAACCATTTGCACAGATCCAGGCTGCATACAAACAGAAAATTAGATAAATGGCCTGTTTTTTGATGATGTGGTTGAGTGAGGAAGTTGGCTGGTACACTGCTTGGTGTACTTTTTTTCAATAATGTTATGGGATCTTCTATGTTCACCTAAACAGGTAGGCAGCCTCTCATCTAAAAGAAGGCACCTCGAACAATGCTATGCTCCCTCAGTTACTGCTCTAAAGCGTCAGCATTGTTTTCGGTGCATAACATTTTCCACCCCTAGTGATGACTCACCTGAGGTACAGTTCTAGGATAAGCGACGGTGTGTTGAAAATCCAAATATCACTTTGCTTCTTTCTTTCTCCTTGGAATTATAGGCTTATTGTGAGATGCTTGAAACTAGCTAGAATGCAATAATTTTAAAGTAAAAGCTTTTTTTGTTTCATGAAAAATGCCCCAAACCATGCCTTGCCCAGCCTCTAGAAAGTCATCACCAATTTTGTGCCTTCAGCATTTGATTTTTCCCCTTCAGCCTTTCATTCACATGTTTTTTATTCATAAGTGAGGAAATGCCATGTGCAACTATTGTTTAATAGCTGAAGCCCTTGTAGCTACCTGTTTTCACATGTCAGATTTATTTTGAAGCTGTTGCTCAGTGTTACAGGTTTTCTGTCTGCCTTAGATATTCAATCATCTGCAATGATGCTGGCCACTTCAATATTCAGTCCGTGTTTTGCGCTCAGGAATGTGCCTGTATTGTCCAATATCTAAATACATGATTGTGTAACCTGGAGGCCCTAGTGATCTAGGTATTGTATCTTTCACATATGTTTTTATGCATTTCTCCAAGATATTTAAGTCTAAGATATTTAAGGTAAACTTCAAAACATGCGCAGTATTATTTATTTTATTACATAGGCCCTCACCAGATTAAGATGTAGGCATTTTGTTTGAATATTAAAAGTTAAAATTGTGTAATTTTGTTCTTTGAATCCAGGGAACATATCCACTCTACTTGATACTCCATTTAGTGTTTTATCATTTAATTTGTTTTTCTGATTATTTATTGTATGTTGAGCCTTGCTTTTACTTGCTGTGAATGAAGTAAGTTTTTCATTCCACCATTCCCCACCCTCCAATGCATTTACTGCAATCGGACATCGGGATAATATTTTGAATTCATTGCTCCTGTCACAGAGCTTTATATGCTGGAAACATATATCAGAAATTTAGCCATATACCTGAATTCCTGATGCAAACTTCAGTGTGTGAAATCTTTCATCTTGGATGCTTGCACTGGAAATAAAATTGTGCCTTGTATTCTATCTACAGAAAGGTCACTAGGGATAACATCCCTTTAAGATACCATTGGTGACTTGACGTTGCCCATTTCATCCCCTGTCAGCACCATCCATTCATTCTGAATGATAATGTGGTCTGACTTTACACTGAGGCTTTCTTTATGGCATTAGGTGTATGTTTGCTTCAGCTACTTAGTTTCTTTTTCTTCAGCTTAATAATAAAGTTATTTAAAGGATTGTAAGATCTATTTGCAAGCAATAGTGTTTGTCCGCTCACAGAAACCTTTTCAGCATTTCTTGAACTTTTAATTAGTTGCTATTGATGGAGACTCAAAATACTTCAAGCAGATCAGCTTTAAACACTGCTTTAATATCAAAAAAAAAAGCTCCTGGGCATTCAGCACTACTGTCAAATCTCAGAAAAGGCTTTGTTGCCATTCTTCCAACCATGACCTGGTGAACTGTTTAGTTTGTCTGGGTTTATCAGGCTGCACCAAAGATAACTGTTTCAAAGATCAGAAGCTATTCTGTAGAATACACTTAAAGAAAGAGGGTGGTATTTTTGTTTCAATATTTAAGAAAGCAAAAAGTTGCAGACAGCATTAATCTAAAATAAAACAGAAAATGCCAAAAGTATGTATGACACTAGTCAGCATTGGTGAAGAAAACTTAATGTTTCAATTAATGTTAATGAAATTAATGTTTCAATTTCATAGCCCTTTGTCAGGCTGAAAGGAAATTACAGATGAATAACATTTTTAAGGAAGCAGAGCAAAAGGAAGGGGGAAATGAATGTACACATAGAAGAGAAGTAGAATAACCAGATGCTAAAGTGGAAAATGGGAGATGGTTAAATAATTGAAGAAATATTAACATAAGACAACAGAACAAAGCAAATTAAAAGAAATTTGACATATCAAGAAAATGTGAATAAGTGAGGCTTTTGAGGGTAAAGCAAATCTAAAATAGAAACAGAAAAAGTAAGCAAAGTGGGAGCTGTACTTAACATTTGATATTATTAAAGTCAGTAAGTTCAAAATGGTGCAGATTGCCCAATAGAAAGACAAGGTACCCTTCCTCGAACTTGTGTTGAGCTTCATTGGAACAGTTTAGTAGAACAAAGATGGAGAGCTCATACTGGGAAGGGAAGATAAAGTAGCAAGCTGTAGAACATGGGGGTATGGATGCAGACAGAACCAAAGGTGCTTAAAAAGGCAAAAGCAAAAAACTGCAGATGCTGTAAATCCAAAACAAAAACAAAAATATCTGGAAAAAACTCAGCAGGTCTGACAGCATCTGTGGAGAGCAATAGTTAATGTTTCAAGTCCGAATGACTCTTCATCAGAACTAAGGAAAAATAGAAAAGAGGTGAAATATAAGCTGGTTTAAGGGGGGGTAGGACAGGTAGAGCTGGATAGAGGGCCAGAGATAGGTGGAGATTGCCAAAAGATGTCATAGACAAAAGGACAAAGAGGTGTTGACGGTGGTGATATTAGCTAAGAAATGTGCTAATGGTGACATTAAGGGTAGAAAGCAGGATGAGCAAGGTACAGATAGCCCTAGTGGGGTTGGGGTGGGGGGATGGGATTGAAATAGGCTAAAAGGCAGAGATAAAACAATGGATGGAAATACATTTAAAAATAATGGAAATAGGTGGGAAAAGAAAATATATAAATTATTGGAAAAAGGGAAATTGGAAAGGGGGTGGGAACGGTGGAGAGAGTTCATGATCTGAAGTTGTTGAACTCAATGTTAAGTCCGGAACGCTGTTAAGTGCCTAGTCGGAAGATGAGCTGCTGTTCCTCCAGTTTGTGTTGAGTTTCACTGGAACATTGCAGCAGGCCAAGGACTGACAGGTGGGCATGAGAGTAGGGTGGTGTGTTGAAATGGCGAGTGACAGGGAGGTCTGGGTCATGCTTGCGGACAGACCGAAGGTGTTCTGCAAAGCGGTTACCCAGTCTGCGTTTGGTCTCTCCGATCCCTTCCCCCCACCCCACCCCCACTAGGGCTATCTGTCCCTTGCTCGTCCTGCTTTCTACCCTTAATGTCACCATTAGCACATTTCTTAGCTAATATCACCAGTGTCAACACCTCTTTGTCCTTTTGTCTATGACATCTTTTGGCTATCTCCACCCTCTATCCAGCTCTACCTGGTCTCTCCATACACACACACACACACACACACACACACACACACACACACCCGGGCCTTAAACCAGCTTATATTTCACCTGTTTTCTATTTTTCCTTAGTTCTGATAAAGAGTCATTCCTCTTCGCAGATGCTGTCAGACCTGCTGAGTTTTCCAGGCATTTGTGCTTAAAAAGGCATTTGGTCTTTGAAACATAGAGCCATGAGCAGCATATGTTGTATATCAGGTTGGTGCATGTACATGTGAATTGCTGTCCCAATTGGAAAGTATGTTTGGGGCATGGAAGGAAGTGAATGAACTGGTGTGACATGTTCTGTGACATGGGGAGAAAAAAAGCAGATGACAGAAGTGGTGCATGAGTGAACTAGGGTGTCAGAGGTAATGGTCCCTTCAAAATTCAAAGGGGAAAATGTATTTCCAAGTGTGATTGTGTTGGAGGTGATGGAAACAGTAAAAGATGACTTGGTAAATGTCTCTGCATATGTAGTGTGTTTGTATGGTATGCCATTTATTATATGGTTGTGCTATGTTAAAATTTGAAAAGTATCAATGATGTGCAATTGAATCTTCAGGCTATCTCCATGCTTCACATCCAATGAATTACTTTGTGAACTTTACTCACTGTTGTAAGGGCAACCATTTGCAAAGATCCAGGCTGCATACAAACAAAAAAATTAGAAAAATGGCATGTTTTTTGATGGTGTGGTTCAAGTAGAAGATGGAGACAAAGGGGCCTTATCAAGGTTGTTGGGGGAAGATGTGAGGGGAGAAGTATAGGAAATGGTATAGATGCATTGTAGGATCCTGCCTTCCACAGCAGAATATATTCTTCAGCTGACTCCATGGTTGTTAGAGTGAATGGGCTTGTAATAGACCTTTGCTGCCAAAAGTGCAGTTATTTGGGATCAAAAGCATCAACCCGGGACCAGGCCCATACCACCTCTTCACCTCCAGTGCTATGAAGGGAACCACCTTGATACCTGCCAGGAACCTTGAACGTGAACTCAGAATTGCATCAAAGGTGTCAACTGGCATCATCTGAGCTATAGTACTACCATCTGTTGCACATCAGTGGAGTATTTATTGATAGTCTATGGTCTCAACATTGACTGGGACTGAACCATAACAAAAGAACAAGAGCCATTCTTTGGCACTGACTGAGGAGTGGTCTTGTCACTGTTTTCATTATTGCATGACAATGGAGGAGTCCTTGGCCTTCATCAAAGGTTTCTGTCAAAATGGGTTCCCATTTCCATCTCTAGCAACAATAATTATTTCATTTTTGAATCTCCTCTTGGCTGGGTGAGAATGTCTGTTTTACTCGGAGAAATATAAAGAGCTGTGACATTTTGATGTTGATCCATGATCCTAAGTTTCTGGCTAAGCCAACTTAAAGCAAAAGTTATCTAAGGCGAGTTGCTTGGTTAACTGGGCAAAAGCGAGATGTTGAGCTCAGTAAATGAGTATTTCATTCACTTTGGAGCAAACTAGTGACCTAATCTCAAACAAATCTTAAATTTAGTAGGCACAGAGTACCCTCATTTTAGCAAGTCTGTCAAACAGTGATGCAACGAATGAAGAACATAGAAAGATTAAGTGCCTTGTTGATGTACCTACTTCCTTTGTTGAGAGATTCTGAAGAATTGAATTCCTCTTTTGATTCATCTTAATATCTTGCAACCAACTTATTTGTGTTAGATCAAAATAGATTAACATTTCTCAAGCAAACCATTGGTTATACACACTTTGGTCATGGGAAGATCCTATGGGCGATTATCCTACTGTCAACACTGATCTGAAGAATATCTTAAAACAGAAATAAACCTTCATGCATTTGGCCAGAATGCAACATGCTTATCCAATTAAACCCATCAGTGGGTGGAGGGTGTCTATATTTTAGAAATAAAAAATAACCTAAGGAGTAGATAATCATTCTCTTCATGTTGTAACCTAAGGTGCAACTCACGTCCAATGCACACACGGGGATCAATATTCTCACTTGCTCTTGCACTCATCCTTCGTATATTGTGCTCCTCTCATGCAGTTAGGAACAACCAAGAGTCATGCGGACTCGAAACGTTAACTGTGTTCCTCTCCGCAGATGCTGCCAGACCTGCTGAGTTTTTCCAGGTATTTTTGTTTTTGTTTTGGATTTCCAGCATCCGCAGTTTTTTGCTTCTACCTCTTGGTTTTGCTTTGTCTTTTTTCCCCTCCCCCTCCATCCAATCCCCATGGTCTACATTTGTCTCTCTGTTTGCCTATCTTCTTAGACTGTCTCTGTTTGACTGCCTCCATCTGTCTTTCTTCTCGAGCAGCCAATTTCATCAAAAGGAGCCAGAATAAATAATCTCTGTATATCTTTCTAATGCTTTTTCATTTCATTTATTTTTCTGTCTTTGGCTTTCTGTATCTTGAAGCTTGTGATGTACAGCTGCAATGTAAGATGTAATAACCTGACTCAAATTTGGTCTTGACAGATGGCAAAGGAGTTTTTAGTCTGACTGTTTATATTTTTCCCCCTCCTCGCTACATCTCCAAGTGTATAATTGTTCTAATCCCTCTTTTTCTCTGTCTTAACTATTAACAGCTTCACTGCCAGAAACACACAATGATGATATTAACTAAGATTTATATTTATTCTCCAGTTGTTATTTTTTTGTGCAGTCAATAAAATTTCACAATCATCTGTTACTTCAGCAAAATTATAGTATATTGCTGTGTATAGGTGGACCTCTTCCTGTTTGGATCCAGATGTAAATTAAATTTGTTTGGAATTGTGATTTAACAGTTCTTCAAAGTATAAACATATTTGCTTTCATTGAACCTCTACAGGAAAATTCACAATTTTAGTAGATACTTAAAATTAGAGACAATTTTTTTTAATATTGCTCAATCTGGGTATATTCTTGCTAAAAATATTGAGATATGAATCTCCTAACATCTTGTAGCTCATTTTCCAGCAAAATATCCTTTCCTTCCATATGGCTGCCTTATCAACAGAATTACCCCTTAAAATATGTCATTTTGATCTAAATGATCTTATGACTAATTGCCTTTTCATTACTTTGAGCACTTTATCAATTAATTATGCAAGCTGAGGGATGAGGTAGCAAAGATTGCTATTACATGTTCAATGCAGTTTCATAGGATTAGTCAAGATGGGATTAGTCAGATAGGATTATCTATATTTTATAGGTAACTGTGGGAGTGACCCAGATACCATCTCAATTTCAATGTCAATTTGTTTTCCTTAGAAGGTTACTACAGAACTTCAAATTTATACTTCAGGTTGAAAATTTTCAATTCATGTCAACTCCAGATTAGTGAATGAGTTAAGTGTTATGGGTGTGATCTTATCAGTCTTTGCAGTTTTGGCAGTAGACAGGCTGAGGAAATGGTTTTTTGGGATATTTATAGTTAATCAGACTAACTTTTTTTAAAGCTTTTCACATTTTCAAAAATAGATAGTGAGAGTCAGGAGAAAGAAAAATGGGTAGGGAAGATGTTTCAAAAGTTTTTTGGAGCGATGTTAGAATAGAAAAATCAAGTCATATTGGATAGGAAAATGTGCCAGCAGTGGTAACATAGGAGAGAATGCAGAAGGAGCAATAATGAAACTGAATCTAAGTATTATTAGAAACTATTTTTATTCGAAATTCTATTCAAGTTTTATAGTTTAGAATGAAATTATAATAAATTCACTTAAGATAATTGAATGACTATTATAGAATATGGTTATTTTTGCATTTTAATTTGAGTTGAAGCTTTACCAAGTTTGATCCTAGGGAGATTCTCATTTCCAAAAACATGATGGCAGACAACGGGTTTGTATATGAAACAAAACATGAGAGGGTAGTGTTATGGCCTGTGAAACATTCAAGATTCAAAATGCTCATGTCCTTACTTCTCATGGTATCATCGGAACCCAAAACTACATTGTAGAATCATAGGACCCTTCTTATCCTCATTCATGACTTGGTCATGGTTCATAAGTTGCTTTCATAAGATTAAATATTTTTCATTTTCCTGTGTAGCACTTGTCATTCCTTGGCCAGGTTGATGTCATCTCCTAGCAACTAGAATTGTTAAGAGATGGCTCATAGAGTCAAGTTTCTACTGTTTGCCTCAACTGTTAACAGCTGATTTTAGCAAACTTGAATTGGGTAATAGAGGGATCTAGCCATTTTCCAGGGCAACCTATTTTCTGTGTTTGTTATATGATTATTGATGTTAAACTACTCAATATCTGATTTTTCTGAAACTTTGTGCTCTTGAATTGTTTTCAGTTGAACTCGGGCCACCTTTCATTTGCTGTCAATCGAGGGACCAGTCGGACTGTGAGGTTGCTGCTGAATCGAATGCCATTAAATGATGGGAGGTGGCATGATCTTCAGCTGGAACTACGAGATGTGAGAAATGGGCGTGATATACGATACATAGCAACCATCACGATTGATTTTGGACTTTATCAGGTCAGACTGATTTATTTGTAGATATATTGGAGAGTTATAGCACATAGAGTGTGTTTTTTAGAAACTTAGAGCTCAGGAGGAGTCCATTCAACCCATTGTATCTGTGCTGACTCTTTGAAAGAGCAGTCATGCTTCATCCCACATCCCTGCTTTTTGTCTGTAACTTTAAGTTCTTCATTCCTCAAGTGCTTATCCAACTCCTTTTAAAATTATTAAACGAAGATTATTGTTGGAATGAGCTGCACCATCTTTACAGGTAGAACGTTCCCGATCTCATCAACTTTTGAATGAAAACTTCTCTCCCCTGTAAATCTTGTGCCAATGATTTCGAATCTGTGGTCCTAGTTAGTGTCTCTGTTATATTCCTGATAGCCAGTTGATGAAGGATGAAACCAGAACCAATCCATACTCAATTTAGATTTATTCACAGATAGACCTCCTCACTCAACCACAACACGGTGTCAGTAAGTGCCCCTTTATATCCGCTCAAGTGACAGTCCAATCAATGCACTCCACCTGCAAATAGTTAACCACAATTGATATACAATTAACATTGCCAGAGTAAATAGTTTTTCTCTACTTTATCATCTCTTAGGTTACCTCTTAAACTTCTCTGTTCAAAGGAAAACAATCCTAACTTTCCCAATATGACCTTAACTGAAGTCCCACATCCCAAATAATATCATGGTAAACCTCTTCTGCACCATTTCTGAGCCTTTTACATCTTTCCTGACTTCCTGCCCAAAATTGGCCTTACGAGTGATTTATTAATTTCTAGCATTATCTGTTTACTATTATTCCATTCCTCTACTTAAATATCCAAGTAACCCATATGCTTTTTTAACCACCTTATGGACTTTAACCACCTTTAAGAATTTGTGTGCATGGGCACCAAGGTTCCTGTGCTCACCTGGGCTTTTCAAAATTGTCTCATTTGTCGTGTGTTGTCTTTCCATACCAGTCCTCCTAAAATGCATTGTTCAACACTTTTTGCTGCAATGAATTTCATTTGCCAAGCCCTGTCTATTGCAGCATCCTATGTATCTCATCTTGAGTCTATTACTATTCTCATTTATCTACTACTTGAACAAGTATCATCTTGTATCATTTGCAAGCTCTAAGATGCTGTTTCCTACACTTGAGTCAAGCTCATTTATAAAAATTGCAGAGAGTAATGGACCCAAAGCTGAGCTTTGGGGAATATCACTTCCAAACACCTCCCAGCCTGGAAAAATAAACATTCACCACAACCCTTTGTTTTCTGTTACAATTTTCCCCTTAATTTCTTGGGCTTCCATCATCTTAATTAGCCTTCTGTACATTACTTTCAGCATTCTCAGCCCTGTCGACCCTGCAAAGCCCTCCTTACTTCCATCCAGGGGCTGATGCAATTGCCTGACATAGTCATCCTCACGGAATCATATCTTACAGATAATGTCCCAGACTCCATCCACCATCACCATCCCTGGGTATGTCCTGTCCCACCAGCAGGACAGACCCAGCAGAGGTGGTGGCACAGTGGTATACAGTCAGGAGGGGCTTGCCCTGGGAGTCCCCAACATCAACTCCAGACCCCATGAAGTCTCATGGCATCAGGTCAAACATGGGCAAGGAAACCCCCCTGCTGATTAGCACATACCGCCCTCCCTCAGCTGATGAATCAGTGCTCCTCCATGTTGAGCATCACCTGGTGGAAATACTGAGGGTGACAAGGACACACCTGGGTGGGGGACTTCAATGTCCATCACCAAGAGTGACTCGGTAGCACCACCACTGACCAATCTGGCCAAGTCCTAAAGGACATAGCTGCTAGATTGGGTCTGCGACAGGTGGTGAGGGAAGCAACAAGAGGGAAAAACATACTTGATCTCGCCCTCACCGACTTGCCTGTCTCAGATACATCTGTCCATGACAGTATCGATAGGGGTGATCACCACCCAGCCATTGTGGAAACGAAGTCCCGTCTTCACATTGAGGATACCCTCCATCGTGTTGTGTGGCACTACCACCGTGCTAAATGGGATAGATTTCGAACAGATCTAGCAACTCAAGACTAGGCATTCATGAGGCACTGGGCCATCAGCAGCAGCAGAATTGTGCTCGAACACAGTCTGTAACCTCATAGTCTGGCATATTCCCCACTCTACCATTACCACCAAGCCAGCGGATCAACCCTGGTTCATTGAAGAGTGCAGGAGGGCATGCCAGGAGCAGCACCAGGCATACCTAAAAAAAGAGAGGTGTCAACCTGGTGAAGCTATAACACAGGACCACTTGCATGCCAAACAGCCTTAGCAGCAAGTGATAGGGCTAAGCAATCCCAAAACCAACGGATCAGATCTAAACTCTGCAGTCCTGCCACGTCCAGTCATGAATGGTGGTGAACAATTAAACAACTCACTGGAGGAGGAGGCTCCACAAATAGCCCCATCCTCAATGATGGAGGAGCCCAGCACATCAGTACAAAAGATAAGGCTGAAGCATTTACTACCATCTTCTGCCTGGAGTGTCAAGTGGATGATCCATCTCGGCCTCCTCTGGAGGTCCCCAGCATCAAAGTTGCCCGTCTTCAAGCCAATTCGATTAACTCCACATGATATCAAGAAATGGCTGAAGGCATGGATATTGCAAAGGCTATGGGGCCTGACAATATTCCGGCAATAGTACTGAAGACTCGTGCTTCAGAATGTTCCGCACCCCTAGCCAGCTGTTCCAGTACAGCTATAATACTGGCATCTTCCCCGCTATGTGGAAAATTGCCCAGGTATATCCTGTACACAAAAAGCAGGACAAATCCAATCCGGCCAATTACTGGCCCATCAGCTTACTCTCGATCATCAGCAAAGTAATGGAAGGGGTCATCAACAATGCTGTGAAGTGGCATTTGCTTAGCAATAACCTGTTCATTGACGCCCAGTTTGGGTTCTGTCAGGGCCACTCAGCTCCTGACCTCATTACATCCTTGGTTCAAACATGGACAAAAGAGCTGAACTCCCGAGGTGAGATGAGTGTGACTGCTCTTGACATCAAGGCCACATTTGACCGAATGTGGCATCAAGGAGCCCTTTGAAAACTGGTGTCAATGGGAATCGGGGAAAACTCTCCGCTGGTTGGAGTCATACCTAGCACAAAGGAGGATGGTTGTGGTTTTTGGAGGTCAGTCATCTCAGCTCCAGGAGTTCCTCAGGATAGTGTCCTCAGTCCAACCATCTTCAGCAGCTTCATTCACAATGACCTTCCTTCCATCATAAGATTAGAAGTGATAATGTTCACTGATGATTGCGCCATTTGCGACTCCTCAGAAACTGAAGCAGTCTATGTCCAAGTGCAGCCGAACCAAGACAATATCCAGGCTTGGACTAACAAGTGGCAAATAACATTCGCACCACACAAGTGTCAGGCAATGACCATCTCCAACAAGTCCATCGCCCCTTGATGTTCATTGGCATTACCATCACTCAATCCCCCACTATCAACATCCTGGGGTACACCATTGACCAGAAACTGAATTGGACTAGCCATATAAATACTGTGGCTACAAGAGCAGATCAGAGGCTAGCAATCGTGCAACGAGTAACTCACCACCTGACTCCCCAAAGCCTGTCCATCTTCTACAAGGCACAAGTCAGGAGTATGATGGAATACTCCCCACTTGCCTGGATGAGTGCAGCTCCCACAATGCTCAAGAAGTTTGACACCATCCAGGACAAAGCAGCCTGCTTGATTGGCACCACATCCACAAACATTCACTCCCTCCACCACAGACGCACAGTAGCAGCAGTGTGTACCATCTGCAAGATGCACTGCAGGAGTTCACCAAGGTTCCTTCGACAGCACCTTCCAAACCCACGACCACTACCATCTAGAAGGACAAGGGCAGCAGATAGATGGGAGCACCACCACCTGGAAGTTCCCCTCCAAGTCACTCACCATCCTGACTTGGAAATATATCACCGTTCCTTCAAAAATCCTGGAATTCCCTTTCTTACAGCACTATGGGTGTACCTACACCACATGGACTGCAGTGGTTCAAGAAGGCAGCCCACCACCACCTTCTTAACGACAGCTAGGGATGGGCAGTAAATACTGGCCCAGCCAGTGAAACCCACAAAGTGAATGAATAAAAAAAACATTGTCGAATGCCTTTCAAAACCTGTATATATAAAAAAACTACACAAACTTGATCAACCTTCTCTGTTACTTCATCAAAGAATTCAATGAAGTTAGTCATAAAGAAAAAATGTCTTCAATTTACCTTTAACAAATTCGTGCTGATTCTCCTTGCTTAACCCATGCCATTCCAAATAAAATTTTATTTTATCCTTGATAATGGTTTCCAATAACTCCCCCCGCCCACTGATGTTAGCTGACTGGCCTGTCATTTCCTGATTTATTTCTCCCCCCTTCAGCATTAGCAACCTTCTAGCCCTCAACACTACTCCTGTATTCAATGAAGATTGAAAGACTGTGAACAGTGCCTCTGCTATTCCCACCATTGCTTCTTTCAGCAGCCTGGGATGTCTTCCATCTGGACCAGGTGACTTCCGGAGTTTCAGTAATGTTAATCTTCCTGGTACATCTTCATTCCTACTATCCTGCCCATAATTTCCCTCTCTTTTACTGTAACCTTCTCATCACTTTGTTTCCTTTGTGAAGACAGATACACAAAGTACTCATTTAAAACTTCAGCCATTTGATCTTTAAAGGGTCTGTACTAACTACAAATTCCTCGAATGCTAAATCAGGTCGAGTACAGTCTGTTTTTGTCCAAAATTCAAGTTATGTGCAAGTTTTTCCCTCAATCTAAAAAAAATGCAATCTTGTTGAATGCAAATCCATAGTATATTTAACCAATACATCATGAAATTAACATAATCGTCTACAATAACGTATGTGATCCTTCATCTGCCAGTCATTCCTTGGGAAATAGAATGCACCCTATAAGCTTTTTATAATCACATTAGCAGAACATCTCCTAAGTTACAGCTGAGCCTTATTTGCGTAACCTTAACTTTGAAAATATGTACAGTGTAAAGAAACACTAAACTGTATAAGTTAAACAGACTTCCTCACAAACCTTCAACTTTTGTTTCTTAATCCCAGATATTTAATCCCTCTTTATTTTCCAAAATTATTGTACAAGAAGCCAATTGAAAGCCCGGGCAGCATATCAAAACCGCTATTGTGGCCCTGTTATCCCAGGTTGGCGAGAGTGTTTTAACCCAATTGTGCAACTACTGTGGTTTTGATTATTTTCTTTCCTGTTGCCAGGATACAGTTATTGTTGGCAATGAGTTACACGGGCTGAAGTTGAAGCATCTTCAAGTTGGTGGTATTCTCAGAGCTGGTGAGGTGCAGAATGGATTGGATGGCTGTATCCAGGTATAGGAATCACTGTTTGTTACAGGCAGTTCAGTCTCTGAATTATGGCCACCCGTGACCCTCGAGATTTTAATCTAGTTGTGACAGACTGATGGATGCAGTAGGCACTTTTGTCCAAACTGTATGCTCTTTTGCTTATTGTCCAAAGAGAGGGTCTGCATTATATTGATTTCAGGGTTTATTCCACTTTCTGTGCTATGGAGAGGTGATCAAAAAAATGACTCCTAGAAGCACAGAAGTCAGGAAGATCTGTTGACTGATGGAGTATACCAAACGTGCAAGTACACTTTCTGATATCATATCTTCAAATCATACCAAAGGTCCTATATTCAATCCCTATCTTATACTAAATTAGCTAACCTCATTCAGGGCAGCTTCAATTGGATTTAGTATCCCTGAGGAAAGGACTGAGGAGAAAATTCAACCAGTTCTCCTTCTAATCACAATCAGTAACTTCAAGTTGAAGATATATGCTAGTGGAAGCTTTCAAATGTTTCAAACAGGGTTTTACAACCTCCAGACGTCAGAAGGTGACTTGTGCATAGATCTGAGCAATCTTCCTGCTATTTGCAGTCCTTTATGCTATGTGTGTATAGATTTGTATGTGTTATAATGAATTGGATTTTTGCCTTATTCCTATTGGGGGGAGAAAACATTGGGCGGAATCATCCCAAATTTGCACCAAGTGCGTTAGCGGGCAGGAAAAACGATGCCGGCCATAGTGGTGACTTTTCATGCTGTATTGTCCCAAACCCGCTGCTTTAATTATGCATTCGCTGGGTACACGCCGTTTCAATGGTGGGCGGACTCCAATTCACCTGCCACACTGTCACCTTGCCGCTTCATCACGCCAGGCTCCACATTTAAAGTACAGCCACGCTCAGTGTTTCCAGCCCAGGACTGCAGCAAAGAAGACATGGCCTCGAAAGGCAAGAAGGTCGCATCCCTTGAGTATCTTTTGGACACTTTGGAGGACCGCAGTGATGTCCTCTACCCCTGGCTCTGGTCACAGGAGGGGCAGCTACATTACCACTCCGGTTTGGTAGGCGATGGCAGTGGTGATCAGTGCCAATGCTGCACAGAATAGGTTGACCATCCAATGCAGATAGAGGATGAATGATCTCATCTATACCGCCAGGATATGTCAACCACCTCATCACTCTAAACTCACACTCAAGCCCATCGCACATTTACTGGCATCTCACTCTGCCAGCTCAAAGGACATCACCACCCTTTCTCATACACACACCCTTACATGTCCATCTGGCCTCATCTCCTCTTGAAACTGCCTCCTCAGCCCTCACAATCTTGAGGCCACTTGCACAGGCCAACATGTGCCCTCACACACACTCTGGGATACCCTCCTTCTGCAGAACAGCCCTGCCTTGCAGCCTCTTCCCTTGCCTGAGGCCACTTCTCCCCCTTCGCCAAGCAAACCCTACCTCTGCAGCCATTGAAAAGCCACCCGTATATGGCTGACCTGGTAGGTACAGACCTACCTATGAGCCCCCCTAAAAATGTGGTGCTGTCTGTGAAGCCTGGCGCTGATGACTGCAAGTGCTGACCAAAGCAAGGTAGGCAAACAAACCTTGAAGTACCGAGCGAAGTGCAGCTTGCCAAGGGCATGCCTTATATGTGCTGTTATGAAACATGTCGGTCTGTTTTCACGCTGATGCGGGGGGATGATTCCAGCGGGCTAGCCTAATAATGATATGTAGATGTATTAAATTGAGGTTCCAACGTCCGATGGCAGGAAATGCAGCTGCAATCGGTGGGCTGAGCAGACGATCGCAAACTGGTTTCACGCCATCGTGAAACCAATCACGCCATATTGTCCGCTCATGCCACCGAACACATCTGACCCCTGCGGGCATGGAAAATCCCAGTCATTATTCCCTCCTCTACTGAAGACAGTGATACACAAGAGAACATATTTCCAAACATGCCCACACCTCTTTCACACCTACCCCAAGTGGTATTCTTCATTTGTGATCCCCGATAGTGATTAGGCTATTTGTGGCCAATGTTGCAAAGTCCAGTCCTTCTCAAACTTGCATGCATATACATTCAAGTAGAAATTACTAATAGTGATCAGAAGAACAACATTTCTTCTTCCCCTGTTTACCCCGCTCCCATTCTGCATTTCCTGACCCAGGGAGCCCTCTTCCTCTGACTCAACATAGAAACCATCCTGAATGTGGGAACTTATGGATTCATATGATTCTGTTTTCTCCCTGTCTTCAGTAGTCTGTTGGATATGTTCCAGAAACCTTTGGCTCACTTGACTCTAAGTGTGTATGTATGTATGTCCTCCTATGCTTGTTATGTTTCTTGCTGGGCCTATTAATCTAGCTTCACATGATCCAGAAATAAACAGTATATACGAATATAGATATATATTTTGCTTAGTCTGAGAGGGAGAATACAGAGCAAATGTTGACGCTAAAGGGTTCAATCTATCAACTACAGTTCTTTTTCTACCCTTAGGGTGTGCGTCTCGGTGACACCTCTATTGGAATTGCAATGCCAAAGCCAAGTCATACTATGAACGTGGAACTAGGCTGCACCATCCCTGATCCATGTGACTCCACCTCATGCCCACCCAACAGTTACTGCAGCGATGAGTGGCAGAGTTATTCTTGTACCTGTGAGCCAGGTATTGTTGGCTAAACTGGGGGTAGTTCCATGTCTTTTACTGGGAGGGGAATAATCTTTTTCCCCTTAATGTCATTGCATAGGTTATTTATGCCAAATCTTTTTTTTAAGAAGGATTAGTTGACAAGTTGCTCAGTTCCACAGACCACAAGATCACTGCAGATAAGATTCATTTTCATTCATCCATCCAGAAAAACCCTCATATCTGCCCAGTGCAGCATCTAATCTTGTGTTAAATCATTCCAGGGTTTTCCCCTTCACTACTCTATCCAAAGCTCATTCCATGTATTGATTACTCTGAACTTCCTGATATCAGTACTAAGTTTACCTTTTCTTACTTTGAACCTGCTATTTCCATGCCTTTGTTACTTCTAGACTTGGCTATTCCAACGCACTTGGGCCAACCTCCCTAGTTCCACCTCCATAAACTTGAAGGCCTGAATCTTCTGGTTGGCGTGCGGAGGTGGGCCCTGCTCGCCGATGTGTAAAATGACGCACGGTGACGTCGGGCATGTGCCCCCACATCACCGCACGTCATTCCGATCTTCAGTTCGGCGGGCACGCACCAGAGTTAGCTGTGTGCCCACCGAATTGTCAAAGGCCTATTAAGGCCATTTAACAACTAATTAAACTGATTGTCTGGGCTCCCCGTCCAACCTTAAGGCTGGTGGGCAGGTGAAGAGCCCAGGCGGCCTGCGCATTTTTCAGGAAACCTCATCCATGGGCGGGATGAGGTTTCATGAAGGGTTTAAAAATTAGATAAAATTTTTCATTCAAATTCATTGACATGTCCCAACTCATGTGAGACTGTCACATGAGGGAATATGTCTGAATAATTTTTTCTTTTTTTTTCCAAGTTTTCATGAAATGAAATGAATCTCCCTGATGCAGCTCCATGCCTCAGGGAGATTTCTGCGCTCTTCCGTGCGCATGAGTGAAAGAGAGCAGGCCTCAACTCTCCCCCTTCGCCCCCCCCCCCCCCCCCCCCTCCCCACACCCATATAGGGAGTGCTGAGCGCTTCTGGGTGCATGTCACCCTGAGCAGGTCTTAATTGGCCCGCCCACGTAAAACGGCAGCACGCAGCCAATCGCAGGTGGCGATCGGTTGCACGCCCACCCTCTCCTGCCCAGCGCTCACGACAGAGAGAAAATTCTTCCCAAAGTGATTCAAAACTCTGCTGCCTGTGTCCTAATTCACACCTAGTCCCATTCACCCATCTTCCCTGTGCTCGCTGATCTACATTAAATGCTGGTTAAGTGATGTCTCGTTTTAAAAATTCTCATCTCTGTTTTCAAATAATTTCATGACCTTACGCCTCCCTATCTCTGTGATCCACCAGCCATACAATCCTTCGCAATCTCTGCACCTGCCAATTCTGGTGTCTTGAGCATTCCCTATTTTAATCGCTCGACCATTGGTGGTTGTGCCTTCAGTTGCTGAGGCCCTACACTCTGAAATCTATCCCTAAATCTCTGTACGTCTCTTTCCTCCTTTAAGTTGCTCTCTAAGATCCACCTATTTGAGCAAACGTTAGGTCATCTGGTCTAATATCTCTATGTGGCTCGATATCAGATTTTGTTTGCTAATGCATATAAAGTGCCTTGGGATATTTTATTATGTTAAAGGTGCGACACAAATGCAAATAGTTGTTGTTGAGCCTGTCCCTTGTTCTACTCTGATGATTTAATTTAAAGTAATATTCTGGATTTACCTTCTTGAATACCCTTACTACCTTGTGCACTTTTTTTTTACAATCACCACACAGATACCTCCCTTCCAGCATGAAAAATCCAAATCTATCTCTTTTTCCCTCATATCTCAGACCTTGGATATGAGGGGTCAGCTTCATGGCTGTTCTCTATACTGTCTCCTGCTCTGAATATCTCCCTGAGCCTTAATAACTGAAGCAGTGTTCGAGGTACAGTCTAACTAGAGCACTGAACAGTTTGATCACAATTCCCTTTGCATTATATTCTGCTAGTGTTGCTACAGGAAGGGCTTTGTTCACCTTGCAGCCGCCCCTCAGCTGGATCTCCCGAGTGAAAAAGGGAGACTTGGGTGTTGGGTTAGGTGTGGAGTTGCAGTTTTCCCAGGTCTCCTCTCCATTCCTGTGGGTGCTGTAGCCTGAAACTGCTGCTGAACTTTTCTGGAAACATGCTGTGATTCCTTTAAACAGGAGTCCTTCCTCTGACAAAATGACCATGTCATCCTGTCCACCCACCCTCGCTAGTTGATCACGGAGCCTGAAGGCAGGCTCTGAATTGGTTTACTTTGGTGAAGAGCAACTGGAAGGCCCCTAATTGGGAGGTTGGGTTTGCAACCTGAAAATGGTCCCCCTGTTGCGCCATAGACTTAGGCAGTAAGATTCTGCCCCACCTTCCTAACCCAAAGACAGAGGTGAATTTCAGTACCCCTGCCTAATTAGCCAACAGAGGGCTGATTAAGGATTGAACCTGAAATTTCCTGTTTCGTATGGATCTGTGCCATGTAGAGCCATGCACTTTGCAACTGAACAGGGGAGTTCAACACAGAATTCTTCCAACAGTTTTAGATTTTGATAATGTTAGAACATTATCTCACATTTCTTGGAGTGGGGAGGTTGATGAGGTTTAAAAGTTTTAATGTTATCGCACAGATCGCTGTAGAAAACAGCCGGGGTTTAAATTTACACCTGCCGTGTACACTTTGTTCTGGTTGCAGGTCCATGGTCACTAGTAGTTGTATGCTAATCAAAACTGCTAGACGAGAGTAAGCCAGATAGGAGAAATCTTTGAACATCACTACACTCCCCAGAGTAATCAGATGCTAGGAAGCAGTTAGAGTTTGATCTTACTGAGTGACATTTTTAGAACATAGCAACTCTGAACAGAATCTTTACAGTACAGAAGGAGGCCATTCAGCTCATTGAGTCTGCACTGGCTCTCTGAAAGAGCATTCCACCTAGTCCCACTCCCCTGCCTTATCCCTTGCACAGTAGGCATAAATGAGGTATGAATTAATGTGTGAAAAGTATTAAATATCGAACCTTATCAAGATTATTTTAGAATAAATTAAGGTTCCCTGATTGGCCTTTCATGTTACATTATGCTGCAGTGATCGTTTTGCATTCAAACCTGCGTAAAAGGATCTTAAGCAGATATTTATTGACATTTTTCCATTCACACCAACACCAGCCAGTTTTGTATTAGTATGTGAGGTTTTAAGTCTAATTAGGTTGGGTGCATTAACAAACCAGATTCACACATCAGTTTGGCAATGGAGACATTGGCATAGTTTGCTGGTGTGTTATGTATGCTGGAATATCTCACAGCCTTTTAGGGTGGAACATAGTTCATTGCCCTGTTGTCCAACAGACATTGCTGACTAGCCACAGTGATAACACTTTAGCCAAATGCACTAATTTTTAAAAAAATGCCTGAAATACACATAGTATAGGTAAAAGTACTTCACGTATGTATATTTACTTAGCACCTACTGCCATTCAGTAACCGAAGAAGTAGAATACGCTCAGTGATCAAAACGCACTTGCACATGCTGCCTTTTATCTTGCAATTTTATTAACAAACTCAACGAATGATTAAAGTACACATGTACACACCTTGTGAATATGAGTACTGAGATTGCATGTCCAATGTCGATGCCAATTACTCATTTCTATTTACAAATCAAATCTAATTAGCCACATTTGGATTTCAAATAATACACGTGGTGAATAGCAAATTATTAGACAACAGCGATAGACTATACCAATTTCGATTGGCAATACTAAATCCAATCCTCAGAAGAGTTTGTCAGACAAAAAGTCCACAGCTACCTTGAAGGTTAATGTAAAGTATTTAAGAATGTTTCATATTTAGGTTACTATGGTGAGTCTTGTGTCGATGCCTGTCGGCTGAATCCATGTGAAAATGAATCTGTCTGCCGCCGCAAACCCAGTTCCTCGCATGGGTACACATGTGATTGTGGAGAGAACCATTTTGGCCAGTATTGTGAACACAGGTAAAACAAAAATGCCTCTGGATGGAGGAATGTGATATATTTCTTTTCGAGTATGAAGTTATAGGCAACAAAATAGTTGGTGTTATGAGAATAATTTGGCTAGAAAAACTGAGCAATTGCATAAAACATATCATGTACTTTTCAGTAAAAGATATTGCAACCTGAGTGGACTGCGCCAGGTGACATTAAAGTACACATGTATGCACCTTGCAAATATGAATACTGAGATTGCATATCCAATGTCGATGCCAATTACTCATTTGTATTTACAAATCAAATCTAATTAGCTACATATATTCCTCCATTCCTCTGCCCACCCATCAAGAAGTTCTGTAGCACTTGGGGGTGGGTGCATGATATGTATTTTGTATTCATCCATGGGAGGTGGAAGTCACTGGCAAAGCCAACATTAATTGCCCATCTTCAGAATGTGTGTGTTAATTGTATATTATTTGCATTTAAGTGTATGCAGGTGGTGAGAATTAACTGGGGATTCGCATGTGTGCTATAAATAGACAGACTGAAACAATAGCTGATTTAGGAACTGCTTGCTTGTCATGTGTAACTGTAAATAAACACTTTATAAACGTGTGCAAAGATTGGTTCCAGTTCTATCCTTCATTAGCTGGCTTTTTGCTATATAACAGTGCAGCCATGGAAAAAACTGTAACAGTCGTCCGCCCCCACTCTCACTGCCACTCACACCCCCCAAACAGCACATGCGCCTGCTCAAAATATTTATTATTTTAGGACATCCCGAACAATGGAAGGTGATTATGGTATAAATAATGGGCAGGTAGAAGTCCCTTCTTGCCAAAAATCTGCTCCTGCAGCACTGTAAAGGAATTTCAGGGCATGCATTTTAAACACTCAAAATAATGATGCATCCTTCCATGCATGTACATGAATCCTTGCTCTCTTGTGTCATCCTTTTCTTTTCTTCCCCTCCACCTCTCACTCTTGATATTTACATATATTCCGTACATCCTTATGGTCATGTTGTAATAGATTTTTTTTAATTGTAGAAGTGACTTACATTTCGTCATTCACAATTGACGATAGAAACAATTTTTGATTCCCATCTCAATTTGACTTTTAAACATATAAGATCCTGAGGGGCTTGACAGATTAATGCTGAGAGGATGTTTTTCCCTTGTGGGAGAAACCAGAACCAGGGGATTTAGTTTAAAAATAAAGGCTCTCACATTTAAGACTGAGATGAGGAGAACTTTTTTTCTCTCTGAGGGTTGTGAGTCTATGGAAGTCTCTTTTCCAGAGAGTGTGTAAATGCAAGGTCATTGAACATTTTTAAGGCAGAGGTAGATTCTTGACTAATAATGGAACCAAAGGGTATCGGGGTAGGCAGGAAAGTGGCATTGAGGCCGTAATCAGATCAGCCATAATCTTATTGAATGGCGCCACAGGTTCAAGGGCCCAAATGGCCTACTACTGCTCCTAATTCGTATGTTTGTATAACATACAAAATATCCTCCACTGACACTGCAGTGAGTAGGTAATTTATCTCAAGAGGTCTGAAAATGTTGTCACTGGATCATGCCTGGTTCTATGTCTGTCTCAATGGTGCACCCAAGATTGGATTCAGAATTTGTTGAGAATTATGGGAGCAAATCGACATGCTGCCTTGCTCACTGGCATGGTTCTACATCAGCAAACAGAAAACGATCAAACAAAAATCTAGAGAAATGTCACTATGTTCTTTGCACAACAGATCATAAATGCTATAATTTTTTTTTTCTTTCTTGACTTTTGGTCTAGAATTGACCAGCAGTGTCCCAAAGGATGGTGGGGGAATCCAACGTGTGGACCCTGCAACTGTAACATCAATAAGGGATTTGACCCTGACTGCAACAAGACGAATGGCCAGTGCCACTGTAAGGTGGGTATTATCCTCCCCTCAGAACAATGACTTTTAATTTTTTTTCTCTTTTTTTTTTGCCTTCCTTGATACTGTGTATTCACCTTCAGGCTTGAATGTTTCCTGTCATGCAACAGCTTTTTTTATTTTGGACCTACAATCAAAAATAGTAAGAAAACAGCTTTTGCTTCTTCATGAGATTCATTATGAGTTTAAATTTAACATTGAGTAGAGCTGCATCACTATTCTTATAATGGAAGTGCTTACTATTGCAGCATACTCTGCCCCTCAAAGAATCTGCTTTGCCAGTAAGTTTCCTAGCCTGGCACAGACAACAGTTTCCCCACTGCCTTGCATGTTTTGAGATTCAGCTTGTGCAATAGGTATCTATTGTTCATTATAAATGCTTTGTGTAATGACTCTACCCCAGCAATATCTTTAAAGCCCATCTTTGAAAATCACTCACTTTTATGGTGCCTATGCATCACTAAAGTGAGCATTTACATCTTCTGCAAACTATTCTGTAATTTTTAAAATATATATTAGTTCATGGGCAATGGGTGTCACTGGCATGGTCAGCATTATGCCTATCCCTAATTGCCTCTGAGAAGGTATTAGCGAGCAATCTTCTTGAACCACTGCAGTCCATGTGGTACACCCACAGTGTTGTTAGGAAGGCAATTTCATAATTTTGACCCAGCGACAATGAAGGAACAGCAACATAGTTCCAATTCAGAATAGGGTGTGAGACTTGCAGGGGAACTGCCAGGCAGTGGTGTTCCCCTGCACCTGCTATTCTTCTTCTTCTAGGTCGTAGAGGTTGCAGGTTTGATTGGTGCTTTAGAAAGAGCCAGTGATGGAGGGAGTGAATGTTTAAGATAGTGGTTAGGCTGTCAATCAAGTCGCCTACTTTTGTCCTGGATGGTGTTAAACTTCCTTGAGTGTTGTTGGAGCTTCATTCACCCTGGCAAGTGGAGAGTATACTTGTGCCTTGTAGATGATGGACAAGTTATCTGGCCTCAGGAGATGAGTTACTCAGCACAGAATTCCTAGCCTCTGATTTATTCTTATAGTCACAGTGTTTCATATGGCTGGTCCAGCTGAGATTCTGGATCAATGAAAAGCCCCCAGAATGGTGATGGTGGGGAATTCGGTGATGGTAATGCTATTGAATGTCAAAGGAAGATGGATAGATACTCAATTGTTGGAGATGGTCATTACCTGGTATTTGTGTGGCCTGAATGTTACTTGCCATTTATCAGCCCAAGCCTGAATGCTGTCCAGGTCTTGATGAGTACAGGCTCAGAATGCTTCTGAGGAGTTGTGGATGGTACTGAACACAGTGCAAAAATCAGCAATCTGAACTTATAATGGAGGGAAGGTCATTGATAAAGCAGCTGAAGATGGTTTGGACCCAGGACACTACCCTGAAGAACCCCTGTAGTGATGTCCTGGGGCTGAAATGATTGGCTCCAAAAACCACAGTCATCTTCCTTTGTGGTAGGTATGAGTCCAACAAGTGGAGAGTTTTCCCCCTGACTTTTTCCCATTGACTTCAGTTTTGCTGGGACTCCTTGATGCCACAATCTGTCAAATGCTGCCTTGATGTCAAGGACAGTCACATTCACCTCACCTCCACAATTCAGCCCTTTTGTCCATGTTTTGACCAAGGCTGTATTGAATTCTGGAGCCACGTGGTCCTGACAGACCCTAAACTAAGTGTCCGTGAGCAGGACATTGCCAGGTAAGTGTTGATTGATAGCACTGTCGAAGACACCTTCTATCACTTTGCTGATGATTGAGAATAGGCTGATTAGGCAATAATTGGTTGGATTGTATTTGTCCTGCTTTTTGAGCACAGGGCATACCTGAGTAATTTTCCATGTTGTCGGATAGATGCCAGTGTTATAGCTATACTAGAGTAGCTTGGCTAGGGGTGAGGCTAGTTCTGGAGCAAAAGTCTTCAGTACTACAGCTGAGATGTTGGCAGGGCCTATACTTTTGCCATATACAGTGCCTTCAGTTATTTATTGGTATCACGTGGAGTGAATTGAATTGGCTGACCACTGGCCTCTATGATGCTGGAAACCTCAGGCATAGACTAAGATCATCCATTCGGCACTTGTGGCTGAAGATGGTTGCAAATGTATCAGCCTTGCTTTTTGCATTGAGGTGTTGGGCCCCACCCCCCCTCTACAATGAGGCTGGGGATATTTGTGGAGCTTGCTGTCTGGTTTGTTGCTTAATTGTCCACCGCTATTCACGACTGGATATGGCAGCACTGCAGAGCTTAGATCTGATCTCGTGGTGTGGGATCGCTTAGCTTTGCCTATCGCATGCTGCTTCCACTGTTTAGCATGCATGCAAGTCATTATTGAAGCTTCAATAAGTTGGCATCTCCTTTTTAGAAATAACTGATGCTGCTCCTGACATGCTCTTCTGCATTTCTCATTGAACCAGGATTGGTCCCCTGGCTTGATAATAATGATAGGGGGGGGCAGATATGCTGAGCCATGTGGTTAGAGATTGTTTTTGAATACAATTCTGTTGCTACTGATGGACTGCAATGCCTCATGGATGTCCAGTTTTGAGCTGCTAATCTATTCTCTTATTTAGCACAGTGCTAGTGCCACACAACACAATGGATGGTGTCCTCAATGTGAAGACAGGACTTTATCTCCACCAGAATTGTGCTGTTGTCTTCTACCAATACTGTTAGGGACAGTCTGTGACAGGTAGATTGGCGAAGATGGGGTCAAGTAAGGTTTTCCCTCACTGGTGGTTCTCTCACCACCTGCTGCAGACCCAGTCCAGCAGATATGTCCTTTAGGACTTGGCTAGCTCAGTCAGAAGTGGAATAAAAACAGAAAATGCTGGAAATACTCAGCAGGTCTGGCAGCATCTGTAGAAACAGAAACAGCATTAATGTTTCAGGTTGCTGGCCCTTCATCAGGACTCTGGAGGAGAGGTGGTAATCAGCAAGAGATTTCCTTGCCCACCTGATGCCATGAGACTTTGAGGTTTGTAGTCAGTGTTGAGGACTCCCAGGTCCTTCCTGACTGCATACCACTGTGTTGCCATCTCTGGTAAGTCCGTCATAACTTTGAGACAGGACTTACACAGTATAATGATGGAGAAGTGTAGGACATTGGCTGGCTGTAAAGTATGGCTCTGGGGCAGCTCTCCCAATTTTGGCACAAGTCCCCAGATGTTAGGGAGGGCTGGGTGTGCCTTTGTTGTTTCTGCTGCCTCAGTTGAAGGACATTAGTTTTAACAGCAATCCATTAGATTCATGATCATCATTACTGAGACTAACGTTTTATTCCAGATATTAATTAATTGAATTTAAATTCCCCAGCTGCCCCTGATGGGATTTGAACTCAGGACTATGGAGCATTAATTTAGACCTCTAGATTACTGGTTACATTACCACTATGCTATTGTGAGAGTGTAGCTTTCTATATATTTATTGTATGCATCTGAGCTGATTTCACGTAGTTTCTGGTTCCAGTACTGTACCCATTTTGAAGTAAATGTATGTCCTTTTGAACCCAAAGCCCACTTTGAAAGGAGAGATTTGAAATTGGTTGGATAACAGAATCCCTAAAGTTGGCCATCGTTAATTTTAATCAACAATTCATTGTTAAACACTACCGTATTAGAATTCCCAATTTTTACTTATGGTTAATGGACTGATTCAGTTCATTATTTTCATAAGCAAGGAGGCCTACAAGTATTTTAGTCACACAAAAGGTACCAGTTTTCAACTCGATTTAACATGAGTCTATTTTTGTTCTTCCAGGAGTTTCACTATCGTCCTGTTGGAAGCGATGCATGCCTGCCTTGTGACTGCTATCCCATTGGCTCGTTTTCCAGGTCATGTGATCAAGAAACCGGCCAATGCCACTGTAGACCAGGAGTGATTGGACGTCAGTGCAACCAGTGTGATAATCCTTTTGCAGAGGTCACGCACAGCGGGTGTGAAGGTGAGAAGTGCTCCCGAAGGATATTTTACTGCCAATCTGCTCTTGAAAACAAGTAATTGGATTGTTGGAAAGCTTAAATTAACTTTGTGCCATAAATGAAATTTCTAAAACTGTACTGGTTTGATTTTCGCACCCAGCGCTAACAGTCTTTTTTAAAAAAGTCTTTAAAAAAAGGTTTTATTGGCCTGGTCTCACCCTAACATTGCCAGGGTTGTCATTTTGAAATTGACATTTCAAATAATGGTACTCCTCCAATGTGTGTTTTTCTATGGACATACAAGGGTAGAAGTTACTGTGAACAATGTAATTGTCCAGTACGCTGAGCATACACCTACCAAGTCCCTATGTCTGCTATTTTAGTGGTGACATTAACTTATTTAGAATAAAGAGTTTAAATTGGCAAAGAGAAAAACTTGGGCACAGAATTATGTTTTAGTAAGCTGCTGAAGCAATTGATGTTGTTGGAAAACACAGCAATTTGTGTCTCTGTAATTCCATCATTGACAAAGCCTTTGTTAACTTCCATTTATGGCAAATAGCTGTTTTTAAGAATATAGCGTGAAAACGCATCGATCTGGCCCGGAAGCCTAATTCTAAAAGACAGTAGAAGTATTTGACAGAGAAGCCAAAGGAAGATCATATAATGGAATGTATTATTAGCTGCTGCAAGCTGTTTGTAGGGATGATTCTCATAAACGAGACAAACACAGCTGGGTAAAGAACAGTATGTATCAAGTCAGGGTAAATGCTCTGTTGGTGCAGAAGCTGTGTAATGGCTGAATACATATCGAGAGGACAAAAGCAGAATACTGCAGATGCCGGAAAATGTAGAATTAAAATTCTGGAAACACCCTGCAAGTCGGGCAACATCTATGGAGAGAGAATCAGAGTTAACATCTCAGTTTGATGACCTTCCATCAGAGCTGGAAAAAGTGAGATTTAGCGGTTTATAAGCAAGTATAGAGTTATGGGGAGGAAAGAACAAAAAGGAAAGCCTGTGATAAGGCAGGAGTGATTAAGTGACAAAGAGGATGATGGTGCACAGCAAAAGTGGATTGTAATTGGACAATAAAGAAACAAAAGTGGAGGTGTAAACAGTGGCATACTTGCTGTGCAAGAAAATGTCAGAGAAATTGGGAGAACATGTCATAAAAAAGCGGTGTTTATGATCTCAAGTTGTTGAACTCCGTGTTGAAGCCAGGAGGTTGTAAAGTGCCTAGTTGAAAAATTAGGTGCTGTTCCTCAAACTCTCACATATCAATGGGAACTAGCTACAGGGGCCCCAAACAAGAGGAAAATACCATTCCACGACTGACAATAATATGACATTTCAGAAGAGACAAGCATACAGGTTTGACCTCAAAATATTCAGAAAATCTTTGTAATTTAACATTGTTTTCCAAAATTCTGAGTCTTAACTTGTACACATCATGTCAAATGTATGCCCTTTGTATTCAACTTCATCAGAGAGTTCAAAATATATTGACCAATGTTCACTGTAAGCCCACTGACCTCCACAGCTCCCCCACTCAGATCCTAGTTCTTTTAAAGACTCTATTCCATTCTCCTGGTTTATCTGTTGCTTCCATTCTGATGATACAACCTTCCCCAGTGCTTCTAATATGTCTTCCTTTTCCCTAAACTGAGAACTCTTTCTACACCCCGCCACCCCAACACGCTAGTGACAGCCCTCAACCAAGTCTGTTCCCAAACTTCTGTTCTCACCCATTCAACCCTCACAAGAGTTTCCCCTTTACCTTCCGTCCCACCAACCTCCATATTCAGTGATGCCATCACCAAATGCACCTTCCCCTCCCCTCCACTCTCGTCCTTCTAAAGGGACCATTGCAGTGCTCTGTTCCACTTCCCAAAACCCCCTCCCCCTCCTATGGCACCTTCCCACGCAAGCAGAACAGATACAACACCTGTCTTTTATCTCCTCCCTTCTTATCATCCAAGGTCTCAAATACACTTTCTTTATAAAAAATTAGAAAAAGCAATTTACTTGTACTTCTTTCAATTTAATATGCTGTGTTTGCTGCTCACAATGTGGTCTCCTCTACACTGGGGAGTCCAAACACAGATTTGGTGACCACTTTGTGGAACATCACTGTTCAGTCTGCAAACATGACTCTGAGCTTCTGCTTGCCTGTCATTTTAATTCCCCACTTTGACTTCTCTGTCTTCTGCTTCCTACAATATTCCAATGAAGCTCGATGTATGTTTGAGGACTGGCACCTTACAGCCTTCCAGACTCAACATTGAGATCAGCAATTTCAGATCATAACCTCTGCCCGCATTATTTTCCTCTTTGTGCTTCTTTTGTTTTTCAACGACAGCTGTTTATGATGATTCTGCTCGTCACATTTGCACTTCCTTTAGACACATCTTTTGTTTTTTGTACTTGTCCCATTACCATCTCTCTTTGCCTTGCACTATTTTCTTTTCTGACATTTAAGGTTTCCTGCTTCCCATCCTGTCGGAGACCTTCTCATTTGTCCTTTCCGCTCCTTCTCCCCTTTCCCTGCCTGGCTTAAAAGCTGTTACATCTGGAGAGGAGATGGCGTAGTGGTTTTGTCGCTGGGCTAGTAATCCAGAGACCCAGGGTAATGCTCTTGGGGATCTGGGTTTGAATCCCACCATGGCAGATGGTGGAATTTGAATTCAATAAAAATCTGGAATGCCATGAAACCATTGTCGATTGTTGTAAAAACCCATCTGGCTCACTTTAGGGAAGGAAATCTGCCATCCTTACCTGGTTTGGCCTGCATGTGACTCCCAGACCTGACTCTTAAATGTCCTCTGAATTAGGGTAACTACTGGCATAGCAAGCAACATCTGCATCCCATGAACGAATAAAAATGTTTTGCATTCATTGACCAAGTCACTGCCTTTATAAGAGATGATAAAATTGAGTTGAAGGAGAAGAAGAAAGAGCTAGTTGTGTGCTAAGTATAAGATATAGTGTGCCATACTGTTGTTTTTGTGAAGCAGGGAAAGGAATGTATTACATGCAGGTTACAAAGCACTGGGGATGTTTCACATGGAAGATAACACAGATCTTGGGATTTTACATGGAGGATAATGGGATTGATATTGTGGATAAACTAGGAGTGTGTTCCATGGTGAATAACATGTAGCTAAGAGCAAAATGCCGATTTGCAATGGGGTCTTGCATGGAAGATAAACCAGTAGGAGTGTATTATGTGTAAGATAATATACTTAAAATTTCACATAATATGATAAGAGAGTAAACCTTGAAAAACCTGACAATGTCCTTCAAAACTGTTACTATGCCACATGGTTCATATTGCTTTTTTTTTCCATAATGTTACTGGAATAATATAGACAATGGCCCAGATCTTCCGGAACAGGTGCGCCCATCGCTGACTGCGATTTAAACTGCACAGTTACCATGTTATGCTGGAGCCTTTGCATCTTCTGGTCCCAGCTCCAGTTTGAATCCAGCAACAAACAGACTTGGGAAGCTACGTGGCGAGTGAAGTTCCAGTGAAGCCACACTCCTTTTTTGCATTATGAACTGAAGACACCCTGCAGTCTATCTTCATTGACTTGCAGTTTTTAAATGGACTAGTCACCCCCTCCACCTTGAACCACACCATTACATAGCCTCACCCCCTTACACAGCTCACATGCTCTGATACAGCTCATACTTCCTCTCACTCCCTGACGATGCTCACCTCACCCCTCACTCACTGACTGCTCACCTCACCCTTCACTCCCTGGCGATGCTCATCTCACACTTCACTCGCTGACGATGCTCACCTCACCCCTCACTCCCTGGCAATGCTCACCTCACCCCTCACTCCCTGATGATGCTCACCTCACCCCTCACCCCCGACGATGCTCACCCCTCATCTCACTCCGAAGATACTCACCCCTGCCCTCACCCCTGACAATGCTCACCCCTCTCAAACCCCGATATTGTTCACTGCCCCCTCACCTCTGACAATGCTCCACACCCCCTCCCCCACTCCCCTGCAGTGCTGTCTCACTCCTGTTCTGGGTACGTGTGGGGTGGGTGAGCGCTGTCGAGGGAACAGAGGATGTCAACACTAGGGAGTACGCATTGGTGGGGTGAGCACTGTCAGGGGTGAACATTGTCAGGAGAGGGGTGTAGTGGGGTGTGAACACAGTCAGGGGTACAGGAGGAGAGGGATGAACATTGTCAGGGGATGCTGAACTGTATTGGGATTGAGCTATGTTGGAGTTCCCAGTTGCTGTGGTGTTGGTGTGGTTTATGCTGTTCGTGCTTTAAACCTGCTATGAAAAGCTCTAAGTCAATCTGTGTAAAAACAGGGTAAGTATAGAGCAAACCGCCCAAGTCTACGTGGTTCTAACATCACATTCCACTGTCGTAAGGAATCTTGCAGCAGTCTGGGCAGGGTAAAACCAGCAATTGGAAATTGAAACTTCCCCGATAAGTACCATGCATGTGCACTCATCAGGGCTTCCTCGGGGTCCCAAGGTGCATCAACGGCTTAAGTTGTTTGCCAGAAGATTCGTGCTGATGTATGTTACATTCTTACAATAAATCCTCATCATAACTGTGAAACTCACATTATATGTGTGGTCAATTAGCTTTAATAGGCCCACTATGTACAATCATTATGTGTTACATTTGACAAGCTACTGCTACAACAAATCCCCATTATATCTGAAGATCAATGATTGGATCAATTAAAGAGATTCTTACAGTTTCACTGCAGCTATTAGCGTTTTAGATGGTGCATTTACATTTTGTGCAACATTTCACAACAGCAGTGCTAATTACACTAGATACCGAATCTTAAAATACTGTGTGTAGCAAAATAATAGGTGAAATCTAAAATTAATTGCTGGAATATGATTATAATTTCTTCTACAATGATTGAATTGTAAATACATTATGTGTAATAAATATTATTCTTAAGTGTCGCTGAGCCACAATAAAAGTCAGTGGTTGTGAAAAATTGAGCTGAATCTTCAGTCCCAATAGTGTGAAGACAGCTTGGGCATAGAACATTCAGTAGTCAGAATTGAGCTAAGAGCTTTGCTTCCATGAATGCTGCTGTGCAGTGAGATGCTAGGATGCTTGTGAAATTTCTCTTCCCTCCTTATGGAACAATGGACACTGTATCAATGGAACTGCTGAAAATTGGCAAGACATGTTGCACAGAACTGTGGGCAGGTCATCCTACCACACCTTGTCGTGTTAAGTTAGCATGCTCCTTAATGAGCTGAGAAATAAGAAATGGAATTAAAAGGTTTCTTTAATGTCCTTAAGCTATCCCCATGCATTTTGCGCCCAGTTAAGCACTTTCGATTGAAATGTAGAGAAGCATCAGAGTCAGTATTCACACAGCCAGGTCCTGCAAATATTAATAAAATAAATGACCAGATAATCTGTTTTGGTGGTGTTGATTGATGGATAAATACCAGCCATAGCACTGGAAGCACTTCATTGTTCTTGTTCAAATAGAACCATGGGATCTTTCATCTGCACTTGAGAGGGCAGATGTCTTGGTTTAACATCTCACTGAAAGGACACCACTGACAGTACAGCATTCCCCAAGTACAGCACTGAAGTGCCAGTCTGCATTATGCGCTCAAGAATCTGGAATGGATCTTAAATCCATGGCCTCAGAGGTGAGGATGGCTACACTTGAGTGGGCAGTGACATTTCATTGAGTTGAGGGGTTAATCTTTTTTGTAGGAAGAGAGAAGTGCTGATTCTGGCCACTGAAAGAGTGAATTAAGTAGATCTGTCCTGTAAATTTAAGAAAAATTGTAATTAAAGCAAAGTGTTGGAAATTCTTAGCAGGTCAGGCAGAACCTGTGGGGAGGGAAACAGGGTTAACGTTTCATGTCGAATGTGACTCTTCAAAAGTGAAGGAAGGTCAAAATGTGATGGATTTTGAAGAGTCACATTCAACACAAATGTTAACTCTGTTTCCCTCCCCACAGGTTCTGCCAGACCTGCTGAGAATTTCCAGCACTTTGTTATATTACAATTCTTCTTAAATTTACAGGACTGATTTACTTAATTCTGGATTAGAGTAGAGGGGAGGAATTATTAACTGACAAAGATGTCATGGAATAAAATGCAAGGGAGTTAATGGCTGTCGTAGAGAAACAATGCACTTGTTCAGAGTGTGTTTCACACTTAGTTGTTGAAGGAGTTCTGTTCTGACGGTGGGAAGTCGGAGTGACTCAGTGTTTTTGTAATTTCCATCAATTATTTGGATTTAGAAGCTGAATGCAAATTAAGCCAATTTACAGATGATATCAAGCTAGGAGGAACAGTAGAATCAGATGAAACAATTTAGGAATTACAAAATGAGCTGAGTAGTATATGTAGGTAGGGGAACAATAGCAGATGAAATTTACTGCAGACAGGTTAAGTATTCTGCTTAGAATGGCTGACAAACATACTCCATGAATTGTATTGAAATGGCTATGGATGAAAAGAATTAGGAGCCTTGGTAGACTTGATGCACAACATATCCAACCAATAAAGAGCAGCAGTCAAAATTAATTGAACGATGAACCATAGTACACAGGTTGGAGGAAGAATTGATCAAACAGTATAATGCTTTGATCAGACTACACCATGAGTACTGTGTCCATTTCTAGTTTCCAAGAGACAAAAGGAGACATTCATGTTCTGAAGACAACCTACACGGCTGATGTCTTGTATAAAGGCTCAGAGTTGAGAGGAAACACTGGAAGAAACATGAGCTTTTCAGCTTGGAAATTAGGTATTTGAGCGATGATCTTTTAAAAGCCTTTGTGATAGCTAAGAAAATATAAAATGTAAATCTGGATCATGACTTTAAATTGAGAGAAGAGAACGGGGAGATGGGCTCAAATTTTCGAAAGGCAAATTTAGGGCTGATATTAGAAAGTGCCTCACACAGAGTAATGGCATAGAGGGATCCAACAGAGGGAGCTGGTGAGAAGTGACTAAAGCATTCTGGGAGAAGTCACCACAGACACCGCGACTCAGGAGGAAATTGAGGAGGACCCACTGTCAAAGAACGGAATAGCCCCAAACATTACATTGCTGTAGTGTTTCCATCCCTCCCTCCTCCTCAAACCTAAAAAAAAGAGAGAGGAAGAGGGCAGTGCCTTCAGGAGTGCACCAGACCTGCGAGGGACATTCTTCTGAAAGTGGATTTTAAAGAAAAAGCAGCTGATTGGCGAGTAAAGCCTGGGAGCAGACTCGGAGGGAGGAGCACCGGAGCAGTGAGTATAAATCTAGCTTTCCTTGGGGATTCGCGGCCTTGTCTCCAGGGAGCAGACTCGGAGGGAGGAGCACCAGAGCGGTGAATATAAATCTAGCTTACCTCGGGGACTCGCAGCCTTGTCTCCAGGGAGCAGACACGGAGGGAGGAGCACCGGAGTGGTGACCTTGGGGCACAGAGTAACTGAAGCCAAAACTGAAAAAGTGACATCACAGGAAAGCTGTGACCTGATTGGTTGGTAGGAAATCTGCACCAAATTTAAAAAAAAAACACTGCAAAGCTAATTAATAAATTAATTATCTAAGTCGAGATGGCTGGGCAGGTGATGTGCTGTGGCAGTATGATGTGGGAGCTGGCAGATCCCATTGTGAGCCACAGTGACCACATCTGCAACAAGTATTGGTTGCTGGAGGAACTCCAGCTCAGAATTGATGGGCTGAGTCTGAGCTCCGGATGCTGCGGCACATTCAGGAGGGGGAGAGTTACCTGGACGCTTTGTTTCAGGAGGCGGTCACGCCTAGTAGATTAAGTACCACAAGTTCGGTCAGTGGTCAGGGTCAGCAGGGTGTGACTGCAAGTGAGGCAGGTAGAGGGATCCTGTGTTCTGGAACAGAAGAGCATCAGCTCTTGATCTTGTCCAACAGGTACGAGGTACTTTCTCCCTGTGTGGATGAGGAACAGGGCTGTCGGGAGGATGACTCAGCTGACCACGACACCGTGGCACAGGAGGCCGTTCAAGAGGGGGGAGCAAAAAGACAAGTGGTAGTTGTAGGGGATTCTATAATTAGGGGAATTGATAGCATCCTTTGTAAGCAGGATCGAGAGTCCCACATGGTATGTTGCCTGCCCGGTGCCAGGGTGAGGGACATCTCTGACCGGCTTGAAAGGATATTGGAGAGGGAGGTGGGGATCCAGTTGTTGTGGTCCACGTCGGGACAAATAACATAGGTAAGACTAGGAAAGAGGACCTGTTTGGGGATTATCAGGAACTAGGAGCTAAATTAAAGAACAGGCCCTCAAGGGTTATAATCTCCGGATTACTACCTGAGTCACGTACAAATTGGCATAGGGACGCGAGAATAAGGGAAGTAAACACGTGGCTAAAAGAGTGGTGCGGGAAAGAGGGGTTCCATTTCGTGGGGCACTGGCATCAGTATTGGAACAGGAGGGATCCATACCGTTGAGACGGTCTCCACCTGAACCGATCTTGGACCAATGTTCTAGCGAAAAGGGTAAATAGGGTGGTCAACAGGACTTTAAACTAGCAAGTGGGGGTGGGGAGGGAAGGGTAAAACTCCAAGAAGTATGACTAATGGGAAACAAAGCAGCAGGTTAGCATGTGGGGGGGGTGGATTCGACTTCATGGAAAATTATGAAAAAACTGAAAAGAAAGGAGAGCCCAGGAGAGGCTATTAAAGTCCCCAGAACACAAAATAGGACAGAGTGTTTGGAAAGGGCTAGGAATCTAACTTCAAGCATATCAGATAAATGAACGACAATGAGAAAGGGGATGGAAAATACAGGACTGAAGGTGTTGTATCTGAATGCACGCAGTATATGAAATAAGGTAAGTGAGCTTGTGGCACAGATTGAAATTGGCAGGTATGATGTGGTGGGCATTACAGAGACATGGCTGCAAGGGGATCAGGACCAGGAGCTAAATATCCAAGGATATACATCCTATCGAAAAGATAGACAGCCTGGCAGAGGGGGTGGGGTTGCTTTGTTAGTAAGAAATTAAATCGATAGCAAGAAATGACGTAGGGTCAGATGATGTAGAATCTGTGTGGGTAAAGTTGAGGAACCGCAAAGGTAAAAAACACCATAATGGGAGTTATGTACAGGCCTCTGAACAGTAGTCAGGATGTGGGGCACAAGATACACCAGGAGATAGAAAAGGTGTGTAAGAAAGGCAAGGTTACAGTGACCATGGGGGATTTCAATATGCAGGTAGACTGGGAAAATCAGGTTGGTAATGGATCTCAAGAAAAGGAATTTGTGGAATGTCTACAAGATGGCTTTTTGAAGCAGCTTGTGGTGGAGCCCACTAGGGAACAGGCAATTCTAGATTTAGTGATGTGTAATGAGGCAGATTTGATAAGGGAGCTTAAGGTGAAGGAACCCTTAGGAGAAAGTGACCATAATATGATGGAATTTACCCTGCAATTTGAGAGGAAAAAGCTGGAATCAGATGTAACGGTATTACAGTTGAATAAAGGCAATTACAGAGGCATGAGGGAGGAGCTGGCCAGAATTGACTAGGAGATGAGCCTAGCAGGAAAGACAGTGGAACAACAATGGCAGGAGTTTCTGGGAGTAATTTGGGGGGAGACAGCAAAAATTCATCCCTAGGAAGAAGCATACTAAAGGGAGGACAAGGCAACCATGGCTGACAAGGGAAGTCAGGGACATCATAAAAGCTAAAGAGAAAGCATACAATGCGGCGAAGAGCAGTGGGAAACCAGGGGATTGGGAAACCTACAAAGACCAACAGAGGGCAACTAAAAAAGAAATAAGGAGGGAGAAGATTAAATATGAGGGTAAACTAGCCAGTAATATAAAAGAAGATTGCAAGAGTATTTTTAGATATATAAAGGGTAAGAGAGAGGCAAAAGTGGACATTGGGCTGCTGGAAAATGACGCTGGAGAAGTAGTAGTGGGGAACAAAGAAATGGCGGAGGAACGGAATAGGTACTTTGCGTCAGTCTTCACGGTGGAAGACACGAGTAACATCCCCAAAGTTCAAGAGAGTCGGGGGGCAGAAGTGAGTATAATGGCCATTACCAAGGAGAATGTACTAGGAAAATTGAAAGGTCTGAAGTTGGATAAATCACCTGGTCCAGATGGATTGCACCCCAGAGTTCTGAAAGAGATAGCTGAAGAGATAGTGGAGGCGTTAATGGTGATCTTTCAGGAATCACTCGAGCCAGGGAGGGTCCCAGAGGACTGGAAAATTGCTAATGTAACCCCCCTTGTCCAAGAAGGGAGTGAGGCAAAAGATAGGAAATTACAGGCCGATTAGCCTGACCTCGGTCGTTGGTAAGATTTTAGAGTCCATTATTAATTCAGATTTCAGAATACTTGGAAATGCATGATAAAATAGGGCAAAGTCAGCATGGTTTCATCAAGGGGAGGTCATGCCTGACAAATCTGTTAGAATTCTTTGAGGAGGTAACGAGTAGGTTAGTCAAAGGAGAGCCAATGGATGTTATCTACTTGGACTTCCAGAAGGCCTTTGACAAGGTGCCGCACAAGAGGCTGCTCAGTAAGATAAGAGCCCATGGTGTTAGAGGCAAGGTACTAGCATGAATAGAAGATTGGCTGTCTGGCAGGAGGCAGAGAGTGGGGATAAGGGGATCCTTCCTCAGGATGGCAGCCGGTGACTAGTGGAGTTCCGCAGGGTTCAGTGTTGCGACCACAACTTTTCACTTTATACATTAATGATCTAGATGAAGGAACTGAGGGCATCCTGGCTAAGTTTGCAGATGATACAAAGATAGGTGGAGGGATAGGTAGTATTGAGGAGGCGGGGAGGCTGCAGAAGGATTTGGACAGGTTAGGAGAATGGGCAAAGAAGTGGCAGATGGAATACAACGTGGGGAAGTGTGAGGTCATGCACTTTGGTAGGAAGAATAGAGGCATAGACTCTTTTCTAAATGGGGAGAGAATTCAGAAATCTGGAATGCATAGGAACTTGGGAGTCCTAGTCCAGGATTCTCTTAAGGTTAACTTGCAGGTTGAGTCGGTAGTCAGGAAGGCAAATGCAATGTTGGCATTTATTTCGAGAGGACTAGAATATAGATGTTCTGGCCCTGGAGAGGATCCAGAGGAGGTTCACGAGAACGATCTCAGGAATGAAAGGCTTAACATATGAGGAACGTTTGAGGACTCTGGGTCTCTACACGATGGAGTTTAGAAGGATGAGGGGGATCTGATTGAAACTTACAGAATACTGAAAGGCCTGGATAGAGTGGACGTGGGGAAGATGTTTCCATTAGTAGGAGAGACTAGGGCCCGAGAGCACAGCCTCAGAGTAAAGGGAAGTCCTTTTAGAACAGAGATGAGGAGAAACTTCTTTCGCCAGAGAGTGGTGAATCTATGGAATTCATTGCCACAGAAGGCTGTGGAGGCCAGGTCATTGAGTGCACTTAAGACCAAGATAGATAGGTTCTTGACTGGTATGGGAATCAAAGGTTATGGGGAGAAGGCGGGAGAATAGCGTTGAGAAACTTATCAGCCATGATTGAATGGCGGAGCAGACTCAGTGGGCCAAATGGCCTAATTTCTGCTGCTATGTCTTATGGTCTTAAGGAAATGGGCTTCCAAATAGAGTATTGGAAGTGAAAATCCTAGAATAATTTAAGAAAAGGAGGGACTTGATGTTTCTGGATGGACAAATTAACAGCTACGTTTGCTGCCAATGCTGTGCATGCACGATTGTACAGTTTCACTCCGTGACATCATTGTAAATGACTGAGTAGGCAGCATGCATGAGCAGAAATACTTATCAAACAGCCGTTAAAGACAGTGATTAAAAAAACCCCACCTCCTGCATGCTTTCTCTCCAACCATTTCACGCAGTTTACATTTTCAACTTTTTGCTCCTTATTAATCCCAATCCCCTAAATTCGGCATTGGTGATAGTCTTGCTTGAGGCCATTTATCATTCAGGTGCCTGATTTACTCCTGATGAAAGCACTGCTGTGGTAGGTTCTATAAGAAACTGTGTCGGGCTATAGTTGTGAGTTGGCCAAAGGTGTGGGGGTTAAATAAGGATCCTTCAGGGAGTAACATTTCTTCACAGGGTTAACCTCTAGCACTACGTCACGATTGCAGACTCACTGCGAGGAAACTCAAACTGATCTAGTCAATGCCCATCTTACATGAGCAAAAAATTGCTGGCTGAATCAGCCAATTCATAACACAGTCAACAGCAGAGAGCTTTGATTGTACATTCCTAATCTCTGGTTTTTCGCTGGCACTGTGTCTCCTGCAAATGACATCATTGGTTTTCTGCGCAAGTGCAGAAGGATATCAGCAGCCAACTTGCATGGCCATCTTGCATTGGCAGGAGACACAGTGTAAATTAGGGTGGGCTAAATAGCCTCCCTTGATCATAACTAGCAAAAGGTGATGTTTCAGGTGGAATTCATCATTTGAACATATGAAGTAAAGTTGGGCACAGAAAACAATCAGGCCAAAGCCCAACTGGACCTGTACGTTTTTTGAGCTGCGGTGATTCCCATTATTGCTGCTGTCATACAATGCAGGCTGAAGTATAAACAGCAACGTGCGTTAAGAAACCTATGCTTTCCTTCAGAGATCAGGAACTCTGGATCCCGACAAAGCTCGGGTATCTTGCGCATGTGCCAGCTGAGAAGTGGCTGCACGTGCAGTTCAGTTTTTTTGCATTCCTCAGGCCGGGGTCCGGTGTTGCGCGCCTGCGCAGAAGGGAAAAAAGAAAACGGCATGAAGAGGCAGGTGAAATAACCTGATACGGAGCGTCATCTTAATGAGTATATCCCAGGAAGAAGGACAAGGAGAAGGTCCTAAATCAGGGATGGGCTCAGTGAGATGTCCCGAAAGGAAGTTCCAGGTAAGGGATAAAGCCAGGGGACAGAAATATGTCCTGTTAAGCTAAGTTAAAGAAAGGAGCAGGGAAACAGGCTCCAAATTAAAGAAAGAGCTGCAGGGAGCCGACTTTAAGTGAAGTGGACACAAGAGGAGCCCTGAAGATCCGAGAAGGCAGCCACAGGTTGGTAACTTTGTGCTGTAGGCCCTTTGGAGCAGTGGTGTTCTGGTTGGAATGGCTGGAGATCTGAAATTGTACATGGAAGATAAGGCTCGAGTGTATTCAGCGATCCAGGGTAAAGGAATCTCAGACGTCGAGATTGAAACCCTGCGAGCTGGGTCGCAGTTGAAGACATCCAAGTAGGAGCAACATTTGGAGGGAATTCCAAAGTAAAATCTTCAAATGTGGAGATTAGAAGCCCTCGTGAGAAAGAAGTTTCAGTGACATTGGTTGGCTCATGATGTGACAACCGTCTGGGTGGGTTGGTGAGAAATCCATGGAATCAGGTTTGGTCGCATCTGTCACTTATTCCATAGTGTGGTGTGGTTGACTACAGTTTGCCTGTTAATTCATATGTACCTCATGCTTAACCTGAATGTTAAAGTATAAGATAGGTATTGTAAATTGTTTTATCTTTCTGAGTTTGTATAGTAAACTTTATTTTTGTTTGTTCTAAATCTATGGAATCTTGTGACTTTATTCACTTAGTAAGCACCTTGAATCTCAAACTTTATCTACTTAAAGCAAAGCGTTATTGGTCGCTAACTGGATCACTTCCCACGTCCCGGGATCTGGCCAGGAATCATTACACATGATAATTTGGTGATGATTGACAGTTAAGTTGGACGATTTGAAGTGCATTTAACAAATTCTTGCACACCTGTAAAGAGCAAAAGAGAAATATGCTAAGGCCTGGGTTCAATTATGGTGGCAATGTTCTTGATGTTAAATAGGTCCAGCAATTTAAATGTGATAACGTCCAGGATGTTCAATAGTTAAGTAGATTTACATAAATCAATGTTTTTCCTTCAGTAAATGTACAGTAATGGCTTTACAGTACTTAACCATTGACCAGAAACTGAACTGGACTAGCCATATAAATATTGTGGCTACAAGAGCAGGTCAGAGGTTGGGAATTCTGTGGCAAGTAACTCACCTCCTGACTCCCCAAGCCGGTCCACTATCTACAAGGCACAGGTCAGGAATGTGATGGAATACTCACCACTTGCCTGGATGAGTGCAGCTCCAACAGCACTCAAGAAGCTTAACACCATCCACTGTGTGCCGGTATGCAAAGCAGCCTGCTTGATTGGCACCCTGTCCACAAACATTCATTCCCTGCACCACCACCAGCACACAATGGCAGCAATTGTGTACCATCTACAAGATGCACTGTAGGAACTCACCAAGTCTCCTTAGACAGCACCTCCCAAACCCACAACTGCTACCATCTAGAAGGACAAGAGCAGCAGATGCATGGGAACACAACCACCTGGAAGTTCCCCTCCAAGCCACTCACCATCTGGAAATATTTCGGATCCTTCACTGTCTCTGGGTCAAAATCCTGGAACTCCCTCCCAAATGGCACCATGGTCATACGTACAACACATGGGCTGCAGTGGTTCAAGAAGGCAGCTCATCACCACCTTCTCAAGGGCAGTTAAGGATGGGTAATAAATGCTGGCCTAGCCAGCAATGCCCACATCCCATAAATAAATAAAAGAAAAACAATGATATGTGTTCATGCCTGTAGTGTTTGCTAGCTAAGTGGAACCGAGGCTCTAAACTGAGTCTTTTTCAATTTGCATTTTCAGAAAATAGTTCTGAAAATTGGGTGTTTCGTGGGGGTTTGGTAAGGAAAGAAGAATGTTGTGTTTTGGCAAAGACTGGTATATGTAAAACAGCATTTATGTAAAAGTTTCAGTTTGTGTGACACCTTTCCCCTTTTATATTAAAGTTACGAACTGAAAAGTAATCGTAAAAGTATGTCAATCTGAATCTAAATTTAGCATGCATCTGTAATTCAATCTCTTATCAAGCAGATGTGTTATTTACAGAATGGTCGCTTGGGATTGGACTTAAAATCCATTCTTGAATATAGCGTACAGGAACTGTGCGTTGCCCCATTATGGAGCTTGAAGAGTTTAAATAGAGGAACATAGGAGCATAGGTGGAAAACTTTACTAAGGACATAAGAAAACAAGTATGAAATGAGGAAAAAAGCATTTGAGCCAACAACCCTGAATATTAACAGCAGATAATTCAGTGTTCACCCTATCCTGCAACTACAACAAATGACATCCATGTACAATCTGTTCTATCATAGACTCTTCCCTATCTATTTCATCATCTAATGAGAAATGTTACACAAATACTTTAATCTTAAAGATTAATCAGAATGGATTAAAAAACTGCAAATGCTAGAAATTACTGCTAGTCAAACAATGTCTGAAGGACAAAAATGGGTTTGTATTTCAGCTATAGCTCTTCACCACAACACAGTTAACTGGAATGTTAACTAAAAGTTCTCTTTCGCATTCTGATTAACTTGCTGAAGTTCCAGGATATCCATCCATTCTCAAATCTCCCCAATGCAAAGCCATGGCAATCCTGCATCAACCCCTCAGCCTCAGTAGCAACAGAAAAACTTTGCCCTGTGGGGTATAAACTTCAATCCTCTTCTCAATCAGATATTTTTGCAGAATATTCAACACATCATCTGATGTTTTTCATGGCAGTCAGTTTCTAGAATCCACTATACTTTTAATCCCTCAGCTCATTTGAGACTTACTCAATTTGAACCTGTGACCCCTCATTCCCTACTGAATATCATGGTTAAAAAAACTTGTTTACAGCTGCATTTTGTATGCATCTCAGCATTTTATAAGCCTTGATGAAGTCTCTTTCAACTTTTGTTCCTTCATTCACAGAATTGTGAGCCCATCCTTATAATTTGGAGTTGTAACCATTGGAATTATCCTTGCAGTTCTTCTCTAAACACTTAGAATGCCTCAAAAGGATGACATTTCCTGGTGACTCCAAGGAACTCCCACCATAACTTTGGTAGTTTCGGACTGCTGTAAACTCTGCTGGCCATTGGATGTGCCTGCTCTCAGCTAAGGGACCTTGTTTCCAGGATGGCCTTGTGAGGGCATAGCCTCCACCCACTCTTAGAAGATCCTGTGTGTAAGGGAAACCTGGATTTCCTGCAGGTTTACAAGAACGCAATGGAAGCTTGAAGGCTAGCACACTGAGAGCAAAAAGATGTATCGGCCTCCTAATGAAAGGGCGGGCCTCTGGAGCGGGGAGGGTGGTTCAGGACAGAGAAGCAGTCTGCATTCCCAAAGATCATAAGTTATTTTCTCTTTTTACTTTTTGTGACAGTAATCCTCTTAAGAGGAAGAGTTGACAGCTAATTTCTGCGGTGGATGTGGAGGAATGCAGACCATCTCTTCCATATGCTTATCTGTCCCATTCAAACTTGGTGTCTTCCTTTAGCCTCACATAATCTAGCAGGATCAACCCTAAAGGGCACAGGCGAGTGCACTCCTGAAATTTGACCCCAGTATATTTTTACAGTTAGAACTTGCAGAATTGTATACAGTGCACATATAACTTTACCAGGTTACAATAATTTTCTGACATATAATCAGTGGTCCTTGAGATTAATTCTTGTCTTTCATTATCTGTCTTTCTAATAGCTTATATTAACTGGAAACTATTATTGGTGATAATCACACTCAAATTATTTTCCTTTTCCATGTTTGCTGATGCATGTTTCTATATCATTTGTTGTTTTCTGCTCCTATATGCATTACCAAGCATTTATCTGCATTAAAATCCACCTCCGCTTCTTAACCAATCTGCTAAATTGGCTTACGTTTCTTTTGACTGCTGCTTCCTCCAGACCATTTGAGATCTAGGATCAAGATGTGAAATAGATTTATTGCAAATAGGGAAATGGGATAAGGGATTGTGGCCTGCACCATCCTGTCACAGAATGCCTCTTTGTCAAACCTCTTCGTGTGAGGGTTTAAGATATGAGCTTCAAAATCGCAGAAGGTGCACCATGACATATGCTAAGATACATTTCTGCAACCCTTGCCATAGAGAATTCACATCCTTGATCCCTCCTCCTCCTCCAATGTTCTTTTTGGAGTGAGTGATGTCCCTGACCAGTATGCAGGCCAGGGCCCGAAATAACTGATTCCTAGTCCAATGTGTGGCACTCCTGCTGTAATTAGAGTCAGGACATGGAAGGCATTTTGCCTTCATTGTAAGGTAGGCTGGGTGACTGCCTTTCTGTGCGACAGGCACCCCTTAGCAGAGCTCAGAATGGACTCTTCTATTTTATGGTAAGCAGTGCTGCTCGCACCGCTTATGAGAAGCTTCTTATACCTGCTATATATCCAGCAAAGACTCAAATCGTTTCTTAGTTGTCTAATGACCATCTAGTAACTGTGCTTCTTGATGGGGAGATAAGTTGTGTTGGCTTCAAGATGCAACATGAAGCAACATCAACCTTCAGTAACAGACTTAATAATACAGCCAATAGGTCCACAATACTCTAGGTCACTTGATTAGCCAGCCATACTATGCAATTGAAGACTCATCTACATTGGGGAAACAGCTGCAGCCTGCACACTAGACTCGCGGAACATCAAACCTGCTTCAAACACAGTGAAAGGGAGAAGTCAACTATCTTCAAACAGGCTCAACTTAATAACCAACACATCCAATGATCCAACTCTAGATTTGTCTCAGCCATCATGAACTGGCGTACAAGACATGTCAGGGAGGCCATGGAGATCTACCAACAGCACCCAGTCCCTCAAAACAGTAGCCTTCTCATCAGTGATATCTGGCTACCCCTACTCAAGAAGCTCATTGGTTGACTGTACAGAATGGATGGCAATCAGCAGCAAGAACTTTTACATGTACCGACTTACTACAAACACAATAGCCTGACTGATCAGCATTAAGGTCCCACACATATTCCCATCCCCCACTATCATTCCTCCAGATGACAGGCAGAGTATGCTGGCCAAAAAGTCCAAGCCCTGTCTGTTCTTCTAAGCAATGCTTAAAGTAACAGCTGCTCTTTTCAGAGCAAACTTCACATGGTTTAGTCATAAAAATCGTAATACTCAAAGTTACTGCTCTCAATGTGAAAACCTTCAAACAACTTTTATGTGATTTTGCTTATGAACTATGCTAAGTGGGTGCCCATATTACAGTTAAGTGTGCTGCAGAGATGTGCTGAAACAACATTAAATATTGATTATCTAAGTGAACTGTGGAATAATTCTAATACCATCATGACAGCAGCTCTCAGGGGACAAAACCGAGGAAATGTGTTTCAGGAATTTCTGTGCCTGTGAGGTAGTGATGTTTGATAATGTTACAAATATACTCAATGTATACCAATCCTAATTTCTCCATTGTTTATTGATTAGAGATGCAGTGGGAAAGCAAAGTTTGGAGAGGTTGGAGTTGAAGGGTATGATCAACTTTGAAAGATTTTATAAGAGCTGTAAACCACACTTGGCCTCAAAAATCTACAGAGAACTTAGAAACAGGATTAGTCCATTCAGCCCCTTTAGCCTGTCCTGCCATTCAATTAGATCATGGCTGATCTGTATATTAATTCCATCCAGCCACCTTAGTTCTGGAACAAATCTATCAGTTTTGGGTTTGAAATTTTCAATTGACCTAGCCTCGAGTTTTTTTAGCAGGGATAACTTCAGATTGCCACTACTGTTGTGTAAGGAAGTACTTCCTTTCATCAGCCCTGAGCGATATGACTTTAATGTTAATGTCATGCTTCCTTGCTGTAGACTCCCCCGCCAGAGGAAACAGGGTAAATAGATGGAAACTATCAATCCTTCCATCATCACAAATACCTCAATCACCCCATTATGCCTTTTTTACACCTGGCCTTGGCTATTTCAACACACTGATGGCTGGTCTCCCACGTTCTACCCTCCATAAACTTGAGGTCATCCAAAGCTCTGTTGCCATGCCTTAGTCCACATCAAGCTTGAAGGCTTCTGATGTTGCCCATCATAGCTGATCTTGCTCATCACGTTGTTATGGAAAGAGGCGATCATATTGAGCAGCTTAGGTGGGCAGAACATTTTCTGCAGCAGAAATATACTGCGTCTGCTTACATGGCTGAATGCCTTGGTGAAATCAATAAAGGCAATAAATGGTGGTCTCCTTTGTTCATAACATTTTCCTCATGACAGCTGCCGGATTGAGAAGATCATGTCAATAGTAGATCTTCTAGTTCTGAAACCACAGTGGGATTCAGGATAGATGCATTCAGTCTGACAAGGGCAACATGGGCAAATACGTTTCCCATGATGCTCAGCAGAGATGCCAGGATAGTTGTAGCAATCGCTACAGTCACCCTTGTTCATGTACAGGGTCGCAATATTTGCATCACATGTATCCTAGGGCACTGCCCCCTCCCTCCAGCAGAGACAGAGGTTTATGGAGATGCTGCAAGACTGCTGGTTTCCTGTGCTTGATGAGTTCAGGCAGCATCAGCACCGGGCAAGTGAGTCATTAGCTTTGCTGAGCTCCTCCATTGTGGATTTGATATCCAGCTCTGTCATGACAGGCAGGCTTTTCTCAGAACTTCCTCAGTGACAGTGTTCTTCCTACTGTATCATTGGTACACTTGTTCCACTCCCCAACTGTTGATTGCAGTCAGCGATGACCTCCTCTGCCTTTGTTTTCAAAGGAGCCATTTGCTTTGCTGATAGACCTGTTGCCTTTTTGATCTCTTTATACATGCCCTTTGCATTCCCTGTGTTGGAGGGCATATGGACATTCTGGCAAAGTTGTAAATTGTAACAGGAGTACAAAGGATGCTGTTTTTTCTTGCATCCAGTGTTGCAATAGATGGCTCGAGGATATTTAAAATATGGTTTTCAGCCATATTTTGGCTGCAGCCAGACTATGGAGGTCTGTTCCTCTTTGCCTCCTCAGCAAAGGCCAAGAATTCTGAAATGCAATAGATTCCAAGACTGGGCTTGTGAGTGCATCTTTGTGGCAGCCACCATTTAAAAATACAGCCCAGTTCTGCTAAACCATAAAATCTAGGCTATTGTTTAATATCAATTTAAAATATAATTTTCATATTTTTGTATTGAAAGCTAGGTAAATTATGATTAGAATAAAAGGAGATTATCATTGCAAAGGTCAGCTATTTTCCTCTGTCACTTTCTGTAATTCAGAAGCAAAAATTACTTCAAAGTTACATCTCCATTTTCCACTAGCTTTTCTTATGACTTAAACCTTAATTCTATTAATTGCCAAAAACCATTGCTGAATTGTACAAAGACTGACAACTAACACAAAACAGTAATAGTTGCAAATCCTCTGAAATTGCTTAGCAAGCCATTCAGTTCAAGGTCAGTGAGGGATGGGAAATAATTGCCTTGCCAGTGACACCCACACCCCATGAAAGAATAAATATAACTAGTGGCAGAGATAGAAACAACAAATCAAACATGGGAGCATTTGGTCTTACAAGAGGCCAAGAAGTTATCTTGCTATAAATTTTGCTATTTGTGCATGAGGAAAATATTTTTCATAATTATTTTTAGCAGGGCTAATGCAAAGTACATGCCTCTCCTCACATTCCTGTAAATATATTTAATCTGCCTGGGTGCATTTTAATGAGACCATTTCAGTGAAATTTTAAGTTTGCCACTGAAGGAAAGTACTGTCTGTCTCTGAGGCAGTGAAAAATTTCCAGTCCCATTCTTATACTAATGCTTCAGAGTTCTGAGAGATCTTTGCATCTTCAAAAACTTATTAATGCGTACAATTTTTATTCTATTAAAATGCTATTTTACTGATCATTAGAAGGCCTCAGTGGCAGTATAGGGATTGTGGATTGCAACAAAGGATATCATGGACCAATTTTTGGTGATTATCTGATACCTCATTACCTTATTCATTGTGAAAGATACCCATTTATAATCATTCTAGTTGACATGCCTGATTCTAGGAAAACCCTGCACAAATTCAATTATTCCTGCTCTTTGGCATAATTGTGGGCTGTATGAAGTGATTTTAACTGCAGCAGCATGTAACAAATGAGTTGATTTGAAGAAAAGTCTCTGGCTGATTTAACATCTTTTGTTGCCTTGTACTTCTGTAGTGATATATGACGGATGTCCCAAATCACTCAAAGCTGGTGTTTGGTGGCCGCGAACAAAGTTTGGACTCCCAGCAGCTGTATTGTGCCCAAAAGGTTCCCTTGGTGAGTGACTAACCTGCTTTATTCTCATAAGAGATTTTTCTTGTACTTGCAAGTTGACGCTGTAGTCTGTTCAGTCATACAGTATCGGAAAATGATCTGACTAGCTGAACAACGTGCATGCATACTTAATGGAGGATGGATAACTGGTTATCTCCTTCAGTTTGTCAGTGACAGTGGAAACTTCCTTATTGTTTGAGCCCAAGGGCAGTGATTTTTGAAAGATAAAAGGAATGGAAATATAGATAATGCCTCTGACGACTGCAACAGGATCTGACTGAAGAGCAACAGTGCACCTGTACTTTAACCAGGAATCAAATGCTTCTAGATAAATTTAAGATCTTATCTCTCAGTAACATCCCCTAGATTGTTTTCCCTATTCTGTAGTAAGTCACTAACTATAATACAGTTTCTGTTTTTAATTTAGCTGAGTTTTCCTTTCCCAATAAAATATAGCTTAACAACCTGTATAATGCCTTTAATAAAACATTCCAAGACACATCATAAGAGCATTATAACACAAAATATGACACTGAGTTACATAAGGAGATGTTAGACCAGATAATCAAAAAGCTTGGTCAAAGAGTAGTTCTTGATAACGTATTAAAGGAGGAAAGTTAGGTGGAGAGGTTTAGGGAAAGAATTCCAGAGCTTAGGGCCATGGCAGCTAAAGGTTCAACCACCAATGGTGGAGTGATTAAAATCAGGGGTGCTCAAGAGCCAAGACTTAGAGGAATACAGAGATCTTGGAGGATTGTGGGGCTGGAGGAGATTACAGAGGTGGAGAGGAACGAAGCCATGGGACGATTTGAAAACAAGGATGAGAATTTTTAAATCAAGACTTTGCTTAACTGGGAGCCATTGTAAATCAGCGAACGTAGGGATTATAGGGGAATGGGACTTGGTATGAGTTAAGACTGTGGCAGAAGAATTTTGGATGATCTCAAGTTTACAGAGGGTAGAATGTGAGACACTTCAGAATAGTCAAGTCTAGAGTTAACAATAGCTTGGATGAGGGTTTCAGGTGAAGCTGAACTGAGATGGAGTGAAGTTGAAGGATGTTATGGTTGTACAAGTTAGTAAATATCTAGCAACATTACAAAATATCCCTCTGCCTCATTGTCTTTTCCTGTATTCACACTGAATATTCTGAAGATCTGCAGCTAAATCTAAGCCAAAACACAGCCTTTGAGGTGAGAACCCAAACAGCAAAATGAAAGATTTAGTCAGTCAACCCAGCCACAAAAAGAAATGGATATTTGTATTTTAAAAATTAGTGGCTAGTATAGAATGCATTACACACCTGTCCCACAGAAGTTCAAATAGCTACACAAAATCCCCTCTTGCATTTATTTTAAGATACGCATTTGGGTATACATTCAAAGGAGTGACAGGTTTTACAAAATCATGAAGGAATCAAGATAGAGTAAACAGAGAAACTGTTCCCTTTGGTGGAATGATTGAGAACCAGAGAACATCAATTTAAGGTAGTTGGCAAAAGAACTAATGTTGACATGAGGGAAAAATGCAGTGAAGTGGTTAGGATCTGTGATGCACTGTCTGAGAGTGTGGTGGAGGCAGCTGCAATTGGGGCATTTAAAAGGGAATTGAATAAGCACCTGAAAGGAAAAAAAAATCACAGGGCTCCCCAAGATAGGAGAGTGGGGCTAGCTGAGTTGCTCTTGCAGAGAGCCAGGACAAACACAATGGGCCAAATGTTCTCCTTCTGTGCTTTAACCACTCTACAATTCTATGATATGATCTTAGACAATCGGCAGTCAATTTTCCATTATTTTCGATTTTCTTTTGCATATACATCAGTGCTGTGCTGCCCAGGACAAACTTATACCCCTTAGGATGTCATAAAATCTATTTCCCTGTTAATGAGTACAATATCTTATAGATTGTGGTGAGCAACCTTAGCTCAATTTGAAAGACTACACAATTCACTTCTTGCAATGCAAGTTAATTGTTTTGGAGCCTTAATTTGTACTGAAGAGGTTATCATTTGCTTCAAAGAGAGAAGACTGAAGCAGTTCAGGCTTCAGATTTAGGACATAGATAAGTTAAGTGAGTTGGCAAAAAGTTGGCAGATGGAATATAACGTTGGAAAATGTGAGATTGTCCACTTTGGCAGGAAGAATAGAAAAGCAGAATATTATTTAAATGGAGAGCGCGTGCAGAATGCTGTAGTACAGAGAGATCTGGGTGTCCTTGTGCATGAATCATATAGGCGCAGAGGCAATTAGAAAGATAAAGGGAATGTTGATTTTTATTGCAAGGGAGGTGGAGTATAAAAGTAGGTAAGCCTTGCTATAGCTGTACAGAACGTTGGCGAGACTGCACCTGAAGTACTGTGTAGTTTTAGTCTCCTTACTTAAGGGTGGATATCCTTACATGGGAGGCAGTTCAGAGAAGGCTGATTCCTGGGATGAAGGGGTTGACTTTTTTTATTTGTTCATTCGTGGGATGTGGGCTTCACTGGCTAGGCCAACATTTGTTGCCCATCCCTAGTTGTCCTTGAGAGGGTGGTGGTGAGCTGCCTTCTTGAACCACTGCATGTGGTGTAAGTACACCCACAGTGCTGTTAGGAAGGGAGTTCCAGGATTTTGACCCAACGACATTGAAGGATTGGTGATATATTTCCAAGTCAGGATGGTGAGTGACTTGGAGGAGAACTTCCAGGTGATGGTGTTCCCATCTATCTGCTGCCGTTGTCCTTCTAGATGGTAGTAGTTGTGGGTTTCGAAGACGCTGTCTAAGGAGCCTTGGTGAATTCCTGTAGTGCATCTAGTAGGTGTACACACTGCTGCTACTGTCGGGTTCTTGACCTCATTTTGAAAACCTGACCCAGGGTGTCCAAACTACAGCCTGGGCAACTTCCAGTTCTCAAGCCTTGGCAATCTGGCCCATGAAAGCTCAGGGAGCTTAGTCCTGTATTTGCTTATATTTCTTGCTCATTAGTTTGTGCTGTTTGGATTTTGAGAGTATTCAGGATACGTGGACCTATTTGTGTTGCAGTTTGAGATGATGTAAATTAGCATTGATTTGAATTTTGTTTATTTGTGGCCTGTGAACCTCCAGTGCCAACCATTAACATAAAGGTTGGGATTTTCCAGAGGCAACAGGGTTCCCAAGTAGTTTTGCCTAGAGGTGAGACCCATGGCCACATTTTACAGCCAACTATTGGCTGCTGCAGGGATTGCCATCCTATTAGGCTTGGTGGCCTGCCCCCAAAGTGGCTGTTGGTTATGTAGGCAGGAGGCCTGGGGTCTACAGCAGGTAGGCAGAAAAAAATCTTTGAAATAATTACACGGCCATGCTGGAGGGGAGCCCCTCCTGGAAAATCATTGGAGCTGTGACGACTGCCTCTCCTATCCACAGCCCCATCTTTGATTCATGAAACTTTCTCCCCTGGGAGGCTGCCTCCATTTAGCTGGCAACCTCCTCATGAAGCAGAGGAAGGGTTAGCCGTCATTGGCAAAATGCCAACGGTACCATTAATCAGCCCCTCATCAGGCTTTTAATCATTGAAATTGGCTGCCTGCCATTTTAATCTGCCTATTTCCGACCTTGCTGTTGGTAAAGTACCCCAATGGCGGTACTGTGTTGGGTAGTCGATCCCAGCAATTTTACCAACTTTTACCCCCAAAATCCAACCACCCACCCACCCCCCCCCCCAAAAAAATTGCCTCCTGGGGGCCAGCATAATTCTAACCAAAAAGCTAGACACTCCTGTTATAAGGCACTGAATTTATGACAAATCTTCTGTAATTAAAATACTTTTGTGAACATATGGAGGCAGATTTTAAAATTAAGATTTTGTGTAAAAATTAGTACTTAATCCAGCCACATTTTGGCCTGCTTAATTTGCATCAGTATTAGTTTCAAATTCAATTTGGAAAGACCTTTGCTAAATTTGACTCATTTTTATTTCCTATACCACATTTACTTACTCACCCTTGTGCCCTTTTTCACTGTCTAACTCATAACAATTCTTTGCCTCTCTCTTCCTGCGACTTTGTGACAAACTCTTTGCATAAGTCCTGACAAACTTGTCCATTCTACTTCCTGTGTTAAAATGGAAGCCTCAACGTCAGGACGTCTTATTACAGCCTTTAACAACTTCTGTGTATCTTCTTCAATCCTGTGGCGCGTAAGCACTTTTGTTTGAACAGGGGTAGTCCCACCCAATATTAATGCATCCTTTTTGTACACTCGAGCTCAGTATTTTTTGCACTTGCTGTGTGAACAAAGAAAAGTTCAAGAACAAAGTGATATTTAAAAGACTTAGATGGCAATTTCTTCTTTAACCTCGCTCAGCACACAGTTTTGACATGTAGCTTCCTTTTCTTTCACACTCTCTTTTTTGTCACCTTGACTCTTGTATTTTTTTCCCTCTTCTCCCTTGCTTTGCAGAGATGCGGGCTGATGGTAAGTTGCTCTGCTCACAGCTGGACTGTAATGCTTTGCTTGGCTTGATCTGCAAGTTATTTTGTCAAAATAAAACCAAAATGCTGCGGATGCTGGAAATCTGAAATAAAAACAGAAAATGCTGGAAATACTTGGGTCTGGCAGCACGTGTGGAGAGAGAAACAGAGTTAACGTTTTGAGTCCATATGACTTTTTCAGAGTTCTGAAGAAGAGTCATACGGACTCGAAACTTTAACTCTGCTTCTCTCTCCACACATGCTGCCAGACCTGCTGAGCTCTTCAAAATTCTCTGTTTTTATTTCTTATTTTAGTAAAAGCCCAACTTTCTGGGATACCTATCTTATATTATGACCACCTGTTTCAGGCACTGTCATTCGACATTGTGGGGAGGAACATGGTTGGTTAGAACCAGATCTCTTTAACTGTACATCTCCACCATTCACGCAACTGGCAGACACTGTAAGTACTGTTTTGAAAACCCTACTGCTGTTTTCAGACCTCAATGTATCTTGAACAAAAGATAATCAATCTTAAACCATTTTTAGGGAAAATTTTAGCTGCAATGTTACAAAAGTTCATACTGCAACGTGGGCATTGTCATAGTCAATTAGATATTAAAGGTAGGATTTTTAACTTAACTCCAGCAGAATGCGGCAGGAATATTTTGAGGAGCTGCTATACTCACTTACCATTGACCTGTGCCATTTTCTGATTTTTGCTAAAAACGTTGTAGCTTAGGGATTGTTCCCAAATATGCAGTATTCCTTCAAATAAGTTGTTAAGTAGTACCATTTATCTGTGAATAGATGGCACTAATGGTGGGGTGGGGGTGCAGTGGGGTGCTGGTTCCTTCAGTTGGCTAGACAGCTAGTGTGTGGATCAGATTAATGATAATAGCATAGGGTTCAATTACTGTTCCACCTGAGGCAGACTCAGGGTCTGCATCTTTGCCCTACCCATGGTTAAACATCATGACATTTTTCTATGCTCCGACGAATAATCGCCAAAGGATCTGCCTCCAGACAGAGAACTCAGGAAGTAGATGGTACTTGTGTACTTTGATATCGAAGTTCACTAGTGACCTCTGTTGATAGATACAGGTTATGCTCTCTCCCGACTGAGGTGCATTTTTCAAAGCACTTTCATCAGTTGTACTTTTTAAATCTTAAAAACTAGGATTTACTGTCAGAAAAGATAACCAAATCTGAGGAGAGGATATTAAGACTTCTTTTTATGCAGAGGTTTGTTAGAAGATGGAATGATTTACTGCAAGAAGTAACTGAGTCAAATATTGCGTCTTATCAAAAAACACTGAACAGTCATTTGAAGCAAAGTAATAGATAACCTATGGAAAGTGGGTGGAGTGTGTGATTAGTTTTGGTTTGCTGTTCCAAAGAGCCGATGCAGAGATGATTGACCAGATTACCATTTTTCTGTGTTGTAAGCTTGCATGCTTCTATGATTTAATCTTTTATATATGATTTCTAATACACCCACAAAACCCTTGCAGTGATATACGAACAATGACAGATAACTAAAAATCCTCTGATCTAACCAGTCCACCCCACACACTGTGATACATTGTGTGTCACAATATATGCACCTTCCACCCACCCAAAACTGTGATCTCCTGAGAAAGGCAAAAAAAACCCATAGAAATCTAGGCCAGATTGAAATGAAGAAATTTGGGAAATTCTAACCCTTCAGATGCTACAATCTAGACCCAGAGATCACTGATCCCGAATTCCTTGTTTTACTTTCCTTTTATAAACAATGACCCAGCCAGAAACAGATCCAGCTCTTGCTTGATTTATATTTGCTGTATCTTTCTAGCGATTTATAATCTGCTACACCTTTTAAATATATTTGCACTTCATTTTCCCATGACATATTGATGGTTAGCACAAATCATCCAGTAGTCCTGTGAGACCTGACCAGATTTAGCCAATGTTTGGGAACATGAGTCTGACATTTGACCCAACCTCCAGTGATCTACCACCTATTTTATGTGTATACTTTACTCCACACACACTAGTGTGACTTCTGTGATGTAGTTTGTCTTTGTCCATTTGTCTCTGTTGAAAGCTGGGAAGGCTGGAGAGGAATGAAACTGAACTAAATACCATTGAGGCAAAGAAGCTGGCTCGACATATGCGTACTGTCACAGAGGAGATGGAACAATACTTTGGAAATGACATCCATATCACATATCGTCTTCTCTTGAAGATGCTGGAATTTGAGTGCAGACAACGTGGATTTAACCTTACAGCAACACAAGATGTACATTTTACAGAGGTAAAAACCACGAGAAACTTGAGAGCATAGTGGGCACAAAGCAACAATTCACTTAAGCCTCAGTGCCAACTCTTGTTCAGGTATAGTAAACACAAGGTAAAGGGAACAATTTACTCCCATCTGATGCTCCACAACTTTTGTGGCTCAGTGTCAATTCCTATATATGTGCGCAGCATGTAAGAGGAACAGTTTACTACCATCTGGTGTTGTGCAGATCCAACAGTGGAAGGGAGTTGCCAATAATATTTTGTTCGTTGAAGTGAAGACGAGATGGTGAGACAGAAAAATAGGGAAGGCAAACTTTATGGACAAGAGCCAACGCTACTCAATTAGGAGCAGAGCTGATATTGCTCAAATAGATAAGGCAAACAATTAAACCTTCTAGGCTGAGAATGTGTATAGATTCAATGAGCATAATTGGTGGGAAAATAAATTCCAACAAAAATGAAAATTGCCAGTGAATGCAAGTGATTACCTTGGCAGTAGAGTCATTGACAAACTCTTTTTTCTTTCTTCTTTACCTCCTGGTAATTAATATTCAAGAGGAGCGTGGAGTGACCCTTTCTGGATTTTTCCTTCCTGGCATAAGTGTCAGTTTTACATTTGGAAACCATGTGAAGAATCAACATAATTCCAAAGAGGCAGAGAGAGAATGTAAAAGCAGATTTCACCATGGCGTCACAGTGGCTGTGCCAGCTGGCAGTCATAAATGAGACTCGTGTCCAGCTTGTTGGATAGGGAGATTATAAAAATGTGACCCACAAAGAACATTTTCATTATAAATTAAGGTTTTTCTAGATTGTCTGAACATAAATAGCAGAATGGACAAGCCTCACTTAATCTGGCTGGCATAATACATATTACCAAATTAATTTGCTTCTAGTTGAAATATATATTTTAAACCTTAAAAGATACAATGTATGACAACAACGTACATTTCCAGTTTGCTGGCAGTCTTCAACATCTTGCACACCAGTATACAAAGCTGTATTTGGTGATCTGTGCTAAAACTGTGCTCGTGGATGAAGTGTCAGCAAACATACAGGACTTTACCCCTTCATTGATGGTGGGGAAACCCCATTGTATGGCCTGATTGAGGTTAGCTCCATCTCCATCTAATGAGCAGGGTGTCATGAGCAGAATAGTGCAGTAGCTGCCCAAGAAGATTATTGTTGAATTCATCAAATCTGTAAGCAGAACCCTTTTCTCCTGTTACATTTCATAATGAGACAATTGGAGTTATGAAACATCAATGACTTATTTTTGAAGAGATATTTATTCCCCATGCAACTTATTAAAGCAAAGCTTGTTTACAGAGAATTCCATCCTAAAAGAATTCCATAAGTAGAGATGATATTAACCATGTCACTATATGCTTTGGGATTTTTTTAAGTTTTATAAAATATTGGAGGTTTATTTTTCAAATGATTGCAATTTTAATTATTGATCTGAAACAAGGATGCTTAGTTTGCAATGTTTCATTGATCTGTGGAATCAAATTTGTAGTAGAGCATTAATCTGGAGCTATAGAGGAAACATGCAAGATAAATCAAACAATACTTAATTTGGATTACATTTGTTTAAGTAAGATTTCGGACTAATTATAATTACTATTTTAATAATGAGTCGAAGGCACACACACAGGCTCTACGTTTGAATTAATGCTTCATTCTTTTTTACAGATCTGTGCCAAAGTAAGGAAAGTAAATCAAATGACTTTTTTTATACTCTTGAATTTATAAAATATATTTTACTCCAAAGTTAAGCAGTGATGCAGGGCCTCACTGCAACAGACTGTGGAGCAAGATTTTCAAATGCGCTAGCTTTTGTAAAACTTTTTTTTCTCTCTCACTTAATCCAATCTATCATTCTCTCTCTTCCTGGACCTGAGTTGTTGTAGAATTCCCTCACTCTAATTAACCCTCCTTTCCAGTTCTTCCTCTTTTTTTAACCCTTGTGTCTCTTTCACCAATGAGGTTTCCAGTTTGTCCTGTTGCTCACTAAGATTCCAAATGCCCTGTTGCCCTCGTTGCATTGTTATTAGCTCACACTTCCAACAACTATGTGGGCAAAAATGTTTTTAAATCTTAACCATCCGGGCATATCGTAAAGACCGTTCTAGTAAAATATGGCCCAAAGTAATTTGATTGGAAGTGTTTTAGAAAACACTTCCTATTGTCCTAATTCTCTAGAAGCTTGTTTGGTTATCACCATCATACAATTATGGCTTTGCAGACAGTGGTTAGGGTGGGCCTGCAGCATTCTACCTCAAATTTTTATTTTAAAAAGTGCTAATTACATGACAGTAATTTGTGTGTGTGTGTATATATATATATATATATATATATATAGGGGTTCAGGCTATCTTATTGTGGAATCAAATCTCACCAGATTCTTTTTTTTAAAGTTAACATACAGTAATGCAAGGTTTACCTAAAGTAAGCAGCAGAACGTGATTTGTTGTCAGTTGCTATACGATATGCCAGATTAAAGTGCTGATGTATCAATTCTTGTATACAACTTTTAGAACCTCCTAAGAACAGGAAGTGCGGCTCTGGATCTAGAAAATTCAGAACACTGGAATACACTTCAGCAGACAGAGCAGGGAACAGCTCAGCTGATGGAGCAGCTTGAGGACTATATGAGGACACTAGCACAAAACATGAAATTCACCTACCTCAACCCAGTTGCTATTGTAACCCCCAATATAAGTGAGTACCTCTTTTAACATGTCTGGGCTGTAGTAGTTTTTGAGGGCTGGACGTTCATGTTGTTTTCTTAAATTTCCATGCAAATTGGCCAATGGCTGCAGCATGTTATGTACTAACGTGCTTTGTCACAAAGTAAGAGGTTATGTTTTCCTCCCTGTAATTTGACATGCAATCTCATACCAGCTCTCAGTTGCTGAGCATGAGAAAAATACCCAGTGTAAAATTTTAAAAAATAGCTTTGTTCTACTTAAGCTTGCTCACTCACACTCATTTTTCCAGAACCACTTCATCCAACTCAGGGTCGCAGGGAGCCGGAGCCTATCCTGACAGGCAATGGGCCCTAAGCGGGGTACACCCAGGATGGACGCTAGTCCATCGCAGAGCATACACTCACACGCACACACGCTGTGGGGCATAGCCAATCCACCTAACCAGCACATCTTTAAATGGTGGGAGGAAACCAGAGCACCCGGAGGAAACCCACACAGACACGGGGAGAACCTGCAAACTCCAGACTGGCACCCGAGGTCAGGATCAAACTCGGGAGCTGTGAAGCAGCAGCACTAACTACTGCACCACCGTGCTGCCTCTACCTAAGCTAATAGTGATTATTTGTTTTATATATAGGAGGGAAATATTTGTTGGCATACACTTTTGTTAATACTGAAAACTCAATGGCTATGACATTGTTGTGTATTTTAACATATTTTTACACCACTGAGAAATCCTGACTGTGCACCTTATTAATGATCATTTGTGCTTTTCTGTTTCAGTCCTAACTATTGATCGTGTGGAGAATAGCACTAAGACAAGGAAACGATTTCCCCGCTATCACAGTGGACTCTTCCGTGGTCAGTCTACATGGGATGCACAGACGCACATTGTACTGCCAGCATCTGTTTTATTTCCATCAAAAGTTAAAGGTAAGCAGAAAACAGCAGCAGGTCTGATGGCTAGTGTGATTCCAAAGAAGATGTATAGTGATGATTGTTGGTAAATTTTCGGAGAATGTCATCAATGAATGTCATTGGGATTTCATAAATGATGGACAATAATAACTGACGGGATTTCATAAACAGTGCCTGCTGCTGAGACAGTGGACTTTCGATGAATAAACATGAAGTATCTGTGTTGTTGTTGAACTCATGAAGACTAAAAGCAGTTTGACTGGTTTTCTGCCTTTGTGTAATGCTTTAGTAATGCTGTACATACCCCTCACTTCATCCTGTGTCTGTGCAGCTGTACCCACCTCCAAAACAGAGAACTCTATCCAAGTGCGGAATGAAACTAGTAAAGTTTTACACCAACGGATTTTACCAGAGCCCGAGCCTACTATGACCATCCTGATCCTACTCATTTACCGGACACTAGGTAGTTTATTACCGGCACGATTCAACACAGATCGCCGTAACCTAAGGTACGAGTTCAGCATTGAAGTATGTGACTTGTGGTTTCTGCTGTGCTAACAGTATTCAAGTGTCAGTTGTGAATGAAGAATTTTATTTGCTAATTTTCAGATTTCTGATAAATTCAGTAAAATATAGCTACCTATTGCTTATAATATATTCTAGATAATCTCCATTGGCATTGTTGCCAGGGCTTGAAAATTACAGTTATAAGGAAAGATTGGATAGGCTGGGGTTGTTTTCCTTAGAATATAGGAGGCTGAGGGGTGACTTAATTGAGGTGTCCAAGATTATGAGGGGCCTAGATAGAGTGGATAGGAAAGACCTGTTTCCCTTAGCGGGGAGGTCAGTTACCAGGGGGCACACATTTAAATGATTGTTAGAAGGATTAGAGGGGACATGAGGGAAAATCTTCTTCATCCAGAGGGTGATGGGTGTCTGGAATTCACTGCCTAGTTTGATGGTGGAGGCATCAACTCATTTAAAAGGTACCTGGATCCACACCTAAAGTGTTGTAACCTACAGACCAGGTGCCTGAAGGTGGGATTAGAATGGGCGGTTAGTTTTATATTTTTTTCATCTCGGCCAGTGTAGACACGATGGGCTGAATGGGCCTCTTTCTGTGCCCTAACTTTCCTATGGTTCTATGAAAAATACTGTTGTCTCATCTTCCACCTCTCAATTCTCATGCTCTGATTTGTGCTCACGACCTTTTTTGTTGTCTTCTTTCTTTTCCTCCATTTTTCCTTTCTCTTGCTTTCTCAAACCTTGTAATTTGTGTTTATGTTCAACTCTTCTTATTTTCTGCTTGTGAGCCTCTCCTTATTTCTGTCTCATAATTTTTGTATGTCTCCAGCTGTCCTATGCCTTTGTCTATGCTTCTCACAAAATTTCTCTTTCTCTCAACTTGTCTTTATCTTTCATTTATTTTTTTATTTTTCCACATTTCAGGTACTTGGTATACCTATTCACTTTATCTTTCACTGTGTCCACCTGTCTCTTCATTCTTAGGATGTGGGCATCAATGGCAAAACCACATTTATTGCCCATCATTAGTTGTCCTAACATATATCACAAAATGTATAAAATATATTTTAAAATTATATAAACAAAAATCCTGAGGGGATTTGTTATAGAGTAGATACTGAGATGATGTTTCTGCCTGTGGGAGAGACCAGAATAAGGGGCCTATTGTTTAAGACGGAGATGAGGAGAAATTTTTTCTCTCAAAGGGTTGTTAGTATGTGGAATTCTCTTCCCCAGAAAGCAGTGGAAACTGGATCATTGAATTTATTAAAGGCAGAGTTAGACAGATATTTGATAGACTAGGGAGTCCAGGGTTATGGGGTGGGGGGGAGGGAGGAGGAATGGGGGGAGCAGACAGCAAAGTGGAGTTGAGACCACAACAAGATCAGCCATGATCTTCTTGAAGAGCAGGCTCGAAGGGTTGAGTGGCCTACTTCTGCTCTAAGTCCTAAGCCCTGAGAAGTTGGTGATAGGCCTTCTTGAACTGCTGCAGTCCATGTGGTGAAGGTACACCTACAACACTGCCAGATTGGAAGTTTGACCCGTGACGATATAGGTACAGCTGTGCATGTCCAAGTCAAAATGCGTGTGACTTGGAGAGAAACTTAGAGGTGATGGTGTTCCCATGCACCTGTTGCTCTTGATCTTCTAGGTGGTGAAAACTGTAGGTTTGGGAGGTGCTGCCAAAGAAACCATGGCAAGCTGATACACGATATCCTGTAGATAGTTTGTACTGCAGCCATGGCTATCCACTGGTGGATGGAGTAGATGTTTAAACTAGTGACTGAGGTGCCAAGCAAGTGGACTACTTTGCTCTGGATTGTGTGGAGCTCCTTTAATGTTGTATCTGCATGTATCCAGGCAAGTGCAAATTATTCCATCACACTCCAATCTTGTACCTTTGAAGGCAGTGAAGAGCTTTGGCAGGCTAAAAGGTGAGACAGAATACCTATCCTCTGATACACTATAATAAACTATGACGTTTATGTGGCTAGTTCAGTTTCTAATTAATGGTGACCACCTCCAGCATCCCCACTCCCCACCCTCTCCCCACCCCAAGTATAATGGGGACTCAATTACAAATGAAGTTGAATACACAGCAAATATCCGAAAATAACTACTCATTTGACCTCCTGATGGAGGGAAGGTCATTGATGAATAGTTGAAGGTTGTTGGATCTAGGACACTGCCCTGAGGAACTCCTGTATTTATGTCCTGGGGCCTAGATAACCGGCTTCCAACAACCACAGCCATCATTTTTTGTGCAAGTTATGATTCTTGCTACTGGAGAATTTCCACTGATTCCCATTGGCTTCAGTTTTAATAGGGTTTCTTGATCCCACTTACAATCACACTCACCTCACCTCTGGAATTCAGCTCTTGTATCTGTTTTTGGTATAAGGCTGTAACGTGTTTTGAAGCCAAGTAGTCAAACTTAAGCATTGGTGAGAAAGTTATTGCCAAGTTAGTGCTTTTTGAAAGTGCTATTGACCACTCTTTCCATCACTGCTGATGGTTGAGAGTAGGTTGATAGAATGGTCATTGGCACTGAGTCATTAACCTATTTGGTAAAAGTGGTTGGGGTATAAATATTGGTCAGAATACTCAGTGAATTACCCTGCCTTTCTTCAAATAATGCCATGGAATCTTTGACGCCGGAATGAATTGACAGATGAGACTTTTGCTTAACATCTGATCTGAAAGCTGACTCCTCTAACAATGCAGCACTTGCTCAGTTCTGAACTGAATTGTCAGCCTGGATTATGTGCTCAAGTGACTGACTCGCCACTCAATTTTTCCTTGTCTTTGTTGGGAAAGGTACGGTCGCCACCATTTGTTTCCCTCTGACGGTATGGCTGAGGTTGTAAAGCTGTCTTAAGAAATTGTGATCTTCCAATGCACCATATTTTCTCATTTATTTTAGAACCAGAACTTGTGCAATAAACAAGTCTGAAATAGATTGAAGAAAACTTCCAATCTCTCGCAGTCTTTTCTGTCTCAGGATTATTGAACACCTTCAAACTTCTTGAATTACAGACTTCCGAAACATCCTGTAATGAACTCTCCAATCGTGACTATCTCTATCTTCAACAACAACACCTTTGTCCGTGGAGCTTTGAACTCACCACTGACACTGGAGTTCCGTCTACTAGAGACTGCCAATCGCAGCAAGCCTGTATGTGTCCAATGGAATCATTCCAGTCTGTAAGTACATTGAGCTGTCCATGTCAGATTGCTTTTGGGAGCCCAACAAGCAAGCAATCATGGGTGTGTTACTAAGTGAGTTTCCTTCTGTATTGTAGTGCCTAGGCTCTAGAAATTGATCTTGTCACATATTTGACACAAGTTCAAAGCCACATAGGACAAGTGGCAAGTTGTCAGTGAGGAAGTCTAGAGCACAGTCTGCTGTTGCTCTTTAGACTCTAGATCAGTTGCAACATAATGTACCTGATGTCAGATGAATGATTGAAAATGCAATGAAGTGTCAAGAGCATGCAAGAGCAAAAACACAAAAGGTGGGGTTGATCGCTCCCACTGTTACCCGTTGATCCTGCAGTATTTCCAGGGTCATGACTCTTCCCAGTAATCCAATTGGAGGTAAACAAGCTGGAGAAACTCTGAAACTACTCCTGGCCACTAAGGTTAATGGGGCGAAGCTTTCAGCATATCAATTCAACATTATATTTTCATCTAACAATACAGCTTAGATTGTTCAGCTTGACTGTTTGCCTGCAACAGATGAGAATTCCATTAGTTGCACGGGTGAGGATTCAATTTTCCCCCAGGGTTTGAGCTGTCTTTTTTATTTCTTTAAAGAAAATATCTTGCCTTTAAACTGTACCTGCTTAATGCAAAACCAAAATAAACCTTTTTTTTATCTCTCTTGCTGCTGCCAATAACCCAACCTTCTCGTGTTTTGTTGCCCTGTCTAATTCATCGGTTTGTAAGTGTGTTGGAAGTTAGGGGAGTCCGTTGTACAGAATGTACTCTGTGTAGCCTTTCTTTCTGCATTGAGCCTAGCCATATCACCTTGGTTTCTGAGCGATAATGCGGCCAGCCTGCCCTCATTGTATATTTTGTCATAGTACTGTTTGATTGAATTTATCTTTTGTGTAAGAAAGAGGAATGTGTACTGTGTAATTCATGGGATGTTTACAGTTTAGTTATAAGCTGGAATTATTGCCAGTTGTGAGCAACTTCACCTTTTTTCGGAACGGGCGATATTGTTACTTTCCCTTCTCACAGCACGTTCTAGATTGGGTGACATTACTGTGTCTCTGTTTGGTGTGGCTGCCTTCAAAATTTGGACACAGCTAAAAGCAACCTTTTTTTAAAAATAAAAATAAAAAGATACCTGTATAAGTTACAATCAAGGACAGCAATATGATATTGAACTGGACTAGCTGTATAAATACAGTGGCTACAAGAGCAGGTCAGAGGCTAGGAATCCTGCAGCATGTAACTCACTTCCTGACTCCCCAAAGTCTAACAACCATCTACAAGGCCCAAGTCAGGAGTGTGATGGAATACTCTCCACTTGCCTGGATGAGTGCAATTCCAACAACACTCGAGAGGCTTGACAACATCCAGGACAAAGCAGCCTGTTTGATTGGCACCCTATCCACAAGCATTCACTCCCTCCACCACTTATGCACAGTGGCAGCAGTGTGTACCAAATACAAGATGCACTGCAGGAATTCACTAAGGCTCCTTAGACAGCACCTTCTGAGCCCAAAACCACACCATCTAGGAGGACAAGGGCAGCTGACACATGGGAACACCACCACCTAGATGTTCCCCTCCAAGCAACTCACCATCCTGACTTGGAACTATATCACTGTTCCTTCACCATTGCTGCATCAAAAACCTGGAACTCCCTTCCTAACAGCACTGTGGTTGTACCTACATTAGGTGGACTGCAGCGATTCAAGAAGGCGGTTCACCACCTTCTCAAGGGCAATTAGGGATGGGCAATAAAAATGTTGGTCTAGCCAGCGATGCCCACATCCTATGAAAGAATGAAAAACAAAGTTAATTTAAAGCTGTTGCAATTTTCCATCTTTCCACCTGGGAACACCACCACCTGCAAGATCCCCCCAAGCCACACACCATCCTGACTTTGAACAATATCACCGTTCCACTGTCGTTGGAACAAAATCCTGGAACTCCCCAGCAAATTTTGAAGGCAGCCACACCAAACAGACATACTGAATCCAGCCACATTAATGTCGTCCAATCTAGAGTGTACCTGCGCCACATGGATTGCAGCAGTTCATGAAAGTGGCTCACCACCATCCTGTTAAGGGCAATTAGGGATGGTCAATAAATGCTGGTCTAGCCAGCGATGCTCACATTACATGAAAGAATTTAAAAAAAACATTTGGGTGTAGTCAATGGTGAGATCGACTGTGTGGGGCACGTGAAAGGAGCATTTTGATGGATTGAATGAGCTTTCTTTATTTTAAGGTTTTTGTTTTGTTAAACATGACCAGGTGCTGATGTCTAATGGGGAAAAGCTAGCACTTCCAAAAAACTCAATCCCTCCCCTACCTGTCTCTTGTGGTTGACCAAACAGTCAGTGAACCCGTATGACATTGGTGAGCAGGGCAGAAGAGCAGCAGATGCATTGGAACATGCCACCTGACTTGGAATTGTATCACTGTCCCTTCACTATCACTGGGTCAAATTCTGGAACTCCCTCCCTAACTGCACTGTGGGTGTACCTACAGCACATGAACACCAGCTATTCAAGATGACAGCACACCATCACCACCTCAAGGGCAATTAGGGATGGGCAAGAAATGCTGGCCTAGCCAGCAACGCCCGCATCCCATGAATGAATTTTTAAAAACTGTTGTTCCTAAGCCTCTAATCATCGACCTTAAATAGTCTTAATGCATGGGTTGTGAACAGTGTAGGGGGAGGAAATACAGTACAGTTTCTGCTTTTGATTTGTTTGAGGTGTAAAATGGAAACCCTCCAGTTGGTTCGGATTGAGGCAATGCTTATCTCCAAATATGAAAGGATATAATTACTTTTTGACAGCCATGTTAATTTGACAGTGTGTCAATTGTGTTTGCTATCAAATAGAGATTTAATCTACTATTCCTTAATATCTACCCTTTGATCTGCTCTGTGAGCGGGGTGGGTGTGTGTACATTTATACTGCTTTGGATATTAAAGGCAATTTAAATCAAAATTAAACATGACAACTCACTTGCTTACAATGGCAGCAAGCCACTCTGGAATTTGTACCCAGGCATATGAGCATTTTTCATTCCAATCCTAACCATACCCCATCAGTATGAAAGTCCATACATCCTGTATCTGCAACTGTTAGATCTGACGCTCACACAATCAATCCAAGTGTAATCAGCCTTTCGGAAGAAAATGTTGCTGCTCATAACATCTGGCTCATTTGGGGGAAAAGTTGAGTGACTGCTACCATGCATAAAGGCTTTTTATGTTTTGACTACTGCTGTACAACTCTGACAAACTTTCTGTGGCCTGTTGTATTTATTGTTCCATGGCTGTAATTAATGAACAACAGAAAATTGCAGTCTACAGCTGTAAATGGCCCAGGACAGGAATATCAACATACCTGTCTCCTCACAAATGCGGTGCAGCACCTGTTGGGTTCCCCAGGTGACTCCAGGAGGAAAATCTCCCCATTAGTTTTGTCAGCAATGGTATTCAATTTAGTGACCCTTGCCATTTTTGTTGAAGTTAAAGAAATGCTCCAGCATTAACATGGGCCACTAATCCTGCAACAAAGTGTAAATGTATATATTCTAGCGAAGTCGAGTAATCTAATGCCATTAATTCCATGCATTTAAACTGCTCTGGGCATGATCCTTTCTTAACCCTCCTCCCTTCCCCCACCCACCCCACCATGAATATGCATGGAATTTAAGTCAATCTTAAACTTACTGAATAAGTGATGCAGATCATACCCATTTCCAATGATTTGTTTAATGGCACATGGCCTGGTGTCAGTTGGACTCTTAAGCCAGACACAGTTGCAAAATGTAATTATTTTCTGTTTAATAGTTCATGGATGCCGGTGTAAATTGGATGACAGTTGAGCAGGATGGGTGGCAAATGTTTTGACATCAGTTGGAGAAGGGGAGGGATTAATGTTGGCAAACTCTATTTGACCCTAGTCCAACTGTAATCCGACTCTGTAATTCCATGATCTTCTGACCTACAGCGTCTATAGCTATTAAGTGCAGATGGCTGCAAGTGAGGTACAAGGCAGTAATTGAGTCAAGGGAATGCGGCAGTGCCTTAAAATGCAAGAGCAAAGCGGAACTGTTTTCTGTATCACCTGGGCCCTGATATGGAATTACTTCCCCCTATCTCTTAGAGTTGTATTTTATTCTTTATAATAGATACTAGATAATGTTTCATTTATTTTCAGAGCACATTTCATTTATTGCCCATGAGTGTTTTATTGTTGTGGTAAAGTTGCACACAATGATACAATTAATGTCATATTTTGCTTTTCAGAGTAAATGAGAAATGATTTGGAGAATACTATTGATTCAAAACAGGCCTTTTAAGATTAGCAGATTTTTTAGAAAAGGGCTGCCCAAGTCAGGGGGTGGCTTGTGGCCCCCAACCCCCCAATAATACAGCACACCAAACCTAAACAGCTCAGGAAATGGATGCTCAGTTAGGATTATTTCCTGGTACATTAGAATTCTGTTTGGCCTTGATCTTTGCAAAAGGTGGTTTTCATGTCGTCACTTTGTCTGTGTGTGCATTTGTGCCTTGCATGCACATTTCTGGCACAGACCACGCTAGCTAACATTTTGGCGAGTACTTTAATGCGGTCGATAGGAGTGTGCACTGGAAGCGTGCAGAGAAGGCAGACCATGGTGCCAGTCAGCATGTAATTCTGATTTGACTGTAGTGGTGCCATTTTCAAATTCAAAGCTCCATCAAATGACCGGTCTTAACCTCACAGCTGAATATGCATTCAGCAGGAAGGATACCCAACCAGTGCTATTTAAAGGAGTCATCAAATATGTTCAGTTCAGATGCTGATTGATTTTGACTGGCTGCTGCTGAGTTAGTAGAAGTGCTGTGAGTTTTCAATTTTTACTTAAAGTTGGTGAAATCTACATTATGTAGTGTTGCATGGGCTGAAGGCCTTGTTTCTTACTCTAAAGGTTTTGTTCAGACCACTTGTCCCCAGTCATAGGCCAGGAATTTCCTGTCGGCGATTTAGGGGCAGGGCTCGCGCGCCGATGGGAAACCGGCGCGGGATGACATCAGGAGGAACCCCCGATGTTATCCCGGTCCCTTTAAATATTCAGGAACGCGGGTGGACAGCTGTCGGCTGTCCGGCCGCCGACCTGTCAGTGGCCAATTAAGGCCATTGACAGGCTGATTAAGATTGTTAAAGACCCTGCCTGTCCAACCTGAAGGTTGGCGGGCAGGCCAGGAGCCCCAGCGGACTCCAGATTATACATGAAACTTCACCCACTGGCGGGATGAGGTTTCATATCCGTTTTTAAAAAGTTCCATAAAGTTTATGTGTTTCTTATTAACATGTCCCATTTCATGTGACATTGTCACATGAGGGGGACATGTTAATAATTTTAATATTTTTCTATTTTTGGAGTTTTTTTTACCTGTCAGTAATCTCCCTGAGACAGCACTTAGTCTCAGGGAGTAGTGCGTGCAGGCGCGAAAGAGCACGCTTTGACAGATGGGGAATCCCCCCTGCACAGGAAGCGCATAGCACTTCCCATCGGGCAGGCCGCTGGGCGGGCCTTAATTGGCCTGCCCACTCAAAATGGCAGCAGGCCCCGTTTCAGCAGCGGAGTTCGGCTGCCCACCCACCGCCAAGCTGGTGGGGCCCACCCACCCACCAAGGGCAAAATTCTGCCCATTGATGCTGTAGTTTCTTTCCCCATTGATCTGCAGTACGTCAGGGAGAATGAGATGAGACAACTTGGAGGAGGACAAGCTACGCAAAGAGCAAGAGGGGGAGAAGGGCTGTGAGCAAGAGGCCATATCCATCCAGGATCCTTAGGGAGCAATTCTCTTACCTCAACCTCAGTGAGGAACAATATGTGTGAATTCTCCGTTTAACTAAGAAGGTGCTCATCGGAATCTACTCCCTGTTGAGATAGACCTGCAGCCTATGACCAGGGCGAGGACAGCGATGCTAGTGGCCGTAAAGGTAACTGTAGCCATGAACTTCTTCACATCAGGCTTCTTCCAGGCTGGAGCTGGAGCTGCACCTAACATTTCACAGTTCACTGTCCACTGAAGGAGGACACATTGACGCACTGTAAGCTATGAGGGGGTTGCTTTGCATTTTCCCTTTCCAAAGAAAAGCAAACAGAGTGAACTTGCAGCTTCGCCAGACTAGCAGGCTTCCCAATACTCCAGGATGCCATTGACTGCACACACATATTGATTTGCAGATGCTGTAAATACAAAGATATACTGCAAGCACAAAGATGTACTGCAAGTGCTCCCTGAATATGCAGCTGGTATTCCATCCATGCTCAGTACATGCCCAGCATCCTGACAGAACTCACGATGCCTTTATCCTGCAGCAATACAATCTCCCATCAGTATCAAGTCATGACATCAAATCAGAAGATTCCTAATGGGCGATAAAGGCTATGGACTGACCACCTGGCTCATGACTCTGCACAAGTCAAGTACCTGTGAGCAGCCTGCACATAGTGGGAGCCTTGCTACCAGATGAAATAACATCAGGCAGACCACCAGCAGGTTTAAGAAATGCTTCAGTCCACTCGCTGGAGCATCTGTCACATTTTGCCCTTGGTCTGCTGCATCCTGCAGAATCTCACCATCATGAGGGCACAGCAGTTGCCACCTGATACCTGCGAGCAGCTGGAGAAGAGGAGGAAGGGAGGAGGCAGCTGCTTTCTAGCCATGCTACCTGTGATCAACTCATCTGGCTGCGGTACCAGTGAAGTCAACCCCAATTCCACATAAAACAACAGTCCCATGCATTACCTTCCCTTTCTTTCTGACCATTACAGTGTCCTCTTGACCACAATGCTGAAGTAAAACCCACCACAATATAAACATTCCGAAGCAACTTTATTAAACAAGCCACAACATATTGCATACAGAGGTCAACTACTCAGCCTTGTACATAAGAACTAGAAGCAGGAATAGGCAATTCAGCCCCTCGACCCTGCCCCGCCATTCAACACGATCATGGCTGATCTCATTTTGGCCTCAACTCCAATTTCCCACCCTCTCCCCATAACCTTTCAACCCGTTACTAATTAAAAATCTGTCTATCTCCTCCTTAAATTTATTCAGCGTCCCGGCATCCATTGCACTCTGAGGTAGTGAATTCCACAGATTCACAACCCTTTGAGAAAAGTAATACCTCTTCATATCTGATTCAAATCTACATCCTTCCTCAAGTAAGGGGACTAAAACTGTGCACAGTACTCCAAGTGCGGTCTCACCAATGTCTTGTACAGTTGCAACAACACTTCCCTATTTTTATACTCTATTCGTTTAGCAATAAATGCCAAAATTCCATTTGCCTTCCTTATTACCTGCTGTACCTGTATACTAGCTTTCAGCGATCCATTCATGAGGACACCCAGATCCCTCTGCACTGAAGTGTTCTGAAGTTTCTCTCCATTTAAATAATAAGTTGCCTTTTTATTCTTCTGACCAAAATGGATAACTTCACACTTATCCACGTTAAACTCCATCTGCCAAATTTTGGCCCATTCACCTAACCTGTCCATATCCATTTGTAAATTTCTTATTTCTTCATTGCAACTTACTTTCCCACCTATTTTGGTGTCATCAGCAAATTTAGCTATTGTACCTTCTATCCCTGAATCCAAGTCATTAATATAGATTGTAAATAGTTGGGGCCCAAGGAGCGAACCCTGTGGCACCCCACTAGTTACAGCTTGCCATCCAGAAAAAGACCCATCTATCCCGATTCTCTACTATCCAAGCTAATATATTACCCCTAACTCCATGTGATCTTATCTTCTGTATTAATCTTTTGTGCTGCACCTTATCAAAGGCCCTCTGGAAGTCCATTCCTTAGTGCCTGTCTTCTATGTACTTTTGCTGTCCTAATGCTCCAATGCAGTTCTACCCTAGTGGCTACAGCATGGCTGGTGGAAGGGATATGACTTTCCCTGGACAAGGCTACTTTGCACTGCCCCACTTCATGGGCAGCAGCAGTCTGCGTTGGTTGGCTGGCTTGCAAGCAACAGCAATGGCTGACAGAATGACCAGTGATGGGAGTAATCAGTTAGAGCACATTGGCTGAATTGCTGAAACCCTGCATGCATCTTTGAGCACTGGTAGCCACAGCCATGATGTCAACATCCTGAGCCTGCATGGCACTAAGTTGCACTTGCATGACCTCCATCTGAGCTTCCACTGCAGTGCATTGGGTTCTGCTTGTGCTGCAATAGAAGCTCAAGCATCAGCCATTGGTATGGTCCACAAGAGTTCCCATGGAGTTGGCCACCATTTCCACATTGCTAAGGATGGGCTCCAAGCTCTCCGCATGCTCCAAGCTCTGCATAAAGACCTATGCCAAGTTGGTGTTGTACTCCTCCAGACTCCTTAACAGTGACTGCAGACTTTCTGGTAAGCTTGTCAATGCATCAAGCATTTACAGGTTTTTTCCTTTACGCTTCCTTAACTGAGTTCTCTGCAGCAAAACTCACGTAAATTTGCTGTTTAGCAAGTTGTGTGACATCTGTGTGACTCTTTCCACTCGAACCTGTCCGGCCAGTGTCTCAACACATACAGATCCTACCTCTAAACTGTGCTCTAAAGTACATATAGTATTAGTATCTGAGCTGATGGTTGCGAGTGTCATTAGGGTGTACCATCATCATCAGTCTCTTCAGCCTCTTGCACCTCACAATCTTGTTCTGCTGCCTGGCCAGGTTGCATTTCTTGGGTATCTGAAAGGAGAAAGGCTCTGGGGTAGAGCTATGGTGAGGGTAAACTGGAGAAGCAAGAGATGCATGCTTACACCATGTGCAGCTTGAGAATCAGAAGAGATTGCACAATGAGGGCAAATGGAATGTGAGAAGAAGAATTAGGCAGGAGCATACTGTGACTGTGATTTCTGTCTCACCACTAGCCATGGCCTTAGTCAGCCACACCAACAATTGTGAACGCAGTTTCCTTCATTGTGGGGAGGAAATACAGCTGTGCCTATCCTCCGTCAGTTAGCTGCTGCAGTCTTTGGTTGTGCACCGCCTTGTCCTGCAAGAGAGAGGAAAGTGTGTCAGTGAGTGTAATGCAATTGTGGCTCTCATGGTTGACTAGCTGGCAGGTGGGTGTGAGGTTTGCAGTAGTGGTGAGGTTAAGCTATGAATTTTAGGTATTTGTTGTGATTGATAGAGACTTTTGGTAAATGGGAGATGGGAGAGTGGTGCATTGAGCAGTATGTAAGGCTGGTGGTGCAGTTGGTAGAATGTGGCATTTGAAAATGCATTCACTGATCTTGACCACTTGTATGAGGTCATGGAACATGTTTTGGTGCTGCATTCAGGTTGTTGGGCCTACTTTGACTTTTCTATGTGGTCCTCATAATCCGTGCTGTGCACTATTACCCACACAGACAAAAATGCTTGGATATCCTAGCATAGGATTTCCACAGGGTTCCCCTATTACCTATCGGTTGATTGGTGCAAGTCCAGGGAAATGGCATAAAGGACCAGTTACATTTTCTCCGGCATTTCCTCCGATCTGCCGAAGTAACGGGGAGATCAAATGAGCTGTAGAAATTCCAAGTGCCCCCCTTTAATGAAAGTCACAAGATTCAGTTGGAAGGTTCACACATAAAGGAAAGCAGGAAGAGTAAAGGAAGCTCAGTCCATTGGTGTGTCAGTGTGCTGTCTGCTCCACCGACTCAAGTTGTGGAATAGTTTTGCACCCACAGAATCTCATGCCAGCTGGACAGTGAAGGCCAGGAACTCATTCAAGGGCAAGGAGGGCAAAGACAGCCAGTCTCTCAGGCTGCTGTTTGTCCCAGAAGTTGATTAAAGACTAACATTGGCAAAAATCTGGACTACAAACAGTCTCATCATGTGATATTCATGTGTCAAAGGGATGACTTCAAGGGCAAAGCAGAAAAAATCTAAATTTGCATGACTTTAAAACAAAATATTTTTTCGATGAGGAAGTGGCTCCATTTTCAATTTCCCAGTCCTTCATTGTATATTCTCAGATGGAAGAAAAACAAAAAAGACTATTGCACTCTGCCTGGACTTAGCTCAACCTTCTAAATACCGATGCTGACCACAGCCAACAAAGACTTACCTAACTAATAGTGACATTGTCTTGCAGCTCTGAACCAGCTGGCACCTGGACAGCAAAGGACTGTGACCTTGTTCACCGAAACACCACGCACGTTCGATGTCAGTGTTCACAGCTTGGCATCTTTGGGGTCCTAATGGATATTTCACATCGTGAGGTACGCATTATTAAAATGCTGACTATTAATTCAAACCGTTTTGCTTAAGAGGTATAGCATGTTGTGTCAATGCACTGACCCTTAGAGTTCTTTATCAATGGGGCAGTAATTGTAAGAAAACAAATTTTTAGCTGCAGATATCGAGTGTTTTCTAACCCTCTCCCCGGGTTTTAAAAAAATAGAATTTGTGTCTGTCTGGAATTTACAAATCTATAAGGTACATCCGGAATCTTGGGGCAAGCAAGACGTTATTAATGATTTGCAAATATAAATATTTTCTAAAGCTGCTGAGTCCCAGGATAAGACTTTGTAATGTTATTATCCATAATATGGAGTTCATGTTTAAAAGATAGTGCATTTTGGATGCAGCGAGCTTGAGAGAATGATTAATGCTGCTTACTTCTCTATCAGCAATCAGAGACTTTGATAGCAACACAGTTTGTAACAACATAAACACTTATCTGCAGAGGCAGCTGTTATAACGGCCAAGGAATTGGAGCATCTGAACTATTTGTTTATTGCACATCAAAAGGCGGTTTCACTTATTGTGCCTAGTAGGTTGGTCCGTCCGGCCACCCATAAAGTGATAAAGGTGTATCTGTACTCTACATTAACTGGGATTGGGTCTCAGGTCAAATGGAGGAAAATAGCCAGTGCCCAATCAATCATACGGTTGGGTTAAAAAATATCTTCTGCTCTCCCAGTTTCATAGAATGGTTACAGCACAGAAGGAGGCCATTCAGCCCATCATATCCATGATGGCTGTCTGCAAAGTTTTCCTTTTCAAACAATGATTCAATTCCCTTTTGAATGCCATGACTAAATCGGTTTCCACCACACAGTCTGACAATGCATTCTAGATCCAACAACTCGCTGCCTAAAAAAGATTCTCCTGATGTCGCCATTGCTTCTTTTGCCAATTACATTAAGTCTGTACCCTCTGGTTCTTGATCCTTCCGCCAATGGGAACAGCTTGTCCCTATCTATTCTGGACAGCCCCCTGATGATTTTCAATTCCTTTATCAAACCTCCTCTCAATCTTCTCTTCTCCAAGGAAAATAGTCCCAGCTTCTCCTTATGTCTACATAACTGAAGTTCCTCATCACTGGAACCATCCCCGTGAATCTTTTCTGCACATTCCCTGATAAGAACACAAGAAATAGGAGCAGGAGTAGACCATACAGCCCGTTGAGCCAACTCCACAACGCAGTACGATCATGGCTGATTTTGGGCTTCAACTCCACTTTCCCACCTGTTCCCCATATCCCTTGATTCTCTGAGACCAAAAATCTGTTTATCCCAGCCGTAAATGTAGTCAACAATGAAGCATCCACAACCCTCTGGGTCAGAGAATTCCAAAGATCCACAACCCTTTAAGTGAAGTAATTTCTCCTCACCTCAGTCGTAAACTATCAACCCATTAGCCTGAGATTGTTCCCCCGTGTTTTAGATTCCCCGACCTGCAGAAATGTCTACCCTGTAAAGCCCTTTCAAAATCTTGTATGTTTCAATGGGATCACCTCTCATTCTTCTAAACTCCAGAGAATGTAGACCCAATTTACTAATGTCTTCATATCCTTCCATGTGAGCGAATAGACAGGATGATGTAGTCTTGGTGCACACGAACAAGAAAAGACCCAAGATTGTGCTAAGTGAGCCAATTTCAGTTAAGGTGTGAGCACTGTTATATCTCATTCTAGAGCTTAAATAAATTGGGAAGACTGAGTGCAAAATGAGAGCGCTTCTTTGGAAAGAGCAATCAAGATAACAACAAAAGATCTCTTCATAAACTTCCTTATGTTCTTGCATTGAGTAAGCATCCTTTTGTAAATGTTCCTTGTAGCAGCTGGAAGGAGACCTAGAGACATTGGCCATTGTTACCTACTCGACTATCAGCGTGTCTCTTATGGCACTACTACTCACTTTCTTCATCCTGACCTGTCTAAATGGACTGAAATCCAATACTCGTGGCATCCACTGCAACATTGTTGCAGCCATCTTCTGCGCAGAGCTTGTCTTCCTTTTGGGAATTAATCAAACGGAAAATCAGGTAAGGAAGCTAGCCTCTAATAGTAACTATTTCCCACACTTTCACATGACAGAGATATTGGTGCTTTGGAGTTGTGTAGAGGTATGTGTCTCTATCTTGTATCGAACTAGTTAGTTTCCTGTGAGGTTACTTGTGGACAATTTCTTAAATTGTTTTTCTTCCTGTAATTGCCAATCTGATGGGTTCGATTGTAGTTTCTTCTCTTTCATTCTGTCATTCTTTACGTCCCCCTCTTTCTGTCTCTTTCTTTCTTTCCATTCACCTCTTATACATTCTCTTGGCTACAGCCTTTTATCTCACACTGCCCCTTTTCGAAACCTCACTATCTGCTCTTTGCATATTTGACCGTTTCTGTCTTTCTGAATATGTCCCTTCCCTTGTCCTTCTGTCTTTCCCTCTTTACCTCTATCACTCTGTGCCTTGCACACCTTTTTCTTCTCTGACACTCTCTGTGTCTTTATCTGGTGTACTCCATTTCCTCCCCTATGTCATAGAGTTCTGGCGACAAACTGGGGGCACCAAATCTCTTTTCGGTAAAAGCAAAAATGACCTTCTCCTCCCCTGGCAATGGAGGGGCAGTTGGGACACCTGCCATCTTTTTGCCCTGCACAAGGGAATGGAGGGGCTGGGAACATGTGTTTTCAGAACTAGAGGCAGGTGTTGAAAGCCAGGGGATGGGCTGGACAGTGGGAGGTCAGGACCTGGATTTCAAAGGGAATGATTGAAGCCTGGTATTTGGATTTAGAGGAGCAGATAAACCAGGACTGGGCTGGGAGGTAAAAAGGAGGCAAGCGTGAGGCTACAGCCTAATACTTCAGCAGTGAGAATTGCAGTATTTTCTGCAAACTGCATGAATAATATTACAAAAGCCAATCAGATCTGTGGCCACACTGTGCAATTATGAACAAACTTTTTCTGCATTAAAAAATTCCAAGATTAATGCAGAGTCACAAGTAACATAAACATGTTAACATCAGAAGGATTAAATCAGGCTTGTCCAACTGGCAGCCTGCAGGCTATATTGTGGCCCACAAAGCCACTGTTCAAATGCCAGTAAGACAGGTAAGTGAAATTCAAGATATTTCAAGGGGCTGCTCCTCCAATCACAGGCCGTTCCTTTCCCGCATTTGCTGCTGGTAGGCTGACTAGTAGGGACCCAGCTGTTGCACTCAGGTTGAAGTTAAGTAAGATGGGAAGCTGCTTGCTGCAGTTGCATGCAGGTTGATTGGAGAGCTGGTTCCGTGCTTAGAGAGCAGGAGGCTGGCTAACACTTTACCTGGATCAGTCCATCAGGAAACTCGTTGCTTTTGGGGTTTGGCTTTTTGGGGCGCTGGCAGTTTGGAGCACTGGCTGCTACTGCTCTGCTGGACTATACGGGGAGCTGCCTGCTGAAATTATGGGATGACATTTATCCTTGCCAACCAGAGTGGGCTGGGAGGTGGTGGGGGGGCGGTAATGCGTAGAATTAGCTGGGAAGCAGGGGGTGGAGTGCCCCTCATCTTCTCAGCTGCCTGTGATTCAGTCAGTGAAGGGAAGGTCGAGGACAGGCTTCTGCCCAGAGGCCAGTTGAAACCCATAAGTGGATTGGGGAGGGAACTTGGGTTAGCACATATGTAGAAGGATCCAGCCATGTTACAGCTGATCCTGAGTTTAGATTGGTTCTCACTTACCTGGTCTTTAGCAGCCTCCAGCTCAACTATTCTAATCAGAAGCATAAGACAATTTGCAAGCTAGAGTATCAGCTGTGTCCATGCTACAGCTACAGCCAATGCAGTCAGTTAGCTGCATTCAATGGCTTTGTGGACTTGAGCTGCTCCCAATGTTCAAATTTAACTTTCTGTTCTATTAGTGCTCTTAAGGGACAAATTGGACTGCTACTTATAATAATAAAAATAGCCATGTGTCACCAATTATAATGTTTACCTTGTACATGGAAATTCTAATTATTCAACAGATTCAGGCTGACACTTTTTATATGAAGCTCTGTTCGTTTAACAATGCCAATTCACTTACCCACACAGGGTTCCCAATGTTTATTTTTTAAATCAGACATCTTTGCCGTAATTAATTGATTTATTCCATTCTGTAAGAAGACCACAGTTGCATTGTCACAATTGCAGCACTTATGCATTATGGCTGTTAGTACTGACATTAAATTTCATAGTAATGCCACATTACGAACTTCACATAATCCAGGTTGAAGCAGCGTTGTCAGGTGCTGTCTTTCAATTGGGAGCGACTATACTGAGACCCCATCTGCTCAGGTGGATGTAAATTGTAAAGAAGAACATTGAGTTCTTCAAATGTCTTGACCCACCAACCAACAGCACGAAAAACAGTTTCCTGGTCACTTATTCATTTGCTCTTTGTGGGATCTTACTATGCTTAAATTGGCTTCAGCATTTATCTGCACAACAACATTTTAAAAGTAAACTATTGTTTGTAAAGCATATTCCTGTGCCCTGCACAGGATAATGAGGCACTATATAAAGGCAAGTTGCTTTTTTCTGAAAAGACAATATCATTTTTTCCACCAATAAGGTCATATTCTGCAAAGTTGGAATTCTTGCCATTTCCATAAGACCAAGCAGTAAAGCGTAATGAGTAATTAACATAAACCACACCATGATCTGTAAAAACAAAAAGCCTATTTAGGAGCACCTTATTGAGTGAAAACCAACCTCAGGATTTAGATAACTAGGTCGACATGATTGAATCCTTCAGCTATGTTACAGCTTTCAATGCATCCTCGCAAAATGACTTATTTGCCTAGACAAAACTTGAAAGAGCCGATGCAATGTTGAAAGATAAGCCTCTTCATATTACACTGAGGGAGAATGATTCAAGTACAATACACTCAAGCTTTTTCATATATCCTTAATGAGAACCATGGCACATTAAAAGTGCTTTGGCTTACTGGCACTACATTAGCAGTATGTATTCAATATCCAACTTACAATTTCTGATACTATTGTTTTTGCATTCTACGCTTATCCAAGAATATTCTCCCGTTGAGTGGTAGGGTAACATTGACAAGCTGGGTTCATCAATCCTGAAACATCTCCCACAATAATTAGTGTTACATTGAGAGATAAGGACAGCTGTAACACCTGTATTTTATTCACATCACAGTCTCAGCACAAATATAGTTCCTGTATAGCAGAGGCGTTATTAGTAGCAACCATCTTTTTTAAGGGTTTTCCAGCAAATATCTTATGTATTAGAAACTAGAAATTGTTTTCTATTGGTTAATTTTCTCAGTCTTCTCTTCGTCCTGTAAATTATAGGCTTTTAAAGCCAAAAGTTTGCAAGAACCACCTCCTCTTATCTCCTATTTGTGTCTACTTTGGTGATATCCTGCACTTCGGTCTTGTCCCTTCACCTAAGTTTTTCAATTTAAAAGAATAAACTTGAATTATACTTTATGGAGATGCCATTCACCAAGGATTGTAAGTGTCAGTGCAGGAATTAAGACAGTGCTGTCCAAAAGTTGCTGAAGAAACAGAAAAGGCTGGGAAGGAGTTACATGGAGGTTAAGATATGGCAAGCAATCGTTTCAGAACAGTAGCTCAGCTGAGCAATAAAGGTATCACTTGCTCTCCTGAGCAAATTTTGAGTGTCAGCAGAGCCCCACAAAACTGAATCACTGCCTTTAACAAACTGCCAGACATTTGCTCTATATAATTGAAACTTGTATCCTTGGAACTATCGTTATTTTTTAGTAAAAGTTTTCCCTCTGTTAAGCAGTAGGAGTCTTGGGCACGTAGGAAGAAACATGATAGAAATACAATGAGAACAGGTTTATAGTGTGCATCTTTAAGTTACTCCTACAACTTTTACATCTATCCATTGGTTGTTTTTTTTAATGATTTATGCTCCACGTTCACAAGTAATAGAAATCCATATAAAAGATGGCTCTTTCTTTATTGATTCATACAGTGCAAAGTTATCCTTTTTTTACCAATATGTGACACTTCAATACAGGATCTGTATTAACTATCCGAGTTTCTTTCCCACAGTTTCTCTGCACAGTGATTGCCATCTTGCTGCACTACTTTTTCATGGCAACCTTTGCTTGGATCTTTGTGGAGGGACTTCACATCTACCGAATGCAAACTGAAGCTAGGAACATCAACTATGGTGCCATGCGATTCTACTATGCCATTGGTTGGGGAGTGCCCGCTATCATCACAGGTTTGCATTAGTAGTACAAGCAGTGATAGGCTGGTCTAAATGTATGTGCACACGACTGAAAATGGGGCAGTCCAAACCATAATAATACTATGCAGCACTTTCTTGTCTCCTCTTGTACATGTATAATGCACAACAGGCAAGAGGGAGAAATTCACTCACTTAACTGTGTTGTGTCACTGATTACACCACTCCAGTGTTATCTGCTTTGACATGATCTACCCTCTAAAAACAGCAAATTTTCAGATACCTTTGCTTTATGCTTATAAAGCACACACCTTTGACAGATTATTTTTGTAAAGTGGCTCGAGGACCGGCTGGGAATATTTAAATTGAGTAACCCCTCCCCGCCCTTGACTGTATGCCATCTTCCAGGGGTCAAACCAGTGAGCTTAATACAATGGAAAGGGTAATTCATTGACATCTAAACAATGCAGCATTGTGTTAATAAGGTCACACTTGGTTCATAAAGGAGTATTGGGGCTTTTTCACTAACAGATGATCAAGGGAGGTTCCAGTAACTTCTTCAAAATTCTTTTTTTGAATGCTTTGTATTGGATTGTGAAATTGATCATAAGGGGCATAGATTAAGGATTATCACCAGAAGACAGAATGGGATTTAAGAACCTTTTTCACAAAGATGGTTATTAGAACATAGAATGCTTTATTTGAGACAAATGCAGTAAAGTCATTTAAAAGGGGTTGGATAAATATTTGAAAAAATGACGACGAAAAGATGGGAGGAAAGAGGTTTAGAACATACACCTGTAGTTGAGTTAGCGGCAGCACAAACATGATGGGCTGAATGGCCCCATTCGATGCTGTAATTTCTGTGATTTTTATCCCCAATTTTGCGACTGAATTTGTATCCATTAGAACCAAGACTTAGGCTAGTTACATTCATTTTCTTTTGTATTTCACAATGAGGAAATTAAATCTTTCATACAAGATTCAAGTAAATGTGCATTGTTTTCTCGCACTTCGATTCATTTTTTTATTTTTGCCACCAACCTCTCTATTTCTTCTTGCAGCTTATGGTTCTTAACTCTGCAGTCATCATCTTTGCTCAGTGACATTCCAGTCAGTTTTACGCATGTCTATCTTTTCCCCTGCCCCTTTCCTTGGGAGTAGAAATAGGAAGCAATGTTTCTATGTAGCAATGCATCTAGAGGCATGAAGGAGAGCTGACAAAACTCATCAACTGGCACAAGCAAGTTTAAGTCCTTTGGGACTTACTCTGTGGCTTTATATTTGAGTCAAGTAGTTATGTGCTACACAGCTGCCACAATATTCTGCTTCATTGTTCTTCTCATGGAATTAAGATTGAACCAAGCACCTGACTTCTCCCACCTCATAACTGTTTTCCAAATCGTTAATGATTCATCTCTTCAATCCTCAGAAGGCAAACTGCCAAAATATTGAACTCTTTCATTACTAAAGGTAGTTTTGCCATTCTGGGCATCACTTCCACCATGTAATACCTTCATGACTTGCATTGCCTTTGAGCTTGTGCTCCTATTGCATTCAGAGTTCAAGACCTTCGTATAAACCAGGTTTCCCTAAATTCGGGAATCATTGACTTATTCGTTGTGAATTTTTGCACTGTCATGACAAGTTTTAGAATACCTGAATTATCTTGTTCAATTTTGTATTTGAGCACCTCTGGTTTTTGGGAATCGCAGATATGGTTAGATTTGTATTTCTCATGTCACTTACAAAGAGGGCACATTTTTCTTCTTAATTTCTGCATTTTACAGTCATTCACCCCCCCAACACCAAACCATCCCAAATTGCTCTTAAGTATCTGCCTATATAACTGGCCACCAGGAGGCACATAACAGCAACCGAGTTTGACCTGGTTTTAATTTCCCTCCCACTACTTTTCATGAGGGGATATTATGGACTCCTGTCTGTGAAGATTTGAAGCTCAGTATATTTTCCATTTTTAAAAAATCTATCATTACTATGTTTTCCAGGTCTTGCGGTTGGTCTGGACCCAGAGGGTTATGGAAATCCTGATTTCTGCTGGATCTCTGTCCACGATAAGCTGATCTGGAGCTTTGCTGGACCAATTGCTGTTGTTATTTTGGTAACTATCACTACTTATTTTTTAAAATGAGTACTCAAGAGTTATGTGCCTCCCTCAAAAACACTTTACTTAATGAGCTAGCCAAGTCCTAAAGGACATAACTGACATAACTGCTAGACTAGGTCTTCAGTAGGTGGTGAGGAAACCAACAAGAGGGAAAAATCTATTTGACTTCGCTCTCACCAGTCTACCTGTCACAGATGCATCTGATAATGATAGTAGGAGTGACTACTGCACTGTCCTTTTGGAGACAAAATCCCCTCTTTGTACTGGGGATTCCATCCGTTGTATTGTTTGACACACCACCTTGCTAAATTAGATAGATTCAGACCAGATATAGCTACTCAAAACTGGGTGTCCATGGGATGCTTTGGGTCATCAGAGACAACAGAGTTGGATTCAACAACACCCTGTAATCTCATGGCCCAGCATATCCCTCACTCTGCCATTAACATCAAGCCAGGATATCAACCCTGGTTCAATGAAGAGTGGAGGAGAGCATGCCAGCTGCAGCAGCAGGTGTACCTAAAAATAAGATGCCATTCTTGTGAAGCTATGACACAGGATCATATGCATGCTAAATAGTAGAAGCAGCATGCAAAGACAGATCTAAGCAATCCCACAACCAATGAATCAGGTGGTGGTGGACAATTAAACAACTAATTACAGGAGGAGACTCCACAAATATCCCCATCCTCAATGATGGGGGAGCCCAACATATCAGTGCAAAAGATGAGGCTGAAGCATTTGCAACCATCTTTAGCCAGAAATGTCAAGTGGATGATCCATCTTAGCCGCCTCCTGTGGCCCCCAACATCATAGATGCTATTCTTCAACCAATTTAGTTCACTCCACATAATACCAAGAAGTAGCTCAAGGCACTGGATACTGCAAAGTCTGCGGACCCTGACAACATCCTGGTATTAATCCTGAAGACTTGTGTTCTAAAACTAGCCACACCCCTAGCCAAGCTGTTCCAGTGCAGCTACAACAGTGGCATCTACCCAACAATGTGGAAAATTGCCCAGGTTAGTTCTATCCACAAAAAACAGGTCAGATGTTATCCAGCCAATTATCACCCCAAACCGCTACTCTCGATCATCAGCAAAGTGATGGAAGGCGCCATCAACAGTGTTATCAAGTGGCACTTGCATAGCAGTAACCAGCTTACTGATGCTCAGCTTGAGTTCTGCTAAGGCCACTCAGCTCTAACTTCATTACAGCCTTGATCCAAGCATGGACAAAAGAGCTGAATTCATCAGGTGCGGTGAGAGTAACTGTCCTTGACATCAAGGCAGCATTTGATCAATAATGGCATAAAGGAGCCCCAACAAAATTGAAGTTAATAGGAAACAGGGGAAAACTCTCCACAGGTTGGTGTCATACCTATCAAAGAGAAAGATGGTTGTAATCTCAGCCCCAGGATACCACTTCAGGAGTTCCACAGGGCAGTGTCTTAGGTCCAACTATCTTTAGCTGCTTGATCGATAATCTTTCCTCCATTATAAGGTCAGAAGTCAGGATGTGCGCTGATGATTGCACTGTGTTCAATAGCATTCACAGCTCCTCACACGCTGAAGCAGTCCATGTCCATATACAGTAAGACCTGAGCATCATTCAGGCTTGGGCTGCTAAATGGCAAGTAATATTCATACCACATAGGTACTAGACGATGACCATCTCCAACAAGAGAGAATCTAACCATCTCCCCTTGACTTTCAATAGAATTACTATTGTTGAATCTCCTTCCTCAACATCCTGGGGGTTACCATTGATCACAAACTTGAACAGTCACATAAATACTGCCAGAAGATCAGAGATTGGGAATTCTGGAATGAGTTATTTACCTTCTGACTCCTCAAAGTCTGTCCAACATGTGCAAGGCACAAATCAATAGTGTGTTGGAATATTCTTACTTGCCTGGGTAAGTGAAACTCCAACGACATTCAAGAAGCACAACATCATCCGGGACAAAGCAGCCCGCTTGGTCAGCTCCCAATCCACTACCTTAACATTCACTCACTCCATTGGCGTACAATGGCAGCAGTGTGTACCATATACAAGATGCGTGCAGCAACTTACTAAGTTTCCTTCGACAGCACCTTCCACACCTGCGACCTTGACCACCTAGAAGAACAAGAGAAGGAAGCACATGGGAACACCACCACCTGCAAGTTTCTCTTCAAGCCATACTGACTTAGAACTACATTGCTGTTCCTAACCGCAGGAGGAGGCTCCACAAATCCTCCATGATGGGGGAAGCGCTATACATTAGTTAAAAGATGAGGCTGAAGCATTTGCAACCATTTTCAACTGGAAGTGTTGCATGTTAAACTCAGCCCCAGGATAGTACTACAGGAGTTCCTTAGGGCAGTGTCCTGGGCCTGACTATCTTTAGCTGCTTCATTAATGACCTTGCCTCCATTATAAGATCAGAAATGGGAATGTTCACTGATGATTGCACTGTATTCATTCACTGTTCATTCACCATTCCTTCACTGTCATTGAGTCAAAAACCAGGAACTCCCTTCGTAACAGCACTCTAGGTGTACCTACACCAGATGGACCACAGCGGTTCAATAAGGCGGCTCACCATCTTTTCTAAGGCAATTAGAGATGGGCAATAAATGCTGGCCTTGCTAAGGGTGTTCACATTCATGAACAAGTGAAAAAAGTCCACCCTTCCTACTGAGGGCTCCCAAATTCTATAAGATCCTGATCCAAACAATGGGAAAAAATCACAACAACTGTTTGTTTATCGGTCATCGATGAATGAAAATGGCCGTCAAGATTCTCTGTGCAAAAATGAAATTTAGTATTTTTTTGAAGAACTCCTGTGTTTGTGCGTTATTTCAGAGTCTGATTGCAAGAAAATTCTAATTAAACCACCCCCCCCCCCTCCCTCTTTGGTTCTGGTTAATTTTTGCCCTGATTCCAATTCCTTCCCCATTGAGATCATGATTGTCATAATTTCATATAGTCCTTATGTCCTGCTGTTGCTATTTACTACATCTCATCGAATGGATGCTTCAATCCCTTTTTGAAGCTTGAGCTTTGTTTAAAGTTTCACTTAGGTATTTATTGCTTTTAGATGAACATTGTGATCTCCTTGTTGGTAGCAAGAATGTCCTGTGCCCCAACACAGAAGGAAGCCAAGAAAAGATCAATCCTGTGAGTAGTAAAAGAAATGCAGTAAAGTGAAACAACTAACAATTGGCATTTTAATAGTGTTTTACGATTTACTGCAGATGTTTCCACTGTTTTCTCAATTTGACTTTTATTCGTTTGCTTAGAGTTTTGTCATATGCTGAAGTAAGTGGGCTGTTCAAGCAGACCTTCCACCTGAGCATTTATAAAGGTGCATATTACCGGTAAATCCAAAAGAAAGGTTTAGAAATTGCAAACTTCACCAGTGATGTACCTTCCAGCACCAGATAATGGAGTTATTGAAAATGGTGGGAATACTCAGCAGCTCTGGCAGCGTCTGCGGAGAGAGAAAAAGAGTTAACGTTTCGAGTCTGTAATAGAGGAGATGAGATATATCAGACAAGTTGCTTCTGAAGAAGAGATACACGAACTCAAAACATTAACTCTTTTTCTCTCTCCACGGATGCTGCCAGCCCTGCTGAGTTTTTCCAACATTCTCTGTTTTTATTTCAGATTTCCAGCATTCGCAGTATTTTGCTTTTATCTTATTGAAAATGGTGACTTTTGCTGTCATTTAAAATGAAAACATAAGGCTTTGCAAAAGTCCCACCCTGGAGTCAGTTTTAAATTCTTTGAGGAATATGTAAAGGCTCTCAGTTGAGTCAAAAGGATAAAACAGAGAGAGAGAGAGAGAGAGAGAGAGAGAGAGAGAGTAGATCAATGCTGATAAGGTAATAGCTGTTAAGAGGCATACTTCTGTTTTGTGAATCCCATCCCAAGGTTTAGGAAGTGGGTTTGAATGATGAAGCAGATTAGAACAGTGATAAATATATGATGCCTATATTTTACTACACATTCACTTGATAGGGTGCACTGAGTAAAGTCTTCTTCCCTGGGAAAGATGATTTGAAATAGGATGAGACACAATTCATTCAACTTAGTGAAATATAAGGAGGAGAAAAGTGCACACTGTTAGATTTAAAGCTAAGAAGGACGATGAGAAGAAAGTTCAGGCGGACAATGACAGTGGTGTTGATGAAATGGAAGGAAATGGGAAGTTGGAGTGTGGAGAAGACTGAGCAAAAATGAGAGGAGATGAGATCTATCAGACAAGTTGTTTCCTTTGTGATATTACAAAGGCAACAGCGAGGTGATAATGACTGCCCTTGACATCCAGGGAGCCTTTGACAGAGTGTGGCATCGAGGAGCCCTAGCAAAATTGGCGTCAATGGAATCAGGATGAAAACTCACCACTGGGTGGAGTCATACCTAGCACAAAGGAAGATGGTTGTGGTTGTTGGAGGTCAATCATCTCAGTTCCAGGATAGCACTGTAGGAGTTCCTCAGGGTCGTGCCCTAGGCCCAACCATCTTCAGCTGCTTTATCAACAACCTTCCTTCTATAATAAGGTCAAAAGTAGGGATGTTCTCTGGTGATTACACAATGTTCAGCACCATTTGCGTTGACTCAGATACTGGAACAGTCCATGTCCAAATGCAGCAAGACAATATCCAGGTTTGGGCTGACAAGTGGCAAGTAACCTTTGCGCCACACAAGTGCCAGGCAATGACCATCTCCAATAAGGGAGAATCTAGCCATCGCCCCTTGATATTCAAAGGCATAACCATCACTGAATCACCCACTGTCACCATCCTGGGGTTGCCATTGACCAGAAACCGAACTGGACTAGCCATAAGCAGGTCAGAGGCTTTTTTTAATTCATTCCTGTGGCGCGTAACTCACCTCTTGACTCCACAAGCCTTGTCCACCATCTACAAGGCACAACTCAGGAGTGTGATGGAATACTCTCCACTTGCCTGGATGAGTGCAGCTCCAACAATACTCAAGAAGCTTAATTAACACCATCCAGGGCAAAGCATCCCGCTTGATTGGCACCCCATTCACAAACATTTACTCCCATCACTACTAAAGCACAGTGGCAGCAGCGTGTCATCTACAAGATGCACTGCAGCAACTCACCACAGCTCCTTAGACAGCACCTTTCAAACCCACGACTGCTACCATCTAGAAGGACAAGGGCAGCAGGCACATGGGAGCACCACCAGCTGGAAGTTCCCCTCCAAGTCACTCACCATCCTGACTTGGAAATATATCATTGTTCCTTCACTGTCAAAATCCTGAAACTCCCTCCCTAACAGCACTGTGGGTGTACCTACACCACATGGACTGCAGCGGTTCAAGAAGGCAGCTCACCACCACCTTCTCAAGGGCAATTAAGGATGGGCAATGAATGCTGGACTAGACAGTGATGCCCACATCCCATGAATGAATTTTTTAAAAACACAGATGAGATAAAGCACTGTATAAAAGGAAGTTCATTTATATGTCCTCTCTAGGAATGTGAGAGAAATATTAAACAAACTACCCAAAATATGAGAACAGTTTTCAGTCAGAAAGACTTGAGCTTTGACTGGTTCCACTCATGCATTTTCAATCATAGAGAGCTTCTTGCAATGGCTTCTCTTCTGGCTCCTGCGCTGTTACCTCTGAACTCCTCCAAGTTCTACCCCTGGTTCCCAACTGTTTCTCATCTGCATGCTGCCCATGGCAACATCATCTGAAAACATGATGTCAGGTTTCGCATGAAAGCCTCACCTCCATTTGTTTCAATCTCTGAATTTCTTTGTGTTGTCAGCTTGCTTGCCCAGTATTCATCTTGGAATATGTTGCTGTTTCCTCCAATTGACCATCAAGTGGCCAGGAATCATCGTCTTCGGCCTCCTCCCCAAACTCCATTCCTTTCTCCCCCTGTCTAACCACTGTTTTGGGTTTCTTTTTCCACTTCTGTAACATCTCCCACAGCTGCCCTTGCCTTAGCTCACCTACTGCTGAAACCATCATCCGTGCTTTTGTTAGCTCTAGACTCAATTAGTCTAGTGCTGTTCTGGCTGACCACCTCATCTTCCACTGTTTGTAAACTTGAGCTCAGTGAAAACTCTGCTGTCCAAACCCTAACTCGCACCAAGACCCATTCATCCGTTAATCCTGTGCTTGTTAACCCACATTGGCTCCCAGTCTACCAACATCTCAATTTTAAAGCTGAGAGGCGATAGCTGTTAAGTTAGACTTGAGAGACTTCAAGAATACTATGGGAGAAATGTTCTGCTTTCGCAGTTCCGGCACAGAACTTGCCTACTGCAAATGTGCATCAGAAAAAAAGTTTATAGAGGATAGTATGCCCACCATGCAACCCTTTGAGCTTTCCATCTGTTCATTTTAATGGAGAAAAAATTGGGTGAATTATATATTGGGCATGCTCTTCTCCATAGTATTCTGATATGCACCATGCTCTGCAATGGGATCACAAGATCAGCAAATGACCTCCTTTTTCTTGAAAATCAAAAGAAAACAACTTTTCATCATCAGCCTCTGCTGCAAACTCTGTTCCCTGGCCCCTTTCCCAACCACTGTTGCATATTTATTTTTCGCTTAAAAATTAAATTATGTTTGACATGCTACAAATAGAATACACAGATGTCAGAAACAGCTCATCAGGGATTCCAACAAAATCATTAAATAATTATCAGGAAGGAAAATAAATTTTCAGCTATCATTTCCCAGTAGCTATAACTTAAGCCTGCGACGTTACAGCTCACTAAGGGAGTTAAAACTGACAGCATCGAGGCATCTGGGAGTGAGGCAGAGAATAACATTTCAAACCCACGAGCTGCCAGATAACTTGGTTTGAACAAAAAATTATCTGTGTCATTTGAGCAATATAAGGGGGAAGAAATAAAAGATTATTCATTCATATGTTCATTCAAAGTACAAATTTTCAGTTGTCTTCCTCCATTTATGTCACATGAGCTTTGTATTGATTTTATTATTTCTTTCATTGAGTTTAGTTCATTGTGAAGATGTTTGCCTGTTATTCTTCCTGTATTAACCCAAGTTTTAGGTTCCTGTTCTTCATTTTTATTTATATTTATTTTCTTCTTGAGTTTCTACCAATCCTTGTTCTCTTGCCCTTCTAATCTGCCAATCAATTTGTTGTGAAAGTGATGGCTTATTCGTGGAGATGATCAAACCAAGGACTGTAAAAATCTCAGTTACGCAACAAAAAGATTTGTTAATTTTATGTATAATTTATACTGGACAATATCTTCCGCTGGACTCACTGCAGTTGGGAGGGCTTGAGGATGTTGGCTTCAGATCTTTATTCCAGAAGTGCCTTGTCTGTGATCTTTCTCCTTGGCCATACCTAACTATCACATGCTGCATCTACAGGTGCACTGATAAAATTCACCCAACTTGAGCCCATGAGACTGATAATTACCTGGACCTTGAATGGGTGCTGCAGCTTCACATTATGAGCTTTCTAGCTGCCCTCATAGAATCTGCATGTTTTCCTTGCTGCCCTTGACTGAGATATACCTGTTGACCATCCAGAATTTTATGACAATAAATTTCTGAATTTTTTTTTTCACCTGTTCAATGCAAAAACAGCATCTGGTTTCATTGTCCTCTGTACTGGCGATGTCCAAACTATTGCTCCTTGACATTTTAAACCTCAAAGCCTACACAACTTAATCTCATCTCTACCCTTATATTTCTTATGTTTTGATTCGTTCTGTTTTAATTATGTGGGTCTATAGGTTTGTTTTAACACTTAGCTCAATTGTGGAAAAATCAAGATCTGTTCGTATCAGCAATTGTAAGAGACATACAAATTAATGGTAATTAGATTTAAACTTCCATCTGGCCCATGAAGCCAAAAGACCTCTCCAAGACATCAACCAGTTGTCTGAGATACTGTTGTCAGAGACTTCTTGTCTTAAGGAGCAGAGAGAGAGAGAAATGGGGATAAAATTTGAGGAATAAACAGTTCAGAAATGTGTTCTGCAGTGCCATTTTCATGACAGAAGATCACAAATGCTATTACTTGGATTTATACAGTATAATAGCACCACCTGGTACAAAGAAACAGCACTACATGAACAGAAAATACTCTGTTTTGCAGTTTGCCATTACCACCATATCCAAACTAGAGATCCATTAAATCTTTTATTTTGTTCCCAGAGTGCATCAACACAGACTGATTTCAGGAATTTGTGGGCTTGAGACTAACATTTCTGCTAGAATAGTAGACAAAGGAATTTCAGGTGACCACATAGATATTTGTAAGCTATTATGCAACAGCATAATTACATCATCTGTTAGTTAATTATCCAGTTGCTGTTAAGGTTACTGACTGATTTTTCACAAGGTCTATGAGGCCTTCTGTTGATATCCCATTTTCCATAAGGGGCTACGTGATCAGTGAGGGTTTACTATTTGTTTGATTTTGTTTATGTTAATCATAGGAGGAGGTTATTGCTCATTCCTAATTTTCCATTTTTAAAGTTGTTGCAGTATTAAGTGTCATTTATATTATGTGAGCCTTTTAGTTTTTTCCTATCTCTCAAGATACCTGAAGTCATATAATTACTATGGCACAGGAGGCCATTCAGCCCATTGTGTCCATGCTGGCTTTCTGTAGAGCAACCCAGTCAGTCCCATTCCCCTGCTCTGTCCCTGTAACCCAGCAAGTTTATTTCCCTTAAGTGCCCATCCAATTTCCTTTTGAAATCATTCATCATGTCTCTTCCACCCCACCTCCTAGGCAGCAAGTTCAAGATCATTACCATTTGTTGCATAAAAATGTTCCTTCTCGCATCCCCAATGCAATCCTTGTGTAAAACCTTCATTCTGTCTCCCCTAGCCCTTGTACTATCAGCTAATGGGAACAGTTTTTCTTTGTTTACCTTAGCTAAACCTAAACAAAAACATAATTTTGTACACCTCTACCAAACTTCTCCTCATCCTCCTTTGCTCCAATAAGTCATATCTGCAGGAAAACATTCAGCAAATGAACCTGTTACATTTTTTTAAAAAATGCACCCAAAATTAGTTTTGTGCAGCCTGTTGCTGAGATGTTATGCACCAACTTTTAAGCCTGAATATCATTCTTAGCAATTTAACATGTTCAAACCTCTTAACCACCAACACCACAAGTAAGCAGTTATGATGAAGTCACTATTCCCAACTGGTTTTAAAACCTAGGCCCAAATCTTCTGCTCTTTGAATCGTCCCTGACCTACATGGAAATTGCCTGGGAAGTTTCACCTTCCGATGGGCAATTCTCCCACTGCCCGGAATCCTCCACAAATACCTCCAACTCTTGAGTTAGAGTCGGAAACTTCAGACATGTACTTACCTGGATAGTTACTTAGGAAATGCAAGACAGATGAAAACCTAACTTCTGTGTAACTACGGTACCCACCCGACCCGACTACCCCCACCCACCCCCACTGGCCCAACCCAACAACCACACGACTATCTCCCAACCTGACTGCTACCCAGGGACAGGTCCTGTCTTCCACCCGACTCCACGGGCAGAATTTTGCCCTTGATGGGCAGGCGGGCCCCACCGGCTCGGCGGCGGGTGGGCAGCCGATCGCTGCCGCCGAAAGGGACCCCACCGCCATTTTAAGTGGGCGGACCGACATTTTAAGTGGGCAGGCCGCCCAACAGGAAGTGCTATGCGCTTCCTGTGCGGGGGAGGGGTGGGGGGGATTCCTCAACTGTCAGAGTGCGCACATCTTCCTGAGACTAAGTGCTGTCTCAGGGAGCTCGGTGAAAGGTTTGTAAACTTCAAAAATAGAAAAATTTAAAAATTATCAACATGTCCCCCTCATGTGAGAATATCACACGAGATGGGACATGTTAATAAAAAGCACAGAAACTTTATTAAACTTTTTAAAAACAGACATGAAACCTCATCCCGCCAGTGGATGAGGTTTCATGTATTTTTCAGAAGCCCGCTGGGGCTCCTGGCCTGTCCGCCAGCCTTAAGGTTGAACGGGCAGGGCCTTTAATTGTTTTAACTACCCTGTCAATGGCCTCAATTGGCTATTGACAGGTCGGCAGGCGGACAGCTGATTTCGCTGTCTGCCCGCCTTCCTAAGCATTTAAATGGGGCAGGATGAGGTCGGGGGTTCCTCCTGACATCATCCCGCGTCATTTTTCCATTGGCAAGCGGGCCCCGCCCCCAGCTCGCCAACGGAAAAATTCTGCCCTGCTCCTCTGCAACAGAGCTTCCCGAGGGATGCTGTTCTCCCTATTTCTGGAAAAGCTGAGCTCAGAAGGTCCAGAAGAAATGTAGAGCACCATTGAGTTGGGGGGAATGTTCGAACAGAGTGGCAATCTGACAATGATTGCCACTTATCGGAAGATCTGGTCCATAGTAACCATCCGTAGGATGACTTTACCTTCTCAATGTTCAAGCCTTTTTAATCTTGATTATTTTTACTGAATCTTCACTCTAGTTTGACTGAATTGTTGTCTGATCATGCCATGATTGACCCTCTGCCATGCCCTTCATCTTGCCCTGAGCAACATTCAATAGAACAAATTGAGTGAAAAGAGAGATGCAGTATAATCTACAGTAAAATACCTAGGATATAAACAAAACCTGGAACAATTGTGTTGTGGGTTTTGATAAGAGGCTTGTTGGGCAAAGTGAAGAATTGACATGCATTTTAGGAATAAGTACTTCTTTACTGTGTCTTATTTCTTTGTTTACCTTAAGTCATATTTCATAAACCACTCCACTGCAAGCAGCCTTCCTTTGACTCTATTCGTTCTGAGGTCTGTCATTGTAGGCTGGAGGGCAAAACAAGAAGATAAAAGTTAGAAGAAATGCAAGCCAGCAAAATCAGTACTAATTTCTTATGGTAAATTGTTTTGGCCATGTTGGAGACATAAGTGTAATTACTGGGAGAAGAAGAAATTAGGAATACAATAAAGGAAACAAATAGTAGTTTGAGGAGTAACTGAATTTTGCATCTAGAATTTCCAAGTTGAAAGTAATGTTTTAAAACATCTTTTTATTTAACCACAATTTTTAGTATGCTGCAGCTGAACAAATTGAAGTTTCAATTCTATGACAGTCCACCTCTTTCCAGCCACAATGTGCAATTTATCTTGTATCTACTCGAGCAGTGTTCCCCCTGCAAAATCTTCTGGACAGCTGGGTGTTCTCTGATGTCTGTCCAGGCCTTATTTTTGTTTACATGCTTAGGGCTGCCAAGCGACGTGTGAGGAACTGGGACACCGGGATTAAACCTGGGCCCTACACAAACTTCGTTCTTATCAGTTCTCTGTGAGTAGATGCCATTTCCCCTGGGGTCCTGCCCCCCCCCTCACCCCCCGCCCCCCCCTTCATGACCCTTTTTCTCCCCCAAAAATAACGTCTCTGTATCTTTTTCCTGTTTGTCTCCCTGTGTTGTCTTCTCACCAGCAGACAACGTCTTCCAGCCAGAAGGATGGGTCAAATTGCCCTACGTCATTTTTCGCATCTATGGTCAGCACCGTCCCTATCAGGAAGCACAATTCAGATGATGTAACTTCATTCCCATACATGCAAGGTAGAATGTACCAACACCTTGTGGCATTCCATCCAGTGATACCGTGCAAGAACTGAAGTAGCCAAGCTGTCTGAGCAGAGAAGCATCGTTGAGTGTCAGGCAGGCTCAGAACTTGAACATGTGAATCCCTGGTCAGGAGACGTATAGCTTAGAGCTGCCTTTTCCGAACTGCACCATTCTTTTTAATTATAACATGTATGTTTTTCTTTAACAACTGCTTAAATTCCCATATGTGCTCCTGAAATGTATCTTACCGATGGGCCTATATTTGTCCAGTTCCCTTGCCCCTGATTAAAAACAATTGGTACCTTTTCTCCTGTACTGAGCCTTTCCCATTCACCAGCACATTTTTGTTTTAAACTCTGGCAGGTATGCTGTTTCTGCCAACTTGCTATGTTGCTCCCCTGCTCTGTCTCATATGTAGGTTATTCTCTGGTTCTCTCTGTCTCTCTAGTACCACAATTCGAAGCGCCTTCATTCTGCTACTAATCGTTAGTGCCACCTGGCTTTTTGGGCTGATGGCCGTCAACAACAGCATCCTTGCTTTTCACTACCTCTACACTGTTCTCTGCTGTTTTCAGGTAAACACTTACTCTCACTAACAGTCTGCATGGGAGCATGTACTAAGATTTCCTGCCTGAATGGTGGAATTCAACCCATTGTTTCTCATTGTTGAAAATTGTTTTTAAAATTTGTGGCTAGTGCGCAGCTTTAGCTTATCTCAAATTTCACGACTTCTTTGAAACTCTCATATAGATTTGAAACTGATATTTGGATGCATGTCTGTGTCACAGTGTCTTCTATTACAGAATCAGCATTATCAACACAGGTTCCCAAACTAAGCAAAAGTTGAGAAATCACTTATATGGTGCTAATGTGTAAAATATAAATTGTGTAACATTACATTTATTTCCAGTCCTGAATGTTTTGTGTCTCAGAGCCAAATAGGTGCCAGATGTGGTAAATCTTATGTCACCTGGGGTAGAAAGGAGTTGACATCCAAAAGCTGTGTTGCTGTCTGGTGTTATTTGTCTTGCATCAGATGAATACAACTATATAAATGCATATCTTTTTTACAAACCGTATACCATTCTAATATATACATACAGTGCACATGGAAGCGCTGCTTTACACACAGTGCGCTGTACCTGCATCATCTGAGGTAGGATATGTATCTAAATAAATAGCATTTGTCTGACATCTATCAATATTGATGCTGCACTGATTATCCCTTATCAATGGTATAGATATCAATGAAATAGAAGATAATGGAACTTAAATGAAAGTGATTGCCTTTAAGACTGAAGCTAGAGCTCGTTGCTCCATGGAAGTGAGAGTGAAACCACAGTGCAGTTCAGCTTGAGATTAAAATTAGCAGTGCAGTGGCAATTTTAAAGTTAATTTCTCCAACAAATTCATATTTGCTTGTGTGTTCAAAATACTCTTCTTAATATGTTCATCCTTGGGAATAGTTAAATCAGTATCAGAATGAAATCAATTTGTAAGGTACTCAAAGGGAGGAAATCTCATTGTGTACTTTACCTTTTTGCCAGAATTATCAATCAAAGGAATTTCAGCCCTATGTCTATTTTGCAGGATTTAAAAAGAAAAACAGCAAGGTCCTATTTGGCTGCTTTGTTACAAAATCACCACTCAGGAAATTACTTAATTGTTCATCTGGACTACCACCACAGGGTTTTAACAAACTGCTTCAGTATGCAAAGGATGTAATTAAGTAACTAGCTTTAAAGCATCCTCCCCAACCCCATCCCTCACCCCCCTGAAACTAGCTTCTGAATATGTAAACGTCCCAATATGAGGATATACGTATAAACCATAGAATCATAGAACATTTACGGCACAGAAAGAGGCCACTTGGCCCATCGTGTCTGCACCGGTCAAGAAATAAGCCAACCAACCAAATCCCACTTTCCAGCATTTGGTCCATAGTCCTGCAGGTTACAGCACTTGAGGTGGATATCCAGACACCTTTTAAATACGTTGAGGGTTTCTGCCTCTACCACCCTTTCAGGCAGTGAGTTCCAGACCCCTACTACCCTCTGGGTGAAAAAACTTTCCTCACCACCCCTCTAATCTTTCTACCAATCACTTTAAATCTATGCCCCCCCTAGTCACTGACCTCTCGCTAAAGTAAATAGGCCCTTCCATCCACACTATCCTTGCCTGCTATAATTTTGTACAACTCAATCAAATCTCCCCTCAGCCTCCTCTGTTCCAAGGAGAACAACCCCAGCCTATCCCATCTTTCCTCATAGCTGCAATTTTCCAGTCCTGGCAACATTCTCGTAAATCTCCTCTGTACCCTCTCTAATGCAAATACATCCTTTCTGTAATGAGGTGACCAGAACTGCACACAGTACTCAAGTTGTGGTCTAACTAATGATTTATACAGTTCCAGCATAACCTCCCTGCTCTTATATTCTGTACCTTGGCTAATAAAGGAAAGGATTCCACATGCCTTCTTACCCACCTTATCGACCTGTCCTACTACCTTCAGGGATCTGTGCACATTCACTCCAAAGTCCCCCACTTCCTCTACACCTCTCAGTATTCTCCCATTAATTGTGAATTCCTTAGCCTTGTTTGACATCCCCAAACACACCTCATTAAATAGCAAAAGTGAGTACTCTTCAAAACTACTTAGTTGATTCTAAAGGGCTTTGATGAGGACATGACAGGCGCTGTACAAGTATAAGTTCTTCATTTTCTTTATCTAGCAAGATAGTCACTGATGAAGTAAAAATAAGGTCTGCAGTCCCACTCCTGGCACAGGCTGGGAACACGTGCTGGGAAGAGTTCCATTCCTAGATATGATTTTTTTTTCTCTCCATTAACTTTAATCAATGGAAGATTGCAGGCTTGGAGATGTCCCAATATGCCAGTCTAGCATGCATCAGGTACAGAGTAGTGGAATCTTTATTTCCTACCTGGCTCCTATGTCTTTAAAGAACTGATGATGCAACTATAAGAAATAGGAGCAAGAGTAGGCCATACAGTCCCTCAAGTATGTTCCATCATTTATTATGAACACGGTTGATTTTCTCCATCAACTCCAGTTTCCTGACCTATCCCCATATCCCTCAATTCCCTTAGTATCCCAAAATCTCTTGATCTCGGTTTTGAATATACACACTGATTAAGTATCCACAGTCCTGTGGGTTAGAGAATTCCAAATATTCAAAACCACCTGAGTAGCGAAATTTCTTCTCATCTCAGTCCTAAATGGCCAACCCCTTATCCTGAGATTATGATCTCTAGTTCTAGATTCTCCAGCTAAGGCAAATGGCTGTTAGCATCTTCCCTGTCAAGCCCTCTAAGAATTTTATGGGCAGAATACCCTTGACACGCCCGAGCGTAAAATGATGCACGATGACGCTGGGCATGCGCCCTGAAGTCATCGCGTAGTCTTGCAATATTTCGTTCGTGGGCATGCGCCAGGGTCGGCTGCACACCGGCCGATAAGACAGGGGGGAGAGGGGTGGATGGGAGTGGGGGGGGTGGGGAGGCGGGGACAGGATGTTGGAAAAGAGGAGTGAGCGGAGGGGGGGAACAGGAGGGGGGGTCAAGGGGTGGTCAGGAGAAGAGGGGTCAAGGAGGGAACAGAGGGGCTGGGAGGGGGAGGAGTAGATGGGGAGGGAGAGGAAGGGATGGGGGAGGGCCAAGGCGGGGATGGGGAGTGCAAGGGGGGTGCGGGAGGGCGATGGAGGAGACGGGAATGAGGGAGTCCAAGGTCTGTGCCTCAGGGAGATTGAAGCAGTCTTTCATGCACAAAGATTGCGCTAGGCCCGCTCTCCCTCCGCCCCCCACCTGCACAGGCAGTGCTCAGCTCTGCCATTCGTGATCCACGCAGGGCAGGCCTTAATTGGCCCACCCACATGAAATCACGGTGCAGAGCCAATCGCGGGCGGCGGTCAGTTTCCCGAATGCCTCTGCCCACCCCCGCTGAGCACCCCCACCAAGGGCAAAATCCTGCTCTATGTATTTCAGTGAGACCATCTCTCATTCCTCTAAGCAACAGAGCATGCAGGCCCATTCTACTCAATGGTAATGTCACGTGCAAATTTTCGGGCATGACGCTAAGTCCTTTACAGTACATGACATTACCAAAAGGTAGCAGGTGATAGCTACTTAACACTGGACTTTAATAAACAATCATTCCTATAAAAAGTTCAATTAGCTTCAATTCCAAAGTTTGTTTCATTTGTCTATCAATCAGCTCAGGTTTGTTGTTAGTTGAGTGGGGCTGTACTCCATCAAGTTTCTCAACTCTTCTTTCAAATCTGTTCTCTCTCTCTAACAATGTGCCTGATCACTCTGATTTGCTCTTCCCTTTATAGCAAGTTTGACTGTTATACTCTCTCCCTCCATCTTCCCAAGAGATGCTTATTTGTGACAGAAACATGTACTAAATTTGAAGTGAATCTGAAACTTGAATACCAGATTTATTCTGAGCTGCTTCTAGAGTAAACCTGAATAGAAATGGAAGCATGATTGAAAATGCTGCTCACCTTATAATTCCATAGTGCATCACAATCATCACCAAGGCCCTCTTGCACATACTCAATGCATTTAGGATTTCAGTTTAAGGTGTAAAGGTGGTCCTGATATCAGACCTGCTGCAGAATAAATGGAATTTTGTGTTTACAGTACATGTTGCTTTCTAATCTCCTGCAGGGATTGGCTGTCCTGGTATTGTTCTGTATCCTTAGTGAAGAAGTTCAGGAAGCCTGGAAGTTGGCTTGCCTTGGGAAAAGAAACCAGGGTGATGATACAACACGAGCACCTCAGCTCTCGGTAAATATAACTTAACTGTTAAATAGTGGGCCTATTCCAGTAACTGGAAATTATGTTAAAATTGTAAAGTATTTTTCATTTTCTGCTGGTGCACCTCTGATGTGTAGCATTTATTTTCTGTTTGACTAATCATTCCTGAGGGCAGATACCCCTTCCCCTATTTTCTCCTTTCATATGTATCAATGGACCAGCTGGCCAATAAGGTGAGTGTGATAAGCTACGACAAAACCATTTTCAAAATCACTGTTAACCCACATCTAGAAGACATGTGGCAGTGGTCCAGATTTTCTCTCTCCTTCACTTGCTGTCTCTATATACAATATGGCTGGGTCAAGGAATAACAAATGAGTGAGGCTTTGAACCTGCATAACATTAGTTTTTATTACTTTTTCAAATGTAACATTTATATTTGTTATTTCCTTATACTGAAACAAAACATGTGATTAGCCAGACTGATTGCATATGTGACTCAGCTAGTTTCTCTTGGAAACGAGTTGTTGTCAGTGGGTAAATAACACTCAGTTAAGATGTTACAAAGCCTGCACAAAAAGGACATATGCTGTCATTCTTTCATCATTATATTCCACATCTCCAACTTTGCTGCTTCAATTAGTCAATTGGGAAATTAAGTACAGCATATTGAACTGACATGTTATTTCTGGGGAAACAATTCTCCTGAGACTGGGAACTAACTGCAACAATAATAAAAGACATATTCTGTTGTTCCATTGTCTTGTATATAAGGGTACTAACATACCAGGGTTATTGGTAAAGTAACCCTAACATTGTTGTCAAATTGCTGGACCAGCATCCAGTCCTGGATCAGTCATAAGTGCTTCAAGCTCAACTTTGGAAAGATCAAAGCTATTATCTTCAGCCGTCACCACAAGCTCCAATCTCTTGCATGGACTCCATTCCTCCTCTCTCACCACAGGTTCTGGCTGAACCAGATTGTCAGTGGTGGTGGCATTCTGTTACACCCTGAGTTGAAAATCCAATTCTTTATTCTCTCCCTTACAAAGACTGCATACTTCCAACTCCGTAGCATCATCTGCCTCCAACTGTACTTTAACCCATCCGCTGCCAAAACCGTCATACACACCTCAGTCACCTCTGGATTCAGTTACTCAAATGCTGTTCTCCCTGGCCTCCTTCCATCCACTGACTGACATTGATTCCCAATCTCTCGGGTTCTTATCCTTGTTGTTAATTCCCTCTATGTCCTCGTCCCTCCCTAATTCTGTAACCTGCTTCCCTTCGGGTTCCCCAAACCCAGCCCAAAACCCTGACCTCTGAGTTTACCTGTTGTACATCACCTCTCCCTTCAACCCACCATAACCTTCAGCTGACTGGGTCAAGCTTTCTGGATTTCCCCTCCACCACTTTCAGGTCACCTCCCTGCCTCCCCCACCCCACTTTAGAACCTGTTTAAAACCTGAACTTTCAACCTAGCCTTCAATCACCCTTCTCAACCTTTCATGGCATGGTATCCATTTTCCAAAAACCTATCCATGAAGTGTCTTGAGATGCTTTCTATGTCAAAGGTGCTAAGTCCTTATTGTATTAAGAGGTGAGTAATGATTGTGGTTGAATGAACAATAGCACCAGTGTGATATAACCTGAATATGTTACATACGTGCAGGATGTATTCTCTCTCCTTGGTAATACCTGCAAGTATCTTATTAATTGGACAATCTAAATGACTTTACAAGTTTGTATTACCCTCTTCCCTAGTAACCGGTTTCAATTCAACTGCAGGTTGTTTGCAACATTGATTTGGTTGGAATGTACAGCCAATGGTTACAAATGGTAGAGTTGTCCTGAATTCTTTTGGAAAACACCAAGGCACAAGACAAACATTATAAATGGCTACTACTCGTCAGGAATTGTTTTTGTCTCAAATATAAACCTGGAAGTCATGAAGTAAGGAAGATAAATATACTAAAAAGAAGCAGGTTACATTTTTCTATTCTGTTGATGTAGTGGGTTGCATTTGTGTTGACAAATAATGCAAGGGCCATAATGGAAATCAGCCTTCCACTGAAAAGTTCAATTTCAAAATTTCAAAATTGATCTTTGTGTTTGTGTTACACCATCTTCCTTGGGTGCCAAGCATTTTGTTCATAAAAATTAAGTATATACCAACATGACTATCCCATAACAGAGTACGTATAGTGTATAAACAAGAGCAGGATTGTTGAACTGAAATTTTATAATGAGGGTGGATTGTATAACAGACTTAAATTGGCATTTTACCTGAGTTTGCTACAATGTTCAAAGGATTCTGGATGTTTCATTTGAATTCCCCTATTTACCTGTGAATTCCATTAATTTGCAGGGACACTAATTTCCTACCTATGAGGCACTAATGTGTAGACAATATTTCTTCATATGATCTTAGGGCTCCCACCCATACAATAACACATCACTGTTTGAGGAGAGCGGACTGCATCGGATAACACTTGGAACATCAACAATCTCATCAGTAAGCACTGCCCGATCTGCACGGACTCACTCCAGCCAGCCTGGGTATCTCAGGTATGCCACCAGGAAATAGCCATTAGAGAAAGCTACATCATGCTTTTACACTGGGGAATACAGAAGCCTTTAAGTAGAGTTCTATCATGGAAAGAATTAAGTCAGCAGAAATGTAAATTGCACTTGTCTGACAATTTCGAAACAAAAAGAATGGACCCCATATTCAGACTGGCAATACTGTGACCCAGTTACCATCAAGTGGAAATTGCAATTTGGGCAGTAAGGGTACTTTTAGCTGCTGCCCCTTATATTTTAATAACGCACCAGCACAAGGGTGCTAATGCCTGTAAGAGTCACAAGCAAAGACAGCCATGTGATTGAGATATCAGAAACGTAAGTTGCTCACTTTCTGTATCCAATGCAAGAAGGGAGCCCAGAAGAAACAAGCTTTAGATCCTGGAGTCAGTCCCTCTCCAATCTTCTGTAGCGAGAAGCAGGCAGTAGAGTTTTAGAGGCATGGCAGGTTAGAGATGGAGGCATCTGGCCACTGTTTTTGGACTACATTAAGAAGCTCTGAATTTGGGGGCTATTAGCACTTAAAGTAGTTGTAATTCCACATCAATTCCAGGAACGAGGTCAAGTTGGGGAGTGCCATCTAAATCCTTCGGTGTTATCTTGCAACGCATTCCACCTGGTTTGTTATCCCATGTGTGTTTTTTTCTCCTCAGGGTGTTGACATCTTCTTGCTAGAGTACAATTTTACAGGTGCTGCGGTACTCGCCATGCGGTCATTTTTTGACAAGAAGTTGCACAACAACTGTGTCCAAATCTGTTCTCACCCAGTGGGCATGCACTCACTTCTAGCACAAGGAAATGGATTACTTTTCCTTCTTGAACCAGTGAACAAATTGTGCACTCCCAGCTCAAGTTTGGCAGAGGCCACAACGTAATTCAGAGCTTCCGAAAAATATACAAATGCTAAGCTTAAGGAAAACCGTCTTTCACGGTGCCTTTTTCGATCTGAATTTCAATTTAGGTTCCAAATGTGAAAGTTCGGTTTTGAAAAGACACACTGAAACTTATTTTCATTGCGTATTCTTCTCAATGATCCTTTTCCTTTTTGCTTTCCACAGAGAAAATTTGCTGGCACGACAGGGCTCAGCCCTGGATCAAACCTTATTGGGTCACACTGGGCCCACTGACATAGACGTTGCGATGTTTCATCGACCACAAGATGCAGGTGGAGGAGGAGGTGAGGTTATTACAAAATGTCGCTGTGTGTCAATGGAAACATTTAACTTAATCTCCCTTTGTGACATTAGTTTATTTTCAAATACATTTTTTTTCCTCAACAGGTTTCATATTTGCGCCACATTGATTACTGCTGATCTGTGGGGGTTTCTATGACTTAGGCTTAATTGCTCACTTTGGCAGATAGCAGTGTCAGCTTTTCCTCATTATAGTCATCAGCAGGGCACCAGGTCATGTTTAACAAAATACAAACCTTAAAATAAAGAATTCTCATTCAGTCCGTCAAACCGCTCCTTTCCTGTGCCCCACACAGTCGATCTCACCATTGACTCTACCCAGATGTTTCTTTTATGTGATGCGAGTGTCGCTGGCTAGGCCAGCATTTGTTGCCCATCCTGAATTGCCCTTGACAAGGTGGTGGTGAGCCACTTTCATGAACCGCTGCAGTCCATATGATGCAGGTACACCCACAGTGCTGCTGGAAAGGGAGTTCCAGGATCATGATCCAGCAATAGTGAAGGAACGTCGATATATTTCCAAGTCAGGATGGTGTGTGGCTTGGAGGGGAACTTGCAGGTGGTGGTGCTGCCATGCATCTGTTGTCCTTCTGCCTCACTCGTCAATGTTACACAGGTTTATTGACTGTTTGGCCAACCACAGTAGGCAGGTAGGGGAGCAGCTGAGTTTTTTAGAAAAAGGATAACTGGAGAGGAAATTCAGCCCCTTCATTTGACACTGTACATTAACATTGATATCTATGCAGACAATATCTGGAACAAGTACCTTATTTAGTCCAGAGTATTTTCTCTGATGTTATTACATGCAGTTGGAAGCAAACCTGTAAACAAAGCAATACCAGTGTTGGCTTTAAGAGGCACTAAGAATCCGCTTGAGAGGGATTTCTCATAGAACCTTCAATGATTTGGGTGCTGATGGAAATGAATTAAAACGGTGGCCACTGACATGGCTTCTTGGGTTTGGTTTGCTATTTTGTGTCTGACTGAAGGAAGGCTGACCTGTCAATCCAAACGTATAGATGAAAAGCACTTCCCCAGGGAAGGTAGCAGTTAGAGCAGCAAAGTGTTTTGCTCCAACTGATCATTCTTGACCTTTGAGCAGTTGAGTAACCATAGAGCTGTCTTTGCTGAATTCACCCAGGCCATAAAAGGGGCAGGTTCAGCATGAAGGGCAGAGGTCTCCGTGCCTACGGTTGCATCTTTAATAAAAGTATATGTACAGTATATACTTGAAAATTGCATAACAGTGGCCATCTGTTGCAGAACAAATTTATACCTGGCTCCAACATGGCAGCTTTGAAGTATAGTTTTCATTGCAGGTATATTCCTGTCTGTTGTAGAAACTGAGCCATATCCAATGGTATATATAAACATACAGATTAGGAGCAGGTGTAGGCTATTTGGCCCCTCAAGCCTGCTCCGCTATTGGATAAGATCATGGTTGGTCTGATTGTGGCTTCAGCACCACTTTCCTGTCTTCCTCCTATAACCTTTGACTCCTTTGTTAATCAAGAATCTATCTAACTCAACCTTAAAAATATTCAAAACAAAAACAGAATTACCTGGAAAAACTCAGCAGGTCTGGCAGCATCGGCAGAGAAGAAAAGAGTTGACGTTTCGAGTCCTCATGACCCTTCAGCAGGCTCATGAGGACTCAAAACGTCAACTCTTTTCTTCTCCGCCGATGCTGCCAGACCTGCTGAATTTTTCCAGGTAATCTTGTTTTGGATTTCCAGCATCCGCAGTTTTTTGTTTTTATCTCTTAAAAATATTCATTGACCCTGCCTCCACTGCTCTCTGGGAAAGGGACCCTCTGAGAGAAAAAAATTCTCATCATCTTTAAACATGAGCAAAAGAGCTGAACTCCAGAGGTGAGGTGAGAGCAACTGTCCTTGGCATCAAAGAGCCCTAACAAAATTGGAGTCAATGGGAATCAGGGGCAAAACACTCCACTGGCTTGAGGCATACCTAACACAAAGGCAGATGGTTCTGGTTGTTGGAGGTCAATCATCTCTGTCCCAGGACATCACTGCAGAAGTTCCTAAGGAAAGTGTCCTAGGCCTGACCATCTTCAGCTCCTTCATCATTGACCTTACTTCCATCATAAGGTCAGAAGTGGGGATGTTCGCTGATGATTGCACAATATTCAGCAGCATTCGTGACTCCTCAGATACTGAAGCTGTCCATGTCCAAATGCAGCAAGACCTGGACAACATTCAGGCTTGGGCTGACAAGTAACAAGTAACATTTGCTCTACACAAGTGCTAGGCAATGACCTCCAACAAGAGAGAATTTAGCCATCGCCCCTTGACATTTAATGGCATTACAATTGCTGAATCCCCCGCTGTCAACATCCTGGGAGTTACCATTGACCAGAAACTGAACTGGACTAGCCATATAAATACTGTGGCTACAAGAGCAGGTCAGAGGCTAGAAATCCTGTGATGACTAACTCACTTCCTGACTCCCCAAAGCCAGTCCACCATTTACAAGGCCCAAGTCAGGAGTGTGATGGAATACTCTCCACTTGCCTGGATGAGTGCAGCTCCAACAACACTCAAGAAGCTTGACACCATCAAGGACAAAACAACCGCAAACATGCAATCCCCCTACCACCGACGCACAGTGGCAGCCGTGTGTACCATCTGCACTGCAGGAACTCACCAAGCCTCCTTAGTTTGCATCTTCTAAACCCACGACCACAATCATCTAGAAGGACAAGCAGACAGTTGGGAACACCACCACATGGAAGTTCCCCTCCAAGCCACTCACCATCCTGACTTGGAAATATATCACCATTCCTTCACTGTCACTGTGTCAACATCCTATAACTCCCTCACTAACAGCACTGCGGGTGTACCTACACCACATGGATTGCAGCGGTTCAAGAAGGCAGCTCACCACCACCTTCTCAATGGCAGCTAGGGATGGCAGCAACCCCCACATCCTATGAATGAATGAAAAAATACCCTCTCAACATTCATTTTGTTAAGTCCCCTCAGGATCTTACATGTTTCAATAAGATCACCTCTCATTCTTCTAAACTCCAACAGATACAGGCCCTCCCCTCATAAGTTAACTCCTTCGTCCCAGCAATTAATCAAGTGAACCTTCTTGGAACTGCTTCTAATACAGTTATATACTTTTTCAAATAAGGAGACTAATACTTTAAGCAATACTCCAGATGTAGTGTCACCAACGCCCTGTGCAACTGTAGCAAAACTTCCCTATTTTTATACATTTTCCCACATAATACTCCATCTGCCAATTTTTAAAAAAACCTTTATGTTCAGCTGAGTATCAGTTGAGCAAGGGCAGTGACCTGGCAGGCTAAACACCGTACAGATTCATGTTAAATGAGATGCTCATAAGTGAACCTACAGTGGTAGTTTCAGCTGTGGCTTAGTTACTGGTACTTTTACTTATGATTCAGAAGGTTCCATGACTAAAGTCCACACCAGCATTTAAGCAGAAAAATCAAGGCTGACACTCCGATGAAGTACTGAGAGAGAAACAAAAACAGAAAATGCTGGAAAAACTCAGCAGGTCTAACGGAATCTGTGGAGAGAAAAACAAAGTTAACGTTTCAAGTCCATGTGACTCTTCTTCAGAGCTAAAGAGAAGTAAAAATGGGTGAAATTTATGCTGTTTAAGGGGAGTGGAGCAAGTGAAGCTGGATAGAAGGCCACTGGATAGACAGGTGGGGGCAAAGGAGAGATTGACAAAGATGTCATGAACAAAAGGACAAAGGGGGTGTTAATGGTAGTGGTAAGGGCTAAAGGAGGTGCTGATAGTGGCATTAAGGTAAGAAAGCAGAATGTGATAATAGCAGGACACGGGTAAGCACTGTGAAAAGAACAACATGAACAAGTGACAGATGGCCCTTGGGGGCAGGGTGAGGGGAGGGGATGGTGGCAGGGAGAGAGGAACAGAGTTGTTTCAGGTCGATGACTTTTCATCAGATTTATAATGTTGGCCAAAAACAAGCTGTAAATTTATGACCATAAAGTATGAAACTGTTCATTTACTCACAGTAAAAACAGGAACAGCCATTCGGGTTGATCAATATTAAACAGGTTGAGGAATTAACATTAACAGCATTGCATGTTGAATTTTTAAACAAGTTTTATTGACTCCATCTACACACCTGCAATCAACTGCATGCATCATTCTCTTGCTAAGACCAGTTAGCAACCCTCTGTGAAGATTGTTCTCGAATTGTCACAGGAAAAGTATGCAACTAGAATGAAAGCGCCATGTGTACCACCTGCTATAGCTTTTCCAGTGTTGCCCTATAGAGAACAAGTATTAAAGAAGCCTGATACAAAAACAAAATGCTGCACATGCTGGAATCCTGAAATAAAAACAGAAAATGCTGGAAATACCCAGCAGGTCAGGCAGCATCTGTGGCCAGAAAGAGTTAACGTTTCAGGTCGATGATGACCCTTCATCAGAACGTTTCATATGTTTTGACGAAGGATCATTATTCATCTGAAACATTAACTCTATTTCTCTGCAAAGATGCTGCCTGACCTGCTGAGCATTTCCAGCATTTTCTGTTATTATTTCTTAAAGAAACATGACCTTAGTAGAGCTGATGTTAGGTAGCAAGGGCATGGAAACAAAATTATATCAACATTAAGTGGGTGATGCGACTCAGGATTTCAAAGGCCATCTGCCTCCAAAGCACATTATTAAAAATTCATTCTTTGAATATGAGCATTGCTGTCAAAACAGGCTTTTAGCCCCCGCCCCTAGTTGTCTACTGTGTGGCTTGTTAGCCAGAGTGCAGCTAAGACCCGACCACAGTGTTGTGGGACTGAAGTCACAGACCAGATTGGTAAAGATAGCAGATTTCCTTCCATAAAGAATATAAGTGAAGCAGTTGGGTTTTTAAACAACAAACTGACAGCTACATGTCACTTTTACTGGTAACAAATTTGTACTTTCAGATTTTTCAAACTGTATTCAAATTCTCAAATTTCCATGATAGGCTTTGAACTGATGTTCTCTGGATTATTAGTCCAGATTACTACTCCAGTAGCACATAACTATTAAAGTAAGGGGAGTGAAACCCACTTGAGTAGATCATTTCGCACCTGTTCTGCTTTAGCAGTAGTCTAGGCAGCAGTTAAACTCAACACCCTGTTTCCAAGAGTCTAGGAATGAATTATAGAATCAAAGAAACTTACGGTACAGAAGGAGGCCATTTGATCCATTGTGTCCACACCAGCTGAAAAGGAGCTATTTTATTTAATCCCACTTTCTGGTTCTTGTTCCAAAGCCTTCTAAGTTACGGTACTTTAAATGTGAACTTTTTAAATGTGAATTGACTATTCACAGATGACTCATTCACATTATTAATATGATGTTAAAGTAAATGATTACTGTTAGCATTAAAATAGCGGATAAGGAAAGATACGTGGATGCATCTATTAAGAATTCATCCACTTATGTCGCCAGCAATAATTTCTAGGTCATGGGGGTAAGGAAACTGAAACTTGTTCTGTAGTCCTCAACAGCATACCCCTTGCCTTACTGGTGAGCTAAAACAAATTCTCCTGTCTAGTCTTTAATCTTGAATGATTTTTGTCATTCCTGTGCACAGACCAGGATTCCGACACTGATAGTGATCTGTCACTGGATGAGGAGCGTAGCCTTTCTTTAGCATCGTCAGAGAGCGAGGAGAATGAACGATATCGAGGGCGGTTTCCACGCCGATTTAAAGGGGCAGCAAACAGTGAACGGCTGCTTACTAACCCCCTGCACACAACCCCTAAAGGTGAGTAGAAAATGGCAAAGGAAAGCACAATGCTTTGTTGGATTTAACACAAATACCGTGAATTTTAGCTGGAAAGATGGATTAGAAGAGAAACACTCCCTTTTGATAGAGGAGATGATGTTCTCCTTTCTGTCATGGGCATTTTATCACAACACTGCCATTTAACCTCAGGCTTGCAATAAAATACAACTCTGACAGATGAAATCTCGATCTTGTTTCTCTGTAAAATTGGGTAAGGAAACAACCTTTTTAACTTTGAGACCTATGTTAGAATCAATACAACTTTCACACTAGAGCATTTAACTCTGCATGTCTGTGTCCATGAAAGTGACTTTGGTCTTGCACTGAAACAACTAGGAAAGCCAGGGTCCAAGCTGATTCTGATTAAACCAAAAACAGATAATGCAGGAAAAACTCAGCAGGTCTGACAGCATCTGTGGAGAGAGAAACAGGGTAAACGTTTCGAGTCTGTATAATCCTTCAGAGCTAAAGAGGAGTAGAAATGTGATGAAACTTGTACTATTTAAGCGGGGTGGAGCAGGTGAAGCTGGATAGAAGGCCAGCATTAAGTGTGGGCTAAGGCGAGATTGACAACGATGTTGTGGACAAAAAGACAAAGGGAGTGTTAATGGTAGTAGTAAGGGCTGAAGAAGGTGCTGTTTTGGTATAACGATAAGAAAGGAGAATCCGTTATTAATTGTCTCTCCTGTTATTGTCAATCTCTCCTTAGCCCCACCATCTATCGCTGGCCTTCTATCCAGCTTCACCTGCTCTACCCCCCTTAAACAGTATAAGTTTCATCACATTTCTACTCTTTAGCTCTGAAGAAGGATTATACAGACTCGAAACTTTAACTCTGCTTCTCTCTCCACAAATGCTGTCAGACCCGCTGGGCAGGGTTTTCCAGTGATCGGGTGGGAGCAGCCGGGAAACGGCCAGCCGCCCGTGATCGGCCCACCGCCTGCGATTTCATGCTGGCTGGCCAATTAATAGGCAGGCAACGTGAAAGGCACGCTGAGAAGCTCAGCGCTGCCAGGGTGGGAGGAGGGCAAGCGCTAAAGTCTGCGCATGCATGGGGGAGCGTGCACTGACAGCTCCCTGAAGGCACAGAGCTGCCAAAGGGAGCTGAAGAATTGTGGAGACAAAAACAAAGATTTAAAAAATGAGAGAAACATGTCTCCACATGTGACGCAGTCACAGGAACAGGGACATATTAAAAATGTGTACAAATTTTTTTTTTTTTAACTACTACCGGAAACCTCACCCCACTCATAAAAATCAAAACGCCACCTTGCCAATTCGCCCGCCCACCAACTGTAAGATTGGACGGGCAGCAAAAAATACCTTTCATTTATTTTCTTAAGGCCCTTGAAAGGCCTCTTGTCGGTGGGCGCGCTGCCAACTGAAATATCGCGCAAGTGCGCAATGACGTCGGGACGCTCGCCTGGCATTATCACACGGTATTTTACACCTGATTGGGTCAGGCATGCACCCGCCCGTGGGATGTAACACCCTGCCCGCTGAGCTTTTCCAGCACTTTATTTTTATTTCAGATTTCCAGCATCCGCAGTCTTTTGCTTTTATCTTATTCTGTTTGAAACTTGATTGAGACTCCCCTGAGTGCGCGGTTTCACACCACTTTGGATTCACACTAGACATGATATCAAACCAATGCAAGATCAAATCTGCATTACTCCCTATGGATTTTGGGCACTTACAAACTGACCGAACCTCAGTGTCGAGCACAGGATCTTTCTCCACTTGACTTCCTAAATATTTAAGCGTTTAACTGTTGGGATCAAATTCTACATCACCTGTATCCAGGCTGGTACACAATTCTAAAACAAGACTTGCAGTTCCATCTGGGCAGCCTGTGTAAATCCAGGTCTCCTGGAAGCTGAACTGTTTTAGTACAATCTCAAGCTGCTGCTTGTTGCCAAGATCTACATCTATAGTTTAGTCCTAATTGCACAGAGAAGTCACATGATGTTTGGTTTCAGGAATAGATGTGTCTCAATGAGATTTGTAGCGGATATGAATGGTCCTGCATTGATAGGCGTAGAAAGGAACTTGGGCAAAAAATTATCTAGTCCAAGTAAAGTTATTGAAAACTTGATTAATACAGTGCTAAATATATATAGTATCAGATCCTGCCATCTTCGCCTCCCCATTTGATACCATAATGTTTTATCTCAGTTATATCATGAGCAGCGGTCCCAATTAAAGTTGCAAGCCTGGGACATCATTAAATTCTGCATAAAGCACCTGCTAGACTGCAGTTCTAAACCATAAAGCATAGTAAGCAGTAGCAGTTGTGAAACATCAGTAGTTGTACAGATACTGCCATTCCTGTGACCTGTGGCTATTGTGTTGCCTGGAGTGCAATACAAGAGGAAAACTGCAGAAGGAGAAGCACACCTCACCCCACCCCCTTAAGGGAGCCGCTCTAATTTTCTAAGATAAAGGCAAAATGCTGCAGAGCTGGAAATCTGAAACAAAAACAAAAAACGCCGAAAAAACTCAGCAGGCTTGACAGCATCTGCGGAGAGAAAGACAGAGTTAACGTTTCAAGTCCGCGTGGCTCTTCTTTGGAGCTGCTCGAAATGTTTTATGGACTCAAAACGTTAGCTCTGTCTTTCTCTCCACAAATGCTGTCAGACCTGCTGAGCTTTTCCAGCGTTTTTTATTTTTGTTTCTCTCTAATTTTCTGTTGGTTAAATGAATGGATGGAAAATTAGGCTGTTTCCCCTTACAATGGCGTGGTCCTACCCACCTGGTTTTCTTGTTTTCAATGTGCCCAGACCACCCAATAACGCCAGACATTGGAACAAGAAAATCTGATCATGTTTTACATTTGGATTTATGTAGGAACTTAAATAAGCATAGTTATGCTTGAAGACTAGAATAATTAGTTGTTTTTGACAGAAATTCATCGAGATTAAAAATAGAATTGTCACTATCCAATAAAGGTTAGGAGCAACAGTTTGCTGCTCTCTGCTTCTGGAGGAACTAACTACTATTGTCCTTTAAGATTAAAGCAAAATACTGAGGATGCTGGAAAACTCAGCAGGTCTGACAGCATCTGCGGAGAGGAACACAGTCAACGTTTCGAGTCTGTCTGACTCTTCATCAGAACCAAAGAAATCTAGAAATGTGGTGAAATATAAACTGGTAGAGGGGGTGGGATTTCTATATTTTTTTGATTCTGATGAAGAGTCATATGGACTCGAAACATTGACTGTGTTCCTCTGCAGATGCTGTCAGACCTGCTGAGTTTTTCCAGCTATTTTTGTTTTTGTACTATTGTCCTTTCTTTGGTTTCAGTAGTAGCTGAATACATTGGGTGTATAATAAAGAATATAATTTTCTAAATACACATGAGCAGCTGATTAATCACTCACATCCCCCCTTTGTAAATGCTAATCTGTTAATTGTTCATCTGAGCAGATGCATTTAGAACCTCATTATTCACTCGCTGGTGTACGCAGTGTTTTGAATGTCTCAACACCCTCATAAGTGCTCCTATTACCGGAATGTAAAACAGCTCTTGTAAATAAATTATGGTAACCTGTATGGGGCCTCTTGAGAAAAGAAATTATACCCTGCAGGTCTTATTGCACAAACGTTTAACATGTTTGGATCAAATTCGTATGTGGACATTAGCCGTGAGCAGGTTTGGGCTCAATGGTCTAATACCTACTGAGATGAACTCGACTTATGCATGAAGAATAACTACTTGGACCAACTACCGAAGGCCACTGGAACCTGTGCCGCAGCTGGATTCAGAGCATTCGGTGGAGTTGGATGAATCAAAAGCAACAGGAAAAATATAGGCTGCCAAGTTACAGCCAATTTGGCAGTGTGGACTAACCCACTGGTTGGTAGATTGGGACTATTCAAATGTATTTCACTTCATTACCTTGCAGCCAACAGGGAAAGCACACATTCATCCTATTGTCTGTGCTGGATTCAAATCCTGGCCAAAGAGATATAGAAAAGGAACTTTTATACAAAGAGAATTTTAATATAGTTATATTAAGCATACCTCGTAATATCACAGTCTGAAATTATTCATAGTTGATATAAATGATGTATTTGTGCAAGTTCCGGATCTAGTTCTCAGCAATGAAGTAGAACAGGTGGCGTGATTTTCAGTAGGAGAACATCTGGGGAATAGTGATCATGAAATAATTACGTTAAAAGTAGCAATGAAAAGAGACAAAGGAAAATCAAAGGTGAAAATATCTGACTGAGAGGTCATTTCCCCTGGCTGGGGAATCTAGAACACGGCACAGTCTTAGTTTAAGAGGACAATCATTTAGGACTGAGATGAGAAATTTCCACTCAAAGCATTGTGAATCTTTAGAATTCTGCACCCCATCATTGAATATATTTAAGGCTAGACAGATAGACCAAAAACCTGTCTACCAGGGTTATGGAGTACAGGTGGGAAAGTAGAGTTGAAGTCCAAGATCAGCCATTCTGGTATTGAATGGAGGAGTATGCTTGACAGGCCAGATAGGAGGCCAACTCCTCCTATTTCTTATATTCAATGGGGACGATTTCTCACTATCTACTCTGCTTAGAACCCTCATGATTTTGAACACCTCCATCAAATCTCCTCTCAACTTAGTCTTCTTTAAGGCAAACTGCCCCAGTTTCTCCAATAGATCCACATAACTAAATTCCCTTATCCCTGGAACCCGTTTCATAAATTTTTTCTATGCCCTCTCTAATGCCTAAATGTTGTGACCAGAATTGCCCAGAATTTCAAGTTAAGGTTGAACGAGTATTTTATGAATGTTCAGAAAACCTTCATTGTTTATGTAATTTGTGACCCCGTTTATAAAGCCCAATATCCTGCTTATTTTAATAACCACTTTCTTAACTTGCATTGTTGCCTTCAATGATGTGTGCAGGTATCCCCCAGGTTCTGCACCCCCTGCACCCCCTTTAGCATTGTATACTTTATCTTATATCACCTCTCCTCATTCTTCCTGCCAAAATATATAATCTTACACTTCTCTACATTAAATTTCATCTGCCACTTTTCTGTCTATAACAGCAGCCTGTCTGTGCTTTCTTGAAGTCTATCACTATCCTCCTTACAGTTGTGATAAATGCCTAGTTCATGCTTCATAGTGATATTTTAGAGGTAATTTTTAGTTCTGGGAAGATTAAAATCAAACTGTAGAAAATGGGATAAATGCAACTAAAGCAGCTTGAAGACTATTACATTTAAAAGGCTGGGGCTATGTTGACCTGAGGGGTTAACAGCTAGAAAAGCAAGATCATAAAAGATCAGGTGAGCTTACTTAGCTGGAGAATTGGAGACAAAGGGCAGAATTTTGTCCTTGGATGGCAGGCAGGCCCCACCGGCTCGGTGGTGGGCAGACAGCCGACCCCCACCATAGCGGGGCCCACCGCCATTTTGAGTGGGCGGGCCAATTAAGGCCCACCCAGCAGCCTGCCCAACAGGAAGTGCTACGCGCTTCCTGTGGTGGGGGGGGCGGGGGGATCCCCAACTGTCAAAGTGCGAAAGTGCGCACTGCTCCCTGAGGCAAAGTCCTGTCTCAGGGAGAACGCTGACAGGTAAGAAAAGTCGAAAAATGGAAAAATTTAAAAATTATTAACATGTCCCCCTCGTGTGACAATGTCTTTAATTATCTTAATCAGCCTCTCAATGGCCTCAATTAGCCATTAGCAGGTCGGTGGGCAGACCGCTGATTTCACTGTCCATCGCCTTCCTAAAAATTTAAATGGACCAGGATGACGTCGGGGGTTCCTCCTGGTGTCATCCAGCGTCATTTTCCCGTCGGCGCGCAGGCCCCGCCCCCAAATCGCGGACGGGAAAATTCAGGCCAAAGTGTCTACACTGCTCGCAAAGAAATGCAGCGCAGACATTTGTTTTATTTTGGGAGTTACAGCTGCAGTTAGTTTAAAAGCATTCAGTGAGCCCTGGAAGGCTGCTTCATGATGGAGATGGGTGGAATTTAAAATAGTTCTAGAGCTTCATTTTAGCTGTGGGTTTGCTGGGGGAGATTGCGTTCTGCAGCAGGGGAAAAGGATATGCCGAAAAGGTTCTGCTGTTTGCAGGCTCAAGGCAGCAAAAGTGTTGCTGTTTGCTGGCCCTGTCTAGTTCGGGCTCAGGTGATGTCCCAGGAGCCGTTTGACGCTCTGTCCTGTTAGGGCTCAGAAGAAGCCTTGGGAAGCTGAGAAGGTGGCAGGAGATCACTGGCTTGAGGGCTGGGGCTCAGAAGAAGGTCAGGGAGCCATTTATAGCTTTGTGTAGTTGAGGAGATTGGAGCTTCATGAAATCCAGCGGCAGTGCCAGCCCAGTGAAGCTAGCCGGCTATTAGAAAGCTGAATTTGTGCAAGAGGCTGGAGTGCAGACTTGGACATCCAGAGGAACAGAGTCACGGGAGACAAGATTGAAACCCTGGAAGATGGGCAGTTGTTGAGGCAGTCTGAGTGAGAGTGGCTTTGAGGGAATTTGGAGGCTTTATCTTTGAAAGTGAAAAGTTTGGAGTCCCTCATGAGGGAGACAGAGTTTAAACGAGATTGGTTGACTCTCAACGTTTACTGATGTCTGGGTGGGTTGTTGAGAAATCCGTGTAATCTGCCTTGATCAGATCTGCTACTTATTGTGCACTGTGGTGTTCGACTACAGTTTGCCTGTTAATTCACACGCACCTCATATTAACCCTGAATGTTAGAGTAAAAGGTAGAGATTATAAATAGTTTTATCTTTCTGACCTTGCACGGTAAAGTTTATTTTTGTTTGTTCAAAGCCCATAGAACCTTTATTCTCTTAGCAAGTGTCTTGAATCTCAAACTTTGTCCACTTTAAACAAAATGTTATTGATCCCTGACTGTATCATAACAAAAACTTGGGGCCCTGGTGGTCAAGGATCATAACACAGTTTACAATACTTCCAAGTTTTGTGTCATCTGCATATTTTGAAATTGTGCCCTGCACACTCTAGTTTGGGTCATTAATATCAATCAAGAAAAGCCGTGATCCGAGTATTGGCTCACAAGGAATTCTGCTATATACCTTCCTCCAGTCTAAGAAACAACCGTTCATCGCTACTCTTTGTTTCTTGTCACTGCCAGTTTTGTATTAATGCCGCCACTGTCCTTTTTATTCCATGGGCTTTAACTTTGTTGACAAGAGTGTGAGGCACTTTACCAAGCATTTTTTTGCAAGTCAATGTTCACCACATCATCAGCATTACCCTCATCAACCGTCTCTGTTCATTCATTCATTCATTTATATGTGCTGTTCCTAAAGGCAGTTCCTTGACTCGTTGACTGCTGATGCTTCATCCGGAGCTGTTTTCTTCACAGTTTTTGTCAACAGTGGTTTGTAATTCCACTCTCGGGCAGGGCAAGGAAGCAGGTTCTAATGTCTACCTCAGCCAGAATGGGAATCAAGCCTATGATGTTGGAGTTATTCTGAACCACATCTCATTAAAACCAGATCCTATTACACTCAATCAACTTGAACACAAGTTGCCTTAAGTACAATTTGCCTTTAACAAATCCATGCTAGCTTTCCCTAATTAATCTGCGTTTGTCCAAGTGATTGGCCATTTTGTTCCAGATTATTATTTTTAAAGCTTTCCCACCACCAATGTTAAACTGAAGGGCCTTATCTTTACATCCCTTTTTGAACAAGGGGTAACATTTGCAATTCTCTGGCACCGCCTCTATATCTAAAGGGAATTGGAAGATTATGCCAGCATCTCCACAATTTATACTTTTTCCCTCAGAATCCTGGGATGCCTCTCATCCAGTCCTGGATAAGTGTAACTGGCCTTTCTAATACCTCCTCCTTATCAATTTTGAGCCCATCCAATGTTTCAACTAGCTCCTCTTTCACTATGATTTCAAAGGCATCTTCCCTCTTGGTAAAGAGAGATACAAAGTATTCATTTAGTACCTCAGCCTTGCCCTCTGTCTCCATGCAAAAATCCCCTTTTTGAATCCTAATTGGCCTCACCAGTTCATTTACTACCTGATTCTATTTATATGTTTATTGAAAACTTCTGGATTCCTTTTTATGTTGGCTGCCAATCCCTTTTCATACTGCCTCTTTGTTTCTCTTATTGTTTTCATTTTCCATATTCAGCCTGATTTTAACTTGTATTGTCAATCTGAAATCTGTCATAGGCACTCTTTTTCTGCTTCATCTTGCTCTCTTTTCCCTTTTGTCATCCAAGGAGCCCTGGCTTGTTTGTCTTACCATTCCCCTACCTCAGAATGTACCTCAACTATATCCGAGCCATCTCCTTTTTAAATGTAGTCATTGTCCCGTTATGGTTCAGCTGCCAACCTTTGATTCTAATTTACCTGGGCCAAATAATTGCTTAGCTATAACCTGCTCACTGATGCCCAGTTTGGGTTCTGCCAGGGCCACTCAGCTCCTGACCTCAGTACAGCCTTGGTTCAAACGTGGAAAAAAGAGCTGAACTCCTGAGGTGAGGTGAGAGTGACTGCCCTTGACATCAAGGCAGCATTTGACCGAGTGTGACATCACGGAGCCCTAGCAAAACTGGAGTCAATGGGAATTAGGGGGAAAACTCTCCACTGGTTGGAGTCATACTTAGCACAAAGAAAGATGGTTGTAGTTGTTGGAGGTCAGTCATCTCAGCTCCAGGACAGCACCGCAGGAGTTCTTCAGAGTAGTGTCTTCAGCCCAACCATCTTCAGCTGCTTCATCAATGACCTTTCTTCCATCATAAGGTCAGAAGTGGGGATGTTCACTGATGATTGCACAATTCGCGACTCCTCAGATACTGAAGCAGTCCATATCCAAATGCAGCACGACCTGGACAATATCCAGGCTTGGGCTGACAAGTGGCAAGTAACATTCACGCCATGCAAATATCATGCAATAACTATCTCCAACAAGAGAGAATCCAACTAATTGCTCCTTGATGTTCAATGGCATTACCATCACTGAATCCCCCACTGTCAACACCCTCGGGGTTATCATTGACCAGGAACTGAACTGGACTAGCCATATAAATACTGTGGCAGCAAGAGCTGGTCAGAGGCTTGGAATCATGCAATGAGTAACTCACCTCCTCACTCCCCAAAGCCTGTCCGCCATCTACAAGGCACAAATCAGGAGAAATGGAATACTCCTCATTTGCCTGGATGAGTGCACCCCCCACAACGTCAAGGACGAAGTAACCTGCTTGATTGGCACCACATCCACAAACATTCACTCCCTCCACCACAGACACACAATAGCAGCGATGTGTACCATCTAGAAGATGCACTGCAGGAATTCACCAAGGCCCCTTAGACAGTACCTTTCAAACCCCACTACCATCTAGAAAGATAAGGGCAGCAGATAGATGGGAACACCACCACCTGGAAGTCCACCACCCACACCCCCCCCCCCCCCCCACCCCCCACACCACCCAAGTCACTCACCATCTTGACTTGGAAATATATCGCCATTCCTTCACTGTCGCTGGGTCAAAACCTCCCTAACAGCACTGTGGGTGTACCTGCACCACAGGGACTGCAGTGGCTCAAGAAGGAAGCTCACCACCACCTTCTCAAGAGCAACTAGGGATGGGCAATAAAAGCTAGACCAGCCATCGAAGTCTACATCCCGTGAATAAATAATAATACAAATTTGTTCTTATCCCACTGAAACTAGTCATCCCCCAATTAATTATTTTTTTCTGGATTGCTTTTGTCCTTTTCCATAGTGAACCTAAACTTTATGGTACTGTGATGATTGTCCCCCAGATGTTTCCCTGATGCTTGCTTCACTTGACCCGCCACATTCCTCAGAACCAGCTACAGCAATGCCCCCTTCCTCATTGGGTCCAAAACACTGACCTAGAAATTCCCCTGAACACACTTAAGAAACTTTTTGCCATTTACACTTTTTTTAATACACTTTCATGTGATGTGGGCATCACTGGCTGGACCGTAGTTATTGCACACCACTAACTAACCTTGAAAAGGTGGTGATGAAACCAGCTTCTTAAACCATCTCGGTCCATGTGGTGTAGGTACACCCACAGTGCTCTTAGGAAGGAAGTTCCATGATTTTGGCTCAGTGACAGTGAAGAAACGGTGGCTATATAGTTAGAAATCAGGATGGTATGTAGGTTGGAGGGAAACTTGCAGGTGGCGGTGTTCCCATGTGCTCTGCTTGGCGGTAGAGGTCGTGGATTTGGAAGGTGCTGTTGAAGGAGCTTTGCTGAGTTACTACAGTGCATCTTGTAGATTGTACACACTGCTGCCAATGTGCGACAGTGGTGGAAGTGGTGAATTGTTAAGGTAGTGGATGGGGTGCCAATCAAGCAGACTGCTTTGTCCTGGATGGCGTTGAGCTTCTTAAATGGATGCTGCACTCATCCAGGCAAGTGGAGAGTATTCCATCACACTCCTGACTTTTGCCTTGTAGCTGGTGGGCAGGGGCAGGCTTTGGGGATTAAGCAGGTGAGTTACTTGCCACAGAATTCCCAGTCTCTGCCTGCTGTTGTAACCACAGTATTTATTATGCTGGTCCAGTTCTGTTTCTGTTCAATGGCAACCCCCAGGATGTTGATAGTGGGTGTTTCAGTGAGGTTAATGCCATTGAACGTCAAGCGGTGATGGTTGGATTCTCTCTTGTTGAAGATGGTCATTGCCTAGCACTTGTGTGGCACAAATGTAACTTGCCACTTATCGGCCCAAGTCTGAATATTGTCCAGGTCTTGCTGAATATGGACACGGACTTATTTCAGCATCTGAGAAGTCTTGAATGATACTGAACATTGTGCAATCATCAGGAAACATCCTCACTTCCGACCTTATGATGGAGGGAAGGTCATTGGTGAAGCAGCTGAAGATGGTTGGGCCTAGGATGGTACCTTGAGGAACTCCACTCCTGCAATGATGTTCTGGAATTGAGATGATTGACCTCTAACAACCACAACTATCTTCCTTTGTGCTAGGTATGGCACCAACCGATTGAGAGTTTTCCCCCTGATTCCCATTGACTCCGGCTTTGCTAGGTCACATTTGGTCAAATGCTGCCTTGATATCAAGGGCAGTCACTCTCGCCTCACCTCACTTCTGGAGTTCAACTCTTTTGTCCATTTTTGGACCCACATTGTAATGAGGTCAGGAGCTGAGTGGCCCTGGCGGAACCCAAACTGAACATCACTGAACAGGTTTTTTGTGAGTAAGTGTCACTTGATAACACTGTCGATGACCCCTTCCATCACTTTGCTGTTGATCGAGAGTAGACTGATGGAGCAGTCATTGTCCAGGTTAAATTTGTCCTGCTTTGTGTGTACATGACATACCTGGGCAATTTTCCACATTGTAGGGTAGATGCCAGTGTTGTAGCTGTACTGGCACAGCTTGGCTGGGTGTGCAGCTGGTTCTGGAGCACAAGTCTTCAGTACAATTGCTAGAATGTTGTCAGGGCCCGTAGCCTTTGCAGTATCCAGTGCCTTTAGCCACTTCTTGATATCATGTGGAGTGAATTGGATTCGCTGAAGACTGGCATCTGTGATGGGGACCACAGTAGGTGGTTAGACTCTATCTAATTAGAGCTGGTCATTGCCTGCACTTATGTGACCTGAACCTGAATGTTACATGCCACTTATTAGCCCAAGTCTCAATGTTGCCCAGGTCTTGCTGTGTGCAAACACAGATTGCTTGAGTATCTGAGGACTTGCGAATGGAGCCAAGCAGTGTGCAATCTGCAGTATGCTTACAAATTCTGATCTTTTTTAAAAGGAACGTTATTGATGAAGATGGTTGGTCCTAGGCCACTGTCTTGAGGAACTCCTGAAATGACATCTTGGGGCTAAAATTATTGGCCTCCAGCACCACAACCATCTTCAGTTGAGCTAGGTATGACTCCAGGCAGTGCAGAGTTTTCCTGCAATTCCCATTGACTTCAGTTTTGTTAGGGTCATACTCAGTCAAATACTGCGTTATAAAGGACAAACACTCTTACCTTGCCAATGGAAGTGAGCTCTTTTGTCCATATTTGGATCAAGGCCAAAAGGCCTGGAACCAAGTGGTCTTGGCAGGAACTGAACTATGTATTGGTGAGCAAGCTATTGCAAATAAATGCTGCTTGATAGCACTAATGATGACAACCTCTATCATTTTTCTGATGATTAAGAGCAAACTAATGAGGCAGTAGTTGGCCAAATTGGCGTTGTCTACCTGTGCAATTTTCTACTTTATCGAGCAGTTGCCAGTCTTGTAGCTGCACTGGAACAGCTTGGTTTTGAGGTGCAGCTGGTTCTGAAGCATGGGTCTTCAATTTGTGATGCCCATATAGCGTTTGCTGTATCCAATGCACTCAGCCATTTCTTGATATTGTATGGAGTGAATTGATTTGGCTGAAGACAGACTTATGACATGGTGGAGGCAGAGATGAATAATTCATTTGGCACTTCTGGCTAATTGTGTTTGCACATGTGTTAGCCTTGTCTTTTGCACTCACATACTGGTCTCTGCCATTCTTGAGGATACAAATGTCTGTGGACTCTCCTCCTCCTCCTCCTCCTCCTCCTCCTCCAGTTAGTTACTTACTTGTCCACCATCATTCATTACTGGATGGACCAGGACTTAATCTGATCTATTGGTTGTGGGATCGTTTAGCTCTGCCTATAGCACATTGTTCTGCTGTTTATCATACATGTCCTATATTGTGACTTCTCCAGATTGGTGCTTTGTTTTTAGGTATGCCTTTTGGTACTATATGCTCCTCATTGCACCAGGATTAATTCCTTGCTTGATGGGAATTGAAGAGTGTGGGCTATGCCAGGCCATGAGTTTACATTTTGGGTTGGAATATAATTCTGCTGTAGCTGATGGCCCACACTATCTCATGGATGCCAATTTTGAGCAGTTCTGTTCTTAATCTATTCCATTTAGCACTGTTGTAGTGCTACATGACACAATAGAGGGCGTCCTCAGTCTGAAGACAGGATTTCATCTCCACAAGGACTCTGCAGTGGTCACACTGTCATGAACAGATGCACCTGCAACTGGTAAATTGGTGAAGATGAGGTCAGATAGTTTTTTCCCTCGTGTTGGTTCTTTCACCATTTGCTGGAGGCCCTAGCTTGGAAGCTATGTTCTTCAGGACTTGGACCGTAGTGGTGCCACTATGCCACAGACATTGAAATTCTCCACCCAGTGTACTTTCTGTGTCCTTGTCAGCATTATGTTTCTTCCAAGTGGTGTTCAACATGGTGTACTGATCCATAAACTGAGGGAGGGTGGTAAGTGGGTAATTAGGAAGTTTCCTTGTCCATAATTGCCCTAGTGTTTGGAGCCAATGTTGAGGGGTCCCAGGTTGACTCCCTCCCCACTGTGCCACCACCTCTATGTTAGGGAGCGGGGGGTCCATCTTACTTGTGAAACAGGACATACCCAGGGATGATGATGGTAAACTAATGTGCTGTGCCACTAGTTCACCTATTTAATGGCATCTTGTGTTTGCTTTGGTGTTTAGTACTCATCAGACTCTTGTCTGTTCCCCTTTACCTTTCAAAATATGTGGACCAACAAAATTCTTGTACTGTAAAATGCCCCAGTAGAAGTAATTATTCAACATGATGGCCTGGTACCAGTCATTCCAGTTGACAATATTCCATTTGATAACTCGTTAATAGTTTTGTGAATTCTTAATAGGCTTCTCAAGTGAACTTTTCTGCAGTCTGAAGGAGGAGGAGTATTAATTGCATTTATTTATCAAAGAAGTGAGTGTATGAAGAAGGTTAAGGAACCTCTCCATATGTCTCGTTGAATTGAAGAATAGGAAAGATTATGTTGAATTATATTTCGACAACTTAATTAACGGTTTGTTTTATGTAGGAGTGACAGTGATGTCTATGTCAAACCTGCAGCATTTCCATGTTACTGGTTAACACACCACTACATGTACGTTCTCTTCCTCTTAGAATACTGCAGCTAACTACCACAAACAAAATATTATGAAGGAAGAAAAATATTTGCTGTAAATATAAATGGTACAAAGTATCACCAGTGCTGTTTGGAAATCCCTGTCACATTTGAGATTAGCACTGAATGATCAGTTAAAGACCCAGAGTTGTAAGGACACTTTTTACCCCTTATTTTGCAAGTCTGGTAAAACCTGTGGAAAATAGAGTTAACCTACAGCACATTGGGGTGACAGCACAATTTTGTATTACTTAGCGTAACATGTCAACACAACTTTGGCATTGAACCAGCTAACCCAAGGGACCATATCTCATACACAAATTTGACCAGTAGCTCAAACATGAAGAGATATGCACACACAAGGTGGCAAAATTGTTTCAATCTTTAATGTGCTTCTGGATGAATCTGAGCTATTTGTGAACTCTTGAACAGCTGCAAGTTGTGCACAGGAGAACAAATATCAGACAGAAATGAACAGAAACCCAATGTGAAGGCAGTAAAACAGAATCTGGGCAAGTGTCAGTGGTTCAGAGACAGCCCCCTGCTTGATGGCAAAGTACATATATTGCTGCTCCATGATGGGATGGGTGCAAGGCAAGCCTTATTTGAGACTCCAGGATAGACTTCCAACAAGACAGTATTGCCCTTTACCTGTCAGAGATGGCAGCATAGTTCAATAATCTGAACAATTCTTGGGTGCTACTTACTACACCCTATATATGTAGGGATGTTGGCATCCAGCAAGATTCTATGTTCAGTTGAGTTGATGGATCTTCTAAAAGGAAAGTGAACTATGTTGCCTTTAGCAAACACAACCACTCAATTGTTTTTTTTTCTCTGTGGAAAGGTGAATCACGGATTTGACATAGTTACCAGAGAAGGGCTGAAAGGATCCAGAGGTGTAAATACCCACATTGCCATTTGAAGAGTGTTCCTTTGGGACAAGCAATCTGCAAGATGTCTTGGTCTGTAAATGTGGGTGTATCCTTACATTTATTGCCCTGATGAATTCATCTTTCTCATTCAAATGGTGCTATGTTATCAGTAGCCCCCAAAGGAATTTCCATCCTCACTATTGTGCCTACTGCTAATTCAGTGTTGAATAAGAAAACTGTAGAAAAGCATTAGCAAAACAAATATCTAAAATTGCAAAAATGTTGCACTCGGGGCAACAAACAATAATGTAGGGAACAAAACTCAAATGAATATCAATGCTAAATGGAAAAAGAAATCTTGCTGTCAGCATCAGCTTCTGCCAAATAGGTCAACGGGATTTTTATGAGCCCATTTTATATGGACACCTCAAGAGGGCTGGGAAAGGCCAAAGGCCAGTGAAGAATCTATCCTCATAATTCTTAAGGATTAAACTCACCCACAGCGCAGCCTTTCCCAAAGCCTGAAATTTATTTTCCACACATGGTGTGGTATGCATTGAGTAAACAAGCCTGCTAGCTGAAATTTACAATCTCCTCTCGACTCAACAGAGGCTCTGCATGCAGAGCGGGAACTCCAAATATCAGCCTTTTTGTGCTAATTCCCAACTCTTTGCTGTGGTAAAATTTTCACAGAACTTGTACTTTGCTTTGTTTGATGCAGGCAGAGCATGTAAAATGCTTCGTTATATTTTACAGATTGTGATGGCAATGATTTAATATCCTATTGGCCAGCTCTGGGCGAATGTGAAGTTCATGCCTGCTCACTGCAGAAGTGGGGCTCAGAAAGAAAGCTGGGCCTTGATTTCAATAAGGATGCCACTAACAACAACCAACCTGACATGTCCATTACGAGCGGTGATGAGAATACATCAACCCATCTATTCAAACAAGAGCGACAGAGGAAAGGTAAAGAGTCACAAAGAAAAACGTGTGAAAAGACTCCTCAGCATTAGTGAAGAATTAGTGAAATGATATTGTAAATATGGAATCCATTTAAGGGGACCAGTAAAGAAGATCCACAGGATAGCCAGCTGAGAGCTCTGGGATATGATGGGAAAAATTAAGATGCACAGTACGGAGCAATGGGATACGTCAGAAATATGAAAAAGCTTGCCATTATATAGCACCTTTTGTGTCCTCAGTACATCCCAAAGCACATCACAGAAGCACTTCGGAGTATAGTCACTGTTATGTTATAAGGAAATATGGCAGCTAATTTGTGCACAGTAAGATTCCACAAACAACAATGTGATAACCAAGTAATATGTGTTTTACTGATGTTGATTGCTGAATAAATATTAGACAGCACAAGCACAATAAACATTGGCAAACATCAAGGATAACACCAGGGCTCCAGTGTGTTCTGGTTTTGTGTCAATCTCTGCTATAAATGTAAGTGTAGGAATTGAGAAAGATTATTGCATTTCCTTCAGATTTCTGTTTGCCTGACATATACCTGTAGTCAGGCTCACATTGAATCCCATAACTTAAACAGAAATGAATTTTACAGATTTATTGGACTCCTGCATGTATACGGTTGTGATGCACTCAAAGTTTGAATTATGTCATCCAAACTCCTGGAACTGTGTTAGTCTTGTAACAAAGCTTTTCTTTGGCAAAGTGTTCAGAGTAAATCTAAAGGTGAAAGCTTAAAGCTTTTCTGTAATGGCAAATGGTGTTAATTTAACTGATCTGAATGTTATGGTTGCTATATTTCATCATACTGAATAGTACTTTCTGATATGTAATTGTCATAACGCATAACAATGCCCTGACATGGAAGTGTCAGAATGAACCCAGTTAATTTTTATTTAAAATATATTATCAATAGCTTGCCAAAATAAGTACTACATGAGCATTAAAATCAGTGACTTGAAAGTTAAGAGTGCTAACCTCCATGCTCATTTCTTCAATATGCATTCTTTTGAGTGAGAGATTGCTGTGTAAGGAGTGAAGTCTCTCTTTTTTGGGCCTAATTTTTCTTTAGCATTGAAAATTCTGATGTACCTTTCTGGCCATCAGACCTCTGCTTACTGAAGAATTGCAAGTGTGATTCCAGACAGTGAATACTGGCAAACTACCTGACTTTGTGAGAACAAGATGTGATCACTCACAATATGGTCCAGATTTTGTGATCAGCAACGAAGTGACAGTGCTTACTGCTGACTGCAAAGAAAGCTGTCCAATAAAAAGATCTAGAGAGCTCTGTGGCATGGATTACGTCTTTCTGGTATTAATTTCATTTTGGTGCCAGCTGTAGGGGATCTTTGATGTCCAGCAACTGAGACGTCAATAAAGTATTTACAGTAGCCAATTCTCTCAGATGTCAAATCAGGAAGCAACAAGCAGATTTTCATTCATTTTTTTATAAAGTTACAGAAAGTGAAATAAAGTTTGAGGCATACTTGGGATTAAGGTAGAAGCTAAAATATCATAAGTATTAACTTTTTTTTATTATTTTAAAAATCTGTGGAATTTTTATCATGGCATGGTGAAACTTGATGCCACATAAATATAAGATTAGTTTTTCAGGGCCAGAGAAGTTGTTCATCATTGAAAACCCCAGTTACAAAGAACAAAGAGAAGTACAGCACAGGAACAGGCCCTTCAGCCCTCCAAGCCTGCGCCGATCCTATTGCCCGTCACCTAAAACATTTTGCACTTCCGTATCCCTCTATTCCCATCATATTCATGTATTTGTCAAGCTGCCTCTTAAACTCCACTATCATACCTGCTTCCACCACCTCCTCTGGCAGCGAATTCCAGACACTCACTACCCTCTGCGTAAAAAAACTTGCCCCGCACATCACCTTTATAGTTTTCACCTCTCACCTTAAATCTATGTCCCCTAGTAATTGACTCTTCCACCCTGGGAAAAAGCTTCTAACTATCTACTCTGTCCTTGCCACTCATAATTTTGTAAACTTCTATCAAGTCGCCCCTCAATCTCTGTCGCTCTAGTGAAAACAATCTGAGTTTCTCCAACCTCTCCTCGTGGCTAATAACTTCCAGACCAGGCAGTATCCTGGTAAACCTCCTCTGCATCCTCTCCAATGCCTCCATATCCTTCTGGTAATGTGGTGACCAGAATTGCACGCAATATTCCAAGTGTGGCCTAACCAAGGTTCTATACTGCTGCAGCATGACTTCCCAGCTTTTATACTCAATTCCCCTGCCAATGAAGGCAAGCATGCCATATGCCTTCCTGACTACCTTATCCACCTGTGTTGCCACTTTCAGTAACCTGTGGATCTGTACACCCAGATCCCTCTGCCTGTCAATGCACTTAAGGGTTCTGCCATTTACTGTGTAATTCCTGCCTGTATTAGACCTTCCAAAATGAATTGCCTCACATTTGTCCGGATTAAACACCATCTGCCATTTCTCCGCCCAAGTCTCCAACCGATCTATATCCCGTTGTATCCTTTGACAGTCCTCTACACTATCTGCAACTCCTCCAACCTTAATGTCGTCTGCAAACTTACTAATTAGCCCAGTTACATTTTCCTCCAAATCATATATGTATATACAAACAGCAAAGGTCCCAGCACTGATCCCTGCGGAACTCCACTAGTCTCAGCTCTCCATTCAGAAAAGCCAATTCTGTATCCATCTTGCCAGCTCAGCTCTGATCCCATGCGACTTTACCTTCTGTACCAGTCTGCCATGAGGGACCTTGTCAAAGGCCTTACTGAAATCCATGTATATAACATCCACTACCCTTCCATCGTTGATCATCTTTGTCACTTCCTTGAAAAACTCGATCAAGTTAGTGAGACACGACCTCCCCTTCACCAAACCATGCTGCCTCTCACTAATATGCCCATTTGCTTCCAAATGGTGGTAAATCCTGTCACAAAGAATCTTCTCCAATAATTTCCCTACCACTGGCATAAGGCTCACCAGCCTGTAATTTCCTGGATTATCCCTGCTACCCTTCTTAAACAATGGAACAACATTGGCCATTCTCCAGTCCTCTGGGTCCTCACCTCTAGCCAGTGAGGATACAAAGATTTCTGTCAAGGCCCCAGCAATCTCCTCCCTTGCCTTCCTCAGTACTCTGGGGTAGATCCCATCTGGCCCTGGGGACTTATCCACCTTAATATTCCTCAAGACGCCTAACACCTCTTTTTTGATCTTAACATGATCCAGGCTATCTACACACTCTTCCCTAGACAAATCGACCACTAAGTCCTTCTCTTTGGTGAATACTGATGAGAAGTATTCACTCAGTATCTCTCCCATTTCTTCTAGCTCCACACACAGATTCCCATCTCTGTTCCTGAGTGGACCCACCCTTTCCCTGGCTACCTTCTTGCCCTTTACATCTCATTCAACAAGATAACTTTTTAAAGGGTTTTTACATTGCGAATAATAGCATAAAGTGAGGAAGTTCACATCAATTCAGTAATTTCTAATTGTTTTCCATCTGCAAAGTCTTCAACGGTGCACCCTGTGGAGGACCTGGGAATTGCATGTGCAGACACTAGAAGCCGCTGTCAGTTTCACTGAGTGATGATGGTAAACACTGACAGTTTTGCCATCATTACAACCGCAAAGTCCAGGCCATGCTTTTTAGATTAGAGGTTAGCAGCTAGCAATCAGTGGGTATCCTGGGCAACTTTCATGTCCACCTAACACGGGGACACCGAATTCAATAATTGTGCCCCTACAGTTGTCTGACTTGTAATTGGGGCAGTTACAAAATGGGATTAATTTAATTTGCCTGTGTTATCACCATTATGAGCATAAAATCATGAAATAATATGCATTATGTTTACTTGTTTTGTCCAGGTATTCTGAAAAACAGAATGCAGTACCCATCTGCAACACTGAAGAATGAAAGCTCAACTTCCATCAACAGAATGCAGATCGAGTTACCTTGGTACAATACTTCAACGCTAGGTCCCAGGGTCGTTCCGGCAGCCTCCTATGGCCGTATGTACTCAGGCACTGGAAGTCTGTCTCAACCGGCCAGCCGATATTCATCCCGCGAACAATTGGACATGCTAGTTAGGAGACAAATGTCCAAGGAACAGCTGGATGCACTCTCCAGCAGGCATGCATCTCGAGAACGACTTGAAACTGTTCCCAGCCGACATGGGTCCAGGGAACAGCTAGACACAATCCCAAGTAGGCATGCTTCCAGAGAACATCAGGACAGATTACCCAGTCGACATGGGTCCAGAGAACAGCTAGACACAATACCAAGGAGGCATGGTTCCAGAGAACATCTAGATGCTATACCTGTGAGACAAATGTCCAGGGAATGGCTAAACACAATGCCCAATAGACAGATGTCTAGAGAGCTGGTGGACACTGTTCCCAGTCGGCATGCATCCAGGGAACATTTGGAGGCACTGTCAAATAGACAGCCCTCCAGGGAACATCTAGATACACTGTCTAGAAGACAACCATCTAGGGAGCAACTAGGTCTAACATCAAGTCGGCAGTCTTCACGAGAGCAACTCGACTTAATGTCTCGCAGGCACTTATCCAGAGAGCGTTTAGACACAGTGCCCAGCAGGCATCCCTCCAGAGAACAACTAAATACTCTTCCCAGAAGACAGCCTTCCAGAGAGCAATTAGGGCCCTTGCCTAGCCGACAGCCTTCTACAGAGCAGCTGGATATTCTGTCCTCCATCCTTGCTTCTTTTAATTCTTCTGCCCTTTCTTCTGCTCCCTCCACCACCACTCCTTCTGCCCCACAGACTACTTTTACCCCTTCTGGGGCACAGACATCCTCAATGACGTCTGCCCCATGCCCTTCAACCCCACACTCTGCAACATCACATAGCATCTCGGAGATCTCGCCAGATTCAGAGTAAGTACAGATGTAAGACTGCAAATTGTGATGGCTAATGGACTGATACCAGTGTGGCAATGACATATGTAATATGAATCGCAGGTTCAAGTGTCTCTAGTTGTGACCAACAATACGAAAATACTAATAGCCTATAATTGGGGCAGTACCAACTTGTCTTATTGGGCACCTCAAAACTATCAAACCTCTCAGCATTTCTTTCTCCAGACTTTTAAAATCCAAGCCTGGTGTTGATTAATTATTTCTTCCTAATTTACTTCTTGCCATTTAACGTTGGACATTCCTTTCATTATGGCTTTTGCCTGAGAATATAAGTGAAAAAGGAAAATAAAGGGCCAAGACCCATAGTAAAGCACACCGTCAAGACCAAAGAGAGTGAAGTAAAAGTCAAGATAAATTGAGAAGTAGCCATTAACCATGCTTGAATTTTTAAAACTTGTCAATTATAGAAGGAAGGGGAAGATTGAAAGAGGTGAAGTGTTCCACAGTTTTGAAGATCGGAAGCAATGAAGTAGAGTAGGAGACAGTACAGTATGTCTTTCTTGACCTTCTGTGGAATTTAAATCTCATGTCACGACTTGGATCAAAACCCATCCAGGTAAATACATAGGTAACAAGTTTACAGTTCCAAGATCAAGAGGTATGGTTGAGAAGGTAAGTGACAATTGAAGACAGTCCAACACTTTGAGGCCTCTGAAATGTAAGCTTTTAATTTTAGTTTAGATGAAGAAGGGTGAGAGGAGGCTTGTGTGGAGCATAAACAGCGGCATGGACCACTTGAGGCAAATGGCTGCTTTCTTTGTTGTTAATTCTAAATAATACATATATACGATAATATAGCACAGGCGGGTGGTGAGTGTTTCTGAACTGGTACATTGTATCACAGTGTAAAGATGTGGTTCCCACATAGTGAGTTTCTGGTTTCACTTGAGGTATTATAAGTCTCTTCTATCAAATGTAAGAGGTATGAGTAAAATGAGATCTGGCATTTTAATCCCATTTAATTAAATTATCAAAAAAACTACATCTAATAAATATTTTAACTATGCTGCTACTAATTCTGAAAACACAACTTTTGATTACAAAAAAAATTCCTTGGATTTCAAGGAAATGATTTCTTAAAGCCATAAAATAGTATTTGGCATAGATAAAGAGGAAAAGATATGCCAGGAAACAGAAATGATGTTGGGTTGGAATTTGAAAGAATGAAGCACTTGGATTGAATGCTGCGCTTTCAGCTCTGGGATCTGCATTGGATCAGTCTTTGGTTAAATTAAGTTGCATACATCCCAAGTAAAATGAATTTGGGTATCTCTAACTTGATTCCCATTGGGAACAAAAAGTGCCCCTATTTTTAATTCTCAGTTTCACTTGAAAAGCCAAGTACCATATTTATTTATTTTATTTGTTCATGGGATGTGAGCATCGCTGACTAGGACAGCATTTATTGCCCATCCCTAATTGCCCTTGTTCAGAGGACATTTAAGAGTCAACCACATTGCTGTGGGTCTGGAGTCACATGTAGGCCAGACCAGGTAAGGACGGCAGATTTCCTTTCCTAAAGGACATTAGTGAACCAGACGGACTTTTACAACAATCAGCAATGGTTTCATGGTCATCAGACTTTTTTTTAAATTACAAATTTAAATTTAAATTTATGCAGTATCTTGCTGCGTTTACTATACATTTGGCCCCTATTGTGCCTGAGGGTGGAATTTTCCTCTCCCGTTGGCAGGGGTGTGAGCTGACAATATGGCGAGAAGGCCAAAAATCGGTTTTACTCCATCATGAAACCCACTTGCAATCGTCCGCTCCACCTGTCAATGGCGGGCCACATTTCCTGCCCCCGCACCTAATTTCAATACTTTAGCATCTCATTTTAAACCCTGCTTGTTGGAATTACCGCCCACACTGGATCATCCAGGCACATCGGTGGGCTGATGTGCTTCAAAACTGCACGTAAGAAAGGAGAAGTGCACTTCACTCTGGACACCAAGGTTTGTTTGCCTACCTTGCTTTGGGCAGCCTTCACAGTCATCAGCGGCATGCTTCGCAGGCAGCACCATTTCACTTTTTGGGGGACTCACGGGCAGGTCTCTACCTACCAGACCAGCTGTAAGGTTGCAGGGTTAAGGCTTGTCTGGGGAAGGGGTAGAAGTGGCCTCAAGCAAGGGAAGAGACTGCAGGAAGAGGGGTGAGGGCTGTACTAAAGAAGGGGATGTATATGTTTGTGGGGGCACAGGTTCATCTGTGCAAGTAGCCTCAAGATGGTGAGGGCTAAGGAATCAGTCTCCAGAGGAGGTGAGACCAGATGGAGATGTGAGAGTGCGTGTGAGAGAGTGAGCGGTGATATCCCTTAAGCTGGCAGTCAGTGAAATGCCAGTGAATGAATGATGGACTTGTGAGTGTGAGAGTTTAGAGTGATGAGATGGTTGCTTTACCCTGGCGGCATGGAGGAAATAATTCACCCTCTTCTGCACTGGATGGCCAACCTCTTCTATGCAGCACTGGCACTGATCACCACTGCCACAGCCTCCCAAGCCTGGGTAGTGAGATTGCTAGACCTTTTGCGGCCAGAGTAAGGGTGGAGGACATCACGGCGGGCCTCCAAAAGACATTCCAGTGACAGGTCACTGAACTCCTCTTGGCATTCAGGGCCATGTCCTCACTGGAGCATTCCTGGGCTGCAAGCATTGAGAACTGTGTATGCGGCTGCAGTTTAGATATGGCACCTGGAGTGAGAAAATGGCGAGATAATGGTATGGCAGGTGATCCAGAGACCGCCCGCCAGCAAGATGGCATGTTTCCTGTGGTTGCATAATTAATGAGGAGAAAATCAAACGATATGGCACGAAAATGTCGTTTTTCACGCCCATTACCGCAGTTAGTACAATTCTGGGATATTCCTCACTAAGAATGTTTGATGTGAATACCGAAATACAGAAAATATTCAATTTTTAGCACTACTGTTGCTCAAATAACTAAAATTCACAACCAGGTTAAAGGTGCTGTAATAAAACATGTTTCCTTGGAATGAATGTGTTTCAGTCTTTGGTTGTGAATCTGTTTTGGGTATGAGATCAATAACTAACAGCCTGTTGCAAGTAAATTTTCAGTGAACTTTGAACTTCATAATTTTTTTTGGAGTTTTCACCTGGGACCAAGCTCTGTGCATTGTTATGGTTTGCAACTAACTTCATTAAGATGAGGTTTGACTTTCGGTTTACACTCCCAAAGTTGTGCTGTTTCATAGTTGTGAAAATAAAATGAGTATATTTTGTTATTTAGGGGTGTGCAATAGTTCAGCATGAGGTCTTGTGGTGCAGTCGGTAGTGTCCCTGCTTCTGAGCCAGAAGCTTCAGGTTCAAGTCCCACTCCAGGACTTGATGGCCAAGAAAGATGCATTCATAACGCAGCCGAACAGGTTGAGTATCAACTTATAAATGCTTTGAATATACGCCAATAGCAGGCAGTAAAAGCGAGAGAGATTTCTTGGTCAGCCATGTGATGGAAAAATTGTTGGAGCCTCTACCATCACTATCCATAGCTCCAGACTACAACATGCATGTAAAAGTGTATGTTGCCACAGCAATTCGGATTCCTTAGATTGGGTGCTGGTTGGCTTAGTTGGTTTAACAGCCGGTGTGGATCAGATTGGTGCCAACAACATGGGGTTCAATCCCTGTTCTGGCTAGGGTGGATTTGGGACCTGTCTCCTTGTCTTACCCGTGGTGGAGGCTGTGACATTGTGGGTCAGATCTGCCTTCAGGCAGAGAACACAAGAAGAGGAGGAATTCAATAATACCTATCACATTGGAATTCTGTTATGTTCAATGGGATCAAACACTTCTAATTCACTTTCCATATGTACAATTTTGATCCATCCTGTTTGGTCTTATTGCGATAGAATCCTAACAGGTAAATCGTATCCAGTTACATAGAATTGCTTAGCATCTACAGCACAGAAACCAGCCATTTGCTCCAACTGGTGCATTCTAACATTTATGATCCATATGGAGCTTTCCTCTCAGCCCTTTCATCTAACCCTACTTTTTACAGTTATATAAACTTCTGCTGAATCATATTCCCTCCAATTAAGTGAGATTCAAATGAATTAAATTATATTCACTCCACACAGGATTTCAGTGTATGAATCTCATTGCATTCTTATTATTGAATATTGAAATAAAAGATATCTTCTTGCATTGGTTCTTACATTATTGGCACATTTTTTCTTATGCTTATTATATAGCATTTCAATAAACCAATTCATTTGGATTATATATGTAATTCCAAAATATCAAACTGAATTTGAATGGTCCATGTTACCTCCTATCTTAGATATTTATAATGGGCCACATCTCCTCTCATTCATTCTTCTGTGCAATACTAGTGTCATTCTCTAACCTTCTGTAAGCTAGTAGTTCAAACTCGGAAATGCAAGGCAGCAAGGTCCAGATGACCAGTTCTCCACTTTTTATATTGCTCCTTTTGGGAAAGCACATGGCATTTGCTCCTCAGTGTCATAATTAAAAAAACTTACTCCCAGTGGTCAATTTGTTTGATTTTTCTGTACTGATGTTCACGAGACTTCATCTAGTGTTTTGCAATAACGAGTTTGTTATAAAGGGGTTAAAATGATTTTTATTTCTCACTTCTGATTCTAGACCAGTAATGCACAGCCTGGTTCTTCAACAAAATGCCTATCTTCACTTATGATTGCAACCCATTATTGCTGTTCAGTCCCACTTTACAGAGTATTATAGTACTAGCATATTCATTCTATATTCTTAATTTTCATGACCCACTGTCTGTAGTTGACTTCAGTACAGTTCCTTTAAAACTTTACAAAATACTCCGGTATCCTCAATATAACTGCTGTCCTTCAATTAAAAATGAGTACTTGAAGAAGAAGAAAAATTTCGGTACACAAGTGAGGTGTAATAAAGTTAAGTAATGGTCTGTACTGTACTCTGAACTCAATGCAGATTCAGACTTAATTCCAATCAGCCTGATTCAGTTTCCTGATGCAATAAAACATTGATCAGCTATTGTTAAACATCCTGAATTCTGACATGTACTTTTGCCTGCTCTTGGGATTAAAGTTAAAATAAGTTTGTTCTGAATTTTCTTGTATTTAAACAGAATGGCAAGAGTTGACGCACAGTCTTGAGGCAATATCCTTTTACTGTGTCTGAGTTTTGTCTCTGTGGAAACTCAAAGGCGCAGGTGGCACGAAAACTGAATGTGACTGAGAAATGGGAACAAATTAGTCAGCCAAAATCGAGGAATCAAAGGGGACGAAGAAGTCAGCCACAGCCTGCAGAGTCGTTGGGTCAAGAGGTCACAACCACTACGAAAAATGGATACCACATCATTCTCAAAATTGTTCCCACCAGAAGACATATCAACTCTGAAGTCGCACTGATTCGGGCACCATTGCAAGTGCCAAAAAAGCAAAGAATATTGAACATTCCAGACTAAGAGAATATTTAATTATCGCACCCACTTGAGAGAGATATGATCTCCTCCATAATCAGCAACTTCCATTTTTCTCTGTAGAGTTTTGAGAACAGGGTAGACAGGTTAGATAAGGAAGAAAACTACTGCCATCCTCTAGTGTTCAAGCTCAAGACTTGCAACATCCTGTTTTTCTTCAAATCCTCTCAAATCATTGTGCTGGATTAATTACTGGCTCAATGGTAAATCAAGTGGTAAATTTTAATACGGTGATAATTGCATTCAGGACTAATTGAGGGTTTTCTTTACTCCAGTTTTATGATAAACAACAACATGCAGTTAGGTCCTCCAGTGTAGCCAGATGGAGGACTGGCAAACCAATTTGTTGAGCCTTGCAATTCATTGTTCAGGAGAAAATGATGCAATTGATGGGTTTGGAGTTGCCCAGTTTATGCCAATCTGCGTCATATAGATCATGTTGCTAAATATCCTGCAATTATGAAATCTCCCCTCCCAACTGCACAAATAAACACTGCACTGCCATTCTAGAGTGTGTATTCATAGATGACTGGTTAACCTGAAGTGAGTTGAGAAGATGGTACAGTTTTCCAATCATAAGATCTCCCTGAAGAAAACATACAAAATCAAACTTTTTTAAAAATAATGGAACTATTATTTTTATAAGGTGTGTTTGTAATTGTATTTTGACATTTCTGCACTATTATGGCACATATATCAATTACGTATGCTCCAATATGACAGACAATGGGCCTATAACTTTGTCTCAGTAATAAATCTATTCATCAGTTAGAGGGGCCTCACAGCAGAAGCCATCATTACATAGTATCAGGAGATTTTATCCACTAAATCCTCGACGAGATTTTTTTCTTCATATGCACAGTACCTACTGGCTAAGTTCATTCATGTAAGGTACATCAAGGCTTATGTATGTCTCTGTACATTTCTACTCATATGTATTAACAAAGTAAGTTGATGCACAGCATAGTAAAAGAAGACAACTTGTGCTGAGCATCTCAGATGACTGTATCAGCCATAAAGTCAGTACTTTTGTGTACAATTCCTGTAATTCTATCTAACTGTTGCGCTGTGCACTGTTTCCATTTTCAATATCATCTGGAACTCTGAAAATATTCTTTCCTTTGAAGCCCTGTTTTAAGCTCAGTTTTCCCAATTATTCCTTCAAACACCCTCTTCTAAACCTCTGACTCATGTTATCCTTGATATTATACCCACAGTGAACATCTTTTTCACCAAGGCCTTTGATACTATAATTTGTTCTGAAGGTTTCAAATTAATTATATATTTTAGCTACCGACAAAATAGGTCAAATATGCAAAATTCAACTCATGCTGTAACATAATAGGATCAAACTTACCATGGTGGCCAATGTTGTGATATTTCAATTGAGATTTTGGAAGAGGCAGTTCTTAGTTAAGCACCTCAAACTCCCCAGATTAGTAAGACTGTCCCTTTACGTTCATCTAAAGTTAAACATACTCTACATTAACTTTCTGACGTGCATTACGTCTAGGTTAATATTAGAAATGCATTAGCCATTAAGTAGACCTGACGTAACTGAGGAGCTATTGGTGAGATTTATGTAACTAAGAAGAAGCAGGTCGTAAAATAATTTAAACCCATGGAGCTGTTGCATTCTAGGGAGTGAGATATGCCCTAAGATTACTAAACCAATATAAGTTTTACTCCATTTACTATAAATACCTTCATGCAATACATTTCTCCCAAGGGCAAAGACACATGGCCATTAGGTGAGGTAAATAAGGAAATCTTTTTGTGTTTTTAATGTCCTGCTTTAAATTTATTTTTTTAAATAACTATTTGCACAGCCAGTTGTAATTGGTAGGTTTAGAATAATTAAATCTTGGCCCTTACCAGATCACTGGTCATTCCTTTGTGCATAAGCATGGTAAAGCAGTTTGCAATACTCTTTACAATAGGGATACTGATCCTGTAAAAGCACAGCATTTGTTGTGTCCACAGCAAAACATCACCCTTTTGTGCACTGAGCAGGGCAAATGCAATATTCACCATCTTTGTTTTGCTCGTTATATGGAACTCCTGTTCAATCAGCAGACATTGTGCTCTAGAATGAGTGATCAGTTGAACATAGGTTTAGATATTGCACGTCATCCACCCTGAGCACAGTTTTAGGAACACTGACCTATGCAACTTCTTCATGAATTAGTTACGTATTTAACGCGACTGTACTCCCAAAATGAACAACCCTTGCTCAATAGCAGAGGAAACGTCACTAGTCCTATAAAAATCAACATTCCTTCATTGTAATAACATCAGGAGTTGTCAAATTTAAACAATGTGTTATATACAGAAACTTGATTTAAGCATGCTCTACTGACTCCAAATGATTTGTGAACAAAATGTCACCAGACAGCCCAGATGCAGCTGTGGGAGCTTTCCTATTGTTGATGATTTAGCTGCCTGGAAATCATTCATTTACAGAAGAACTTTGGTTATAAACTGAGAAACTCCCCGCCTCACTGTCTCTTCATTGTTTCCTGTTGAAGAAGGAAGCAGTAAAAAGTCTTGAGCATTATGATGCTTTAGTTTTTTTTTTCAGAACGCCAGTGGCCGGTGAGTGATGGTTTTCTTCCTTGCTTTAAAAACAAATAAATGAAAGCTTCCCTTTAAGCTTATCCAACATCTTTGGGGTGGGGTGGTGAATAAGAGAAGAAAAAACAACTTTTTTATACATTTTTGTATCTTTGTAATTCAGAGATGAAATTTTTATCTTATTATTTTTTACTGATTTATGTTATTGTGATAAAGAGCATTTTTTCCTTAATTTATTAATGCAACAAAAATACTTGAATATGTCTTGTGTTGCTGAAGCTTGAAAATTTGATGTGTGTATTGAGTACAGCAAGGTGGAACCTAAGGAAGTTTCAGATTTTTAAAAATCTATTTACAGTCCAGGAAGATCAAGAATTGTTTGGTCAAGCCTGGGTGAAGCCAATGCAGTCCACGTTATTCCTTTAATACGTTAAGGACTGTGGTGGCCTACCAAAATTTTAAAAAAGATAACGATAGCCCACCTTTGATTGTACAGAAAGTTATTATCAATCAGGGAGGAGGTGGCACTGTTAATTGGAGCACTTACTTCTTGTCAAGAGATGCAACCCAGCCCAGGCTGAAGAAGGGTGAGGAAAGGTTCAGGGTGGTCCTTTGTGCTGGAAACACTCTCGTTTCCACACTGAGACCTGGGTTCAAATCCAATCCAGGCTGGGGTGATGTAAGTCTCTTCCCTGACACTGCTAATTTAACAAATTCAGATCATGTTGAACCCAGTCCCCCAAGAGAATTTGAACCCCACAGCGTGGAGGTGCTCAGAATTTAAATCCAATTGTGCAATCTGTTGCAAATGACTAATAGGATGGATGGTGTACGAAATGGAAACAAAGCACTATGTGGTATGTTTGTAAAATGTGTTTAAAGCATACCTATTGGGAGAGTACTGATGCTGACATTGGATGTAAGAAGTGGGGTGGGGGGTGGGGGTGGGAAGTCAATAAATGGATAAACACAAAGAAATGTGGTTCCTTACATGCTTTCAGTCATTTGTTTTCATAATTTTCAAAAAGGTGATAAATTCTGAACATTGCAGATCAAAATGAATAGATTTAATGTCATTGTTTAAGCCTTGGTATGGCATTAATTAAAAACGTTTTACTGCAATGCTATTGTCTAATGTCACTTGTTGCCTTTATCAACCCTTCTGCACAGCTATAATAATGCAACCATCCGATGTCTTCCTGGAAGCAGAAAATTGCAGGCGATGCCATCCATCCAGTGAGTGAAACAGTACCGTGTGTAGTGTATCATTAAGGTGTCCAGCTACTGGAAGTGTCAATTTTCCAAATCTTTTTCTTGAAAAAATGGTCTTGGAGTTTAGTCCTTAATGGTGCCATTGTGTTACAGCAGGAGGAGGAAAAACGACATTACTCATCCACTAGAGTCACAATCCCAATTTCCTCACCTCTTAACCCCCCCATTCCTCCAACTTTCCCCATACGTCAGGATAAATTATCATTTCCCCATGCCTGCAGTTCACAGAACACTTGCAAATTAACTTGATAGAATTGGGAAGAGCTATTCTCAAGGCCATCAGTAAACTTCACTTAATGTGCAAGTGAGACTGGCTGTTAACTGATTCATATTAGTGAGATGGACGTTGTCAGTTTTCCCTCTCTCTCCGTTCCTTTCCCACTCCCTCCTAGTTCCAGGATGGAACATTTTACTATCTGGGCAACATTCCAGCTGTCAGCTTGACCGATTGTCTTATAATGGAGTAGTCATATGGCTTGCCAATCTACTTCCATTGGAGTTTTAAAAATGTGTAACGTCTTTATCATTGTATTAAGTTATAGTAATGTTATCATTTGAAGTGTACAAGAACCATATTTCTGAATTTATAAGACTGAATAAACAAAATAAAAATGTGGTTTGGTTTTAACTTTTTTATTTTGATTTTAAGCTGCTCCTGTAAACTTCAGAGTAATTGTCAATGCAATTGTTTCTAACTGATATGACTGTGCTCTGAGAAAGCTTTAACCATCACAGATTTTTCCTTTCAAGCGCTGTGGGGTTTAGCATAAATGGCCATATTAGCAGTATTCAGATAGGAAAGCGCACTCAAAGTATGCTAACCTAAATTCAGCGGTATTTGTATCTTCAGTGGAATGTAGACCACCAGAGCATTGATCTCTCAGCATCCCAATGCAAGTTTGGAGTGAAAGTATGACAGGGACCAGTAAATGCATCAATCCCTTCAAGGCTTTGCTGCTGGTAATTAGCTGCCTCCATTTTGTTGAACACTTGTCCTTACATCCTATTTGACAGGAAATCAAATATGTCGCCCAGTTTGTGACTTCCTTGACAGATGAGGCAAACTCTATGCCTAACCAAACTAGTTTCTTACCATGCCAAGGGATCCTTCACAAATGTCTACCCTCTGCACCACATTTGAGGAGGCAGACCAGTAATCTACCTCCAATTCATAGAATGGTTACAGCACAGAAGCAGATCATTTGGCCCCATTATGTCCTTGGTGACTCCATATAAGAGTAAATAAGCTAGTTCCATTCATGCACCTCTTACCCACTTCCATCTTTTACCCATAGCCCTGCAATTTTTTTCTCTTCAATTCCCTTTTGAAAGCCATGATTAAAACTGCCACTGCCAAACACTCAGGAAGAGTATTCCAGATGCTAACCACTGGTTGTTTCATCAATCACCTTAAATCGGTGTCCCCTGTTTCTCTCCCCTTCAGCCATCTACTTTTCCCCCATCTACTGTGTCCATGATTTTGAACACCTCTATCAAATTTCCTCAACCTTATCTCAGCAGAACAGCCCCACTTTCATCAGTCTGCCCACATAACTGAAGTGTCTCATCTCCAGAACCATTTTCGTAAATCTTTTCTGCACCCTCTTCACATCCTTCCTACAGCATGGTGCCCAGAACAGGGGATAATTCTCCAATTGAAGTCAAGATTCGCCATAACTTGCTCACTTTTGTACTCTATTTGCGAAGCCCAGGATTCAGTATACCTTATTAACTGTTTTCTCAAACTGTCCTACCACCTTCAATGATTTGTGCACATATACCCCCACATTTCTCTACTCCTGTATCCCCTTGAGAATTGTATACTTTATTTTATGTTGCCTCCTTGTTCTTCTTGCAAAAATATATCACTTCACAATTTTGGGATAGCAAAAAGACAAAAATAAATAACCACACCAGAACCAACCTAACCATCAAAAGACAGAGAAGTCAGTTACTCTGAGTCGGAAACACAACTCGACACCTGCAGTGAAAGTCTGTGAGAATTATAGTAAAGGCAGTGCCTCACTTGCCTCACCAGGTTGTGCAGGTTGCAGTGAGCCACAATGAATCTTGAGATATGCTCTGGTGAGTACTGCTGGACTCCTCCAAAGTGGCTCAGGCAGCAGAAGTGCTGCATAATCACCCCAAAGATTGCTCAATGACATTTTGTATATCATCATGTCTCTCATATGCATGCTGTGTGGCTTTCGCACCAGAGCTATGAACCAGGAGAATAGCCCTAGTCATTCAATACCTACCCTTTACTTTGTCATGGTATCTCAGGTGCTGATGGTACAGTAGACTGCTGCATAATGAAGGCAATATGACTGCTAGGATACCAGGGTATTGAACTGTATGATGTACTGAGTATGATCACGCACCAGCGGGACATTGAGGAAGTGAAACCCTTTGTTGCGAAGCATCTCTACAAAGTGATGTGTGTGCATTCATTGATGCCCTGTGCACTGGGGAAACTTGCTATCCTGACAAAGGCACGTGCTCAATCCTCCTCCTTCTCTCTGGAGAGAGAGGATGAAATGTGTTTTGCTTTCTTTGCACAAAGAGCCTCAGTGATCTCCCTCATGCAACAATAAATGACAAACAGAGGTGGGAAATATCAATGCTTCAGCTTGGAAGGATACCAAGGCAAAAAAAAAAATGCGCGGCTGCAGTCACCTTCACAGCCACTGGCAATGTCATCCCCTCCCTGTTGTGAGGTGATAGGTCTTTCTGCAATAAGTAACAGATTTCTAGTGAACATCTCTTTAGTCAAATACAATGCGCACACTATTCAAGTGAAGAGCATGTTCCAGCGTGATTTTGTTGGGTCTTTCCATGGCTGCCCTCTAACCCACACTGCGAACCTTGATGTGGCTGACAGGTGAAGTGTTGGGGGTACCAGATCAATATAATAACTATGAATTTAGGGCCATCTGTGGGCCTCTGTTCAATGTGCATCATCATAGTCTAACGGAGTCATACTCCCTCTGGGGCACTATTGAATTTAGGCCCTGTTCTGTAAGATGTAATCAGTAGAATGTCAGTGCAGGTGTTTTTATCGTATGACTTTCTCAGCGAATGAGGTTTAGAGACTCATTAGCATAACAAAGGGTTTCTCAATATGTTGGACACCTAGCTTAGCAAAAAACAAAAAAAAAATTCAAGCAACCCCTGCAAAAGCAACTTCCTCAGGGTTGGATCGGTTGCCTGCCAGCAAGTGACAGGATGCCAACTGAGGCTAATTAGAATTGATTTAGGCACTTAGTAATTGATTTAGGGGCTTATTAAAGGCCCAATCCCGCACCCACTGAGATTTCCAGTCAGCAATGTGTCAGCCCACATTGGCCTGGACCAGGTCCAAGACAATGTGGTGAATTCTGTGTGAAGGGGGTGGCCGCGATATTTCACTCAGGGAACTCCGCCTCCCCACAGCCCATAATGGCAGCCGGGTTACAGCTGCAGCCACTGGCCATCCCCTAGAGGAGCAGCCCATCCAGGATCATGGGCAGGCAGCCATAATAACTTACTGGCACATGTCCCTCACTCTCTGCATTGCACATCAGCAGCTCCCACCTTCCCAAGTGGGGCTGCTAATCTCAAGTGCTTCCCAGTTGGGGGTCTCATTGGCCCTCCAGCATTGGGAGACTACCCATAGTTCCTAATTGGACAGTGAGCCTACTTCCTGGGCCTTTAATTGGCTGGAGCATTGAAAATTGCAGTAGATGCGTCAACATGTGGAGTTGGGAGCCAAAACTAGCCCCCATGTCTGGTTTCCAACCCCTAATTAAAAATCCAGCCCCTCATGTTACAAAAATGACCATGTTGCAATCACAATTAAAAATTCAAGTTTGCCACTTTTTTTTGAAGTATTAATAAACTCAATATCATCCACTCAATAACTTTTCCAGGACTCGGGGTAAAATTATGTTAAGTTGTATAAACTTAGTTCATATCCCTTGAGTATAGAAAATTGATGGTAATTCTGATCGGGGTGTTTAAAATGTTGAAAGTATTTGACCAAGTAGATAAGGAGAAACTAGTTCTGCCGTTGGATGAATCAAGGATGACTGGACATAATTTTAAATTTAGAGCCAGATTATTTTGGAGAAAGATCGGGAAACATGTTTAAATATAAAGGGTAGCAGAAATCTGGAATTGTCTCTCCAGAAATGCAGCAGATACTGGGAAAATTGGAGCTTTCTAGACTGAGATCAAAGGATATCAAGGGATGTGGAACTAAGGTGAAGGAATGGAATGGAGGTATAAGTCAACAATGTTCAATTGAGTGGTGCAGCAGGCCTGAAGGGCTGAATGGTCGAATCATGTTCCATGTAACTGTGTGTGTTAAGGCTATGGACCTGTTAGGTGCTGCAAGAAATGTAAGCGCTTAAATGGCCAGCTTAATTTCACTTATTCTTTGATGGGATGTGGGTGTCACTGGGAACACCAGCATTTCTTGCTCATCCCTAATTGCACTTGAACTGATTGGCTTGCTTGGCCATTTCAGAGGGCAATTAAGAGTCAACCACATTGCTGTGGGTCTGGAGTCACATGTAGGCCAGACGAGGTAAGGATGACAGATTTCCTTCCCTTAAGGGCATTAGTGAACCAGGTGGGTTTTTACGACAATTGAGGGTAGCCTCATGGTCACCATTACCGAAACCAACTTATATTCCAGAATTATTAACTGAGGAGCAGAAAATTGGGAACTATGTCGAGACAATCCTATTGTGTTTTTTAATTGGTGTGATGAGTCTACTATTGACTCCAGGTTACAAGTTTCCCTGGGCTAATTCTGTGCTTATATTGCATAGTTTATATCTAACATGTGCAATACTTTAGCTTTGTCAGTATGAGATTTAACCTGTCCAGTTGCATAATTTATCTAAATCTTTTGACAAACCTTCAACTTCACTCTCCTTTATCTCTACTGATATCTCCATTGCATTGTATTTAATTTTGATAAGCTTGGTACTGGAATGCAAGTCATTTATGTAGATTAAAAATAACACTGTCCAAGCGTGATGCCTCTGGGATTCAACAAAACACCAATCTTATTCTGACACTGCACCTTTTACAAGTACTCTGTTTGCTACTTTTAACCAACTTCTTATGCCGTTCCATATTCTATCGTGGATTCCCATGACTTTCATTTTAACTAAAGGTGTTTCTTGTGGAACTTCATTGGAGCTTTCTTTCTTATTTTTCCTTCCTAAACTTACGTTGCTTTCCATTGTTTCATGAATTAGAGGAACCCTGGCAAGTAATGCTTGCTCTCAGCTAGAATGAAATAAATATCATTGGCCCAAATTTGCTACCCCAGCTTTCTTTAAACTTACAGTGTTATCTGCATTTCCTATTAGCACTACTGTGCAATTTATTTAACCTTGACACTGTGTTTGAAGTCTAATGTTGTGAAACTGCTTTCAGAGAGAAAATGTCCATGAGTAAGTAGCCAGAATGTAAACCATGTGACCAGCAGACATTATTCATAGGAGCTATCAGTTTATCGAGCAGCGTGTGGTATGAAGAAATTACAGCTATACTTTCTTGTTAGTCATAGCTGTTGAGTATTTATAGTAAATCTATCTGCTGAGCAAACCAATTCTGCATCTTCAAGTAAAGTGAACCTACATTAGTTTACTAGTCCTGTGAGATGGGTAAGTTTGTATTGTTATGATACTTGCCAGACCCCCAGTTGTCAGTGAGGTCCAGCTGGGACCAATAACGTTTTGTGTGGTGTAGAGAGAGTTTGAGATTCAAGGCACTTGCCGTATGAACAAAGCCCCAAGGCTCCACGAGTTTTCAACAAACAAAAGTAAACTTTACTATCAAAGATCAGAAGGATGAAACAATTTACAAAGTTATCTTTACCTGAATGTTAGCGTATCAAATGTGATCAAAACAGGTTCCATAGATTTCTCATCAGACGCCTGTAACAGTGAATCAGACAATCTCACTGAAATTTCATCTCTCTCACGAGGGTTTCCAAATTTTACCTTCGAAGGTCTCGCCTTGGAATTCTTTCCAAAAATTTGCTCCAACTTGGATGGCTTCAACAGCAGCCCGCCTTGCAAGGTTTCAATCTTGCCTCCCGAGATTCAGTTCCTCTGGATTCCCGAGCACACTCAAACATCAACTTACAAGCACAATTTCAGATCTTCAACTGCGCTGAGAGAACACCATAGCTCCAAAGGGGTACCTTTGCCCCAGTGGCCCACAGCACAGAGTCGCCAACCTTCAGCTGCCTTCTTGGATCTTCAGGGTTTCTCTTGAACCCTCTTCAACAACCAGGGCTTCTTCCAAGCCCTGTTCACTTAACATTTGCTTCCCACAGCCCTTTCTCTATTTGCAGCCTGTTTCTTCATTTTTCTTGACTTAATTTGGGATCTGTCTCTGTCCCCTATCTCTGTCCATAACCTGGACTCCTCTTCGGACCTCTCCCTGTCCCCATTCCCCTTGTCCCCTTTCTGGGACGCTTGCTGGCTATGGCGCTTCACACCAGTCCTTGACCCGAAGAACTTAAAGCTGCAGCTCTGTGCATTTGCAGCCCGTTCCCGCTCTGCGTATGCGCAGAAACTCCAAAAACTGCTGGGACTTGGAGTTCCCAACTTCTGTTCCCAACAAGCTGGTAAGTGTGGCTTTCATAACAGTATTAAGCAAACCTAGAAATACAACATCTAAAACAAGGGAATATAAGTCATGTTCATTTGCTCCTGCTGAAATTGAAAATTGCGGATTACTCAATGGACACAGTTGACCATGGTCGTCTCTGTTTGGTCACTCAACCCTGCAGTTTAGCCCTCAGGCCAGTGAGAACAGAGCTGATGCCTAAATGAGACTGCACGGATTAGGGCATGGGCAGCAGGATTTTAATTGAGCTGTAGTCTATCGAAGGCCAAGGATGGGAAATGGCCAGGAGAATATTGAAATAGTAGAGTTTAGAGATAACAAAAGCATGGGTGAGTGTTCCAACAGCACATAGGCGATATGCAGAGACAGGCACTGATACGGAGGTGGAAGTAGATGGGCTATGTGAAGGGGTGGGGGTATGTTATAGTATTAAAAGCTCAGTTCAACTCAGGGTCAAATGGGGATTGGTGGTGGTGGTGGAATTGATCAAAGGCGATTGCTTTAATTGGAGGAAATTGCAGCTTATCCAGAACTGTGTGTCAGGCAACAGTCAGCAAAGTGCTTGAGAGAGGACGTGGAAAGGTAGAATTGGGTGCAGTCAGCATAGATATGGAACATGATGTCCGCTTTGGATAATATCATCAAGGGCAGTTTGCCAATGAGGAATAGATGGAAAAACTCAGAGCAGTGTTGCTTCTAGTTATTGCAGTCAGCACTTAAATTTTCCTTGTTAATAATGACCATGCTTTTCTTTTCATTTGGAATTACTTCCGTTAATCATCACAGAATTTCACGGTGATATCAATTTTATTGTTTTTTTAATGCCATGGAAAAGTTATACCATTCTGCTATCCACCTTGGACTTATTTGTAACCTGATTAAACTTAAAAAGTTAATTTGAATATTCCCTGCCTTGGCCGAGCCTTTCTTTTCAACTTCAGTTGAGCTCTTCATTGGACTAAAGAGAGGCAAAGCCATCCGGACTTCCAGCTCCTGATTATTATCTAATGATTGTGCTCACATCTGAGGGAGGTTACACTAGTTACAAAAAAAAAGCTAGCCCACAGATAGAGTGCTGCATTAAGTTCTGGTCACCACATTACAGGAAGGTATTGACCACACCAGAAAGAGTATGGAGGAGATTTATGAGTCCTGTTGCCAGGATGGAGGATTTTAGCCATGAGGAAAGACTGGATAGGTTTGAGTTATTTTCTTTGGAACAGAGGAGGCTGAGGAGAGATTTAATTGAGATGTGTAAAATTATGAGGAACCTAGGTAGCGTGATTAGAAAGGACCTATTTCCCTTAACAGGTTGTGGGTATCTGGAACTCACTGCCTGGAAGTGTGGTAGAGACAGAAACTCTCATCACTTTTTTAAAAATGTAGCTAGCAGCTTGAAGCGCTATAACCTTCGAGGTTATGGACCAAGAGCTGGAAAGGTGGATTAGGCCGGATAGCTCTATCTCAGCCTGCACGGACATGATGGGCCCAGTGGCCTCCTTTTGTGCCATAAATTTCCATTAAATTCACTAAGAGAGACTGTGACATCCAGAATGGTTAAATATTCACCTTCTAAGCTCACAACTAAACAGTGACTACTCAGGTAAGGTAATTGAGATCAGTTGGTGCCTAGGGGATAGCAATTTAATGAGAGTCAGGACTTTCAGAAAGGAAGGGGGAAGAAACACAAAGAAATGAGAAAGCACCAATCATCCCACTGATCACCTCAGAATATCTTTCTCTGTTTATAAGTTCTTAACATAGCTTTCTTAATATCTCCCTGTCCTGTTGGGATATTGCCTTTGTTTATTTTTCAAAATATCATGAGGTTTTATACAGTATAGAGGAAAGCAATGTTTCCCCCACTTCTGGTGCATAAGGCCAAACTGCAGGGGCCTTACTTCATTTGAATATAAGGGAGTGAGTTATCTGCCTGTATTCCCTTTAGCTGATTTAATCAAATCAACAATGATCAAAACAAGGGAGTAATTTATCCACTGATCTGATGGCAAAGGCCACATGCAGTTGAGCAGTGCGCATCGCAAGGGTACAGCTTCAATCTCTGATTCAGCCTCACGTCAATGGTGGGGAAACTTTGGAGAAATTTCTGAAGGAGAGGCAAGGTTTGATCAGGGATAGTCAGCATGGCTTTGTCAGAGGGAGGTCATGCCTAACAAATTTGATTGAATTTTTTGAGGAGATGACCAGGTGTGTAGATGAGGGTAGTGCAGTTGATGTAGTTTATATGGATTTCAGCAAAGCCTTTGACAAGGTCCCACATGGGGGACATATAAAGAAGGCAAAGGCACATGGGAAACAGGGTAATTTGATAAGGTGGATTCAAAATTGGCTTAGTTGTAGGAGGCAGAGGGCGATGACAGAAAGATGCTTTAGTGACTGGAAGCCAGTGTCCAGTGGTGTACCACAGGGATCTGTGCTGGGTTCCCTGTTATTCGTTACAAACTTTTTTACCCAGAGGGTGGTGATGGTCTGGAATGCGCTGCCTGGGAGGGTGGTGGAGGCGGGTTGCCTCACATCCTTTAAAAAGTACCTGGATGAGCACTTGGCATGTCATAACATTCAAGGCTTTGGGCCAACTGCTGGTAAATGGGATTAGGTAGGTAGGTCAGGCGTTTCTCACGTGTCGGTGCAGACTCGATGGGCCGAAGGGCCTCTTCTGCACTGTGATTCTGTGATCTTACACCTAGTAGTAGCACAGGATTTCACTGCCACTGGGCCAAAAAAAGTATCAGCCAATTCCCCTGTCCTTCTCCTTCTTGGAACCACTGGGAACCTATTGATATCAACCTAAGGGGCCTGGAAGGGTTTAACTTGCAAAGGGTAGACATGGAGAAAATGTTTCCAATTGTGGAGGAGACAAAAATTAAGGGTCATGAGATAGTCACTAGTAAATCTGTGAGAGAATTCAGGAGAAACTTTACCCAGACAGAGGTAAGAATGTGGAATGCGTTACTGCAAGAAGTATTTGAGGCAAACTGCATAAGTATTTATGGGGAATCTAGATACGCATTTGACGGAGAAAGGAATAGAAGGATCTATTAATTGGATTAAATGAAGAGAAGTGGGAGGAGGCTTATGTGAACCATAAAAGTCAGCATTGATCTGTCAAGCTGAATGGCCTGTGCTCCAGACTCGATACAATTAGGGTAATTATATTTTGCATAGCCACTGTCAAGTGGTAGACAATTCAGTTTTAGTTTTCAATATAAGCGCTTAACAGTTTTCATAGTAACCCTTATCCTTTTACCACCCTCTGCCCAAAAGAACACAAGCAACCTTTATTTAATAAAAATTCTAGTCGCAATTGAGTCAATAAGATTTTGGGTTCCAACATATGCGTACTGCAGAAGTACTTCCTTTGCAGCATCATAGCTGTTATAACGGTTTTGTCAGGATTAATTATGTAATTCTGAAGAAAACCAGTGCCAGAAACCTGTCTGAGTAAACTTCATTTCTTTGAAAGTCCAACAGCAAGAGCCATCATTCATATAGTTCTCCTCCAGAGTAATTTACTGCTCCTTGTTCCTCCAAGATGACTGATTGCTCGATAGAACGTGAAAGATTTGGTACATGTCTGAAAGTTTTGCATCTGTAGAGGTGTCAGTTTCTCTGAATGTTACTTGGTGGGCACTGTCAAGTTGTCAAAAAAGAAATAAATAGCTTACATTATGAATTGGCATGTGTTGCAGAGAGAGCTCAATGCCAAAGTGAGGTGTGCTAGTCCTATGAGACTGTGCATAGTAAAATTGAGACACATCATGGGCTGCAAACACAGTGTGTAACAGGACAGTATATATTTATTCTATTCAGTCACAGGATGTGGGCTTCGCTGGCTGGGCCAGCATTTATTGCCCATCCTTAGTTGCCCTTGAGAAGGTGGTGGTGAACTGCCATCTTGAACTGCTGCAGTTCATGTAGTGTAGGGGCACCCACTGTTATGGAGGGAGTTCCAGGATTTTTACCCAGCGACAGTAAAGGAATGGCAATACAGTTCCAAGTCAGGATGGTGAGTGACTTGGAGGGGAACTTCCCGGTGGTGGTGTTCCCATCTATCCGCTGCCTTCTCCTTCTAGATGGTAGTGGTCATAGGTTTGAAAGGTGCAGTCTAAGGAGCCTTGGAGAATTACTGCAATGCATCTTGTAGATGGTACATACAGCTGCTATGGTGCGTCATTGGTAGACGGAGTGAATGTTTGTGGATGAGGTGCCAATTAAGTGGGCTGCTTTGTCCTGGACGGCGTCAAGCTTCATGAGTGTTATGGGAGCTGCACTCACCCAGGCAGTGGGGAATATTCCATCACTCTCCTGACTTGTGACTTGTAGATGGTGGACAGGCTTTGGGGAGTCAGGAGGTGAGTTACTCGCCGCACGAATCCTAGCCTCTGACCTGCTCTAGTAGCCACAGCATTTATATGGCTAATCCATTTCAGTTTCTGGTCAATAGTAACCCCCGGGATGTTGATAGTGGGCAATTCAGTGGTGGTAATGTCATTGAATGTCAAGGGGTGATGGTTAGATTCTCTCTTGTTGGAGATAGTCATTGCCTGGCACTTGTGTGGCGCAAATGTTACTTGCCACCCGTCAGCCCAAACCCGGATATTGTCCAGATCTTGTTGCATTTGGACAGGAACTGCTTGAGTATCTGAGGAGTTGCGTATTGTACACAAGATGTTAGAATTGTCAGTTACAATATACCATCAAAACAGTGTTATCACATAGACTGTCCAGCGTAGGTGGTGCACGAAGAGTTAGACAGGGCATGTTCAGTGGCGTGAGTGGACAAAATAGTGCGATCGATTTCACAATGGCTTGAAACCAGTTTCCGATCATCCAATCAGTCTGTCAAGGGTGGGCCGTGTTTCCCGGCATCGGATGTTGGGAACTTCATTATAATACATCAGCACATCATTATTAGACCAGACCACCAGAATCAGTCCCCCACCTAACTCCCCACCCAGCCCTGCTGAATCGCCCGTCCAGATTGGTGGGAAAGCACGCCAACGGGTTACTCAACAGCATATAAAAGGTGTGCATTTGGCGGCCTGCACTTTGAGGGGAACTCGGAGGTGAGTGCACAGTAATATTGTGCAGTGCTTGCCAGGGGCGCCTGTTGGACTTCAAGCTTGAGGCAACTTTAGGGAGGAGGGCAAGAGTAGCCCAGCCATTGAACATAACGCACTAGCATTCAGGGTGGGGGGTAAGGTGGGCAGGGAAAGCGGCCACACATTAGGGACACCCTATATGTTTTACATTCTTCTGCACCTGAGACAGTTCAGGCACAGCCACATTTATATGATTAGAGTCGGGCCTCTAGTTTACCTGCCCATTCAAGCAACACAGAGGCATCAAAGTGCCACCAAGTGCTCAAGAGCTTTTCACCGCCCCCCCACCCCCCCAGCACGGACTGCAAAGTAATGAACGTTTTAGTGGACTGCAGAACAGTTGGACGACTGCACACTTTGTACAATCTCCTTGCTAAAGCTGGCCATGGAGCAGTCACTGGTGGAGGTGCACACAGCCTCTTGCAATATCAGCATCCCGGTTTGGACCATTCTCCCCCATGGTTCAAGCTAACAGCGCAGCCTTGCAGTGCGGGTTAGGAGAATGCCTGTGCCTGAGCTGAGAGCACAGCATGCAGTCCAGTGGACAAAGCTGCTGCCAATCGGTCGGGCGGAAGTGGGTTGTCTTTCAGGCAGCCTTGCAGCGCACTAATCTCTGGCCATCCAAGTGGTGGACGGTACTCTCCTGGAAGCATTAAGGGGCCTTCAGACTTAACCAGGACAGTTTCTCAGTGCACGCATGCTAACCCACTCTTCTTCATTCTGCAAGAGGAGTGCATCAGGGTCATGGAGTGTGGTGAACTAACTGTATGCCTGATGGCCTACAGAGAAGAGAGCAACTGAGGTTCCTGTCTGCTCAGAGGCAGGAGCAGCTACCTCAGGAAGAAGGGGCAGCTGGATCTCCTGCACACGCCGCCTATCATTCCTGCAGATGACCGAGAACCAGTGTCGCTGAAGACTGTGCATGTCTGGGGAACTGGTAGGTCAGACCTGCCGGCTACTGCACTATTTGATGCCACAGGACATGGAGGGCATCCACTGCCAGTGGCCGTGAGAGTCACCGTGGCACTCAATTTCTATGCCAGTCACTCCTTTCAGAGCTCCACAGGTGACCTCTGTGGGATCTCACAAGCCTCCACCCACAAATGCATCCAGGAGATTGCAGATGGCACCTTTGCGAGGGCACACAACTTTGTGCATTTCGCCCAGGAGCAGGACAGCCAGGATGCAAGAGCGATTGGATTTGCCCAGTTCTCGGGTTTCCCACGGATGCAGGGTGTGATCGACTGCACTCACGTGGCACTCAGATCTCCGTTGCTACACATGGTGAACTACATCAACCGCAAGGGCTTCCACTCGCTGTATGTGCAACCACCAGAAATGCATCCTGCAGGTGTGCGCACAGTTTCCAGGGAGTGCGCACGACGCCTACATTCTCAGTCGGTCACAGATCCCTGAAGTCTTCCAGGGTCCTCAGAAGCTGCAGGGATGGCTCCTCGGGGACAAGGGCTACCCACAGAGGCTGTGGCTAATGACACCTGTGCAGAGGCCTCAGACTGCAGCAGAGCGACGCTATAATGAGGCTCATGCAGCAACTCACAACTTGGTGGAGCAGACCATCGGGATGCTGAAAGTGAGGTTCTTGTGCCTGTACTGGTCTGGTGGAGCCCTGCAATACAGTCCAGAGAGGGTGTCACGCATCATCAAAGGGCCTGCTGTGCCCTTTACAACCTGGAGCTGCAACAGGGGGAGGAGCTGGCTGAGGAGGAGATGGAGGAGCTGGAGGTCTCCTCAGATGAGGAGGATGCTGGCGGGCATGATGGTGATGAGGTGCTCGAAGGCGATGATGACGGGCAGGTGCACTTGGGAGGCCCTCATAGCTGCTATATTTGTGGACGAATATGATGAGATGCAGTGAGGTGACCCCATTGATCATCACATTGCATCTGTGAACAATTGACTCCAGTCTGGCTTATGGCAGCACAAATACCCACTGTGATAATGCTCCTGTCATGGAGGCTCAGCCATAGGCAGGGAGACATTCTTGGGAGTTTATTGACAATAGTGAACAGTATGTACAAGCGATTAACACTCGTGCCCAGGCTGTGCCACCAGTTCTTCTTAACTTTCCTAACCCTGCCACTACATCTTGGTGCTCCCCAGACATCCACAGCGTAGGTGGAGGCAGCCTGCTGACTGTGACGCCCTGTCTGTGATTACTTTGGCAGGTGTCCTTGGGGGACCCGAGACCTGGAGGGCCCTGGCCTGCTTTCGTGGTCCTGCAGTGTGGTAGTGGCACCCTCCTCGGCCTGTGAAGCTGGAGCTGCCGCGATCACAGGAAGAGGGGAGTCGGATAGGCCGGACACGCCTGAAGTCACCTGAATGGATGGCTCCGAAGTATGCACCTGCTGGTCCTCCTCCCTATGGGTGCCCGAGGGCCCCAGGCCGGCTCCTTGAGGAGAATGGGTAGCTGAAGTGAGTTGGAGCTGCCTGACATCCCTCTCGCGTACACACTGTCGGAGACAAACTATGGCATCAGCGATGGAGTTGAGCCCATGCGGCAGTGCAGGAGCGAAATCCTGGACCAAGGTCTCCATGGCGGCCGCCATCCTACCAGTGTTGACCTCGGTGCGTTGACACGCTGGCACTATCACCTTAACCTGAAGGCGGACAGACTCCTCCATCATGCCTTGCAATCTGAGGACTGCAGTGGACATCCCTTCCTGATGTTCCCGAGCTTGCCTCCAGCAATCCCCCGAGTGCCGGACACCTGGGAAGTCCCTGCCACTGCCTGCTGTGGATCAGACAGTGCGATGTGCTCACTAGATTGTGATCCCGAGGCTACTCTAAAGCTAGGTCCCACCGAAGCGTTGCATTGGTGGAGGGTGTAGGTGAGCGCTGTGACGGGACTTCAGGGAGGGTGCCTTCAGATTCCTCTTCAGAGGTTTCTTCGGGGCTTGATTGGAGGCCCTGAGTTGTGGACTCAATTGGCTGTTTCCCAGATGTGCCTGAGGAAGCAAGAAGAGATAATTAGTGCATGGCATTGGCCTGTGAAAAATGAGACATCACTCTCAGTATGGTTGTCTGATGGATGTTGCACTGCTGGATCCTCACTTGGTAGAGCACCGCCGACATCACCTTCAGCACAGGAACGGTTCAGATCCTCGCCGGCCAGATGGGTGGCTCGGTTTTCAAAGTTTGTGAGGACCTTCATTTCAGGTATTCCTCCACTGGTCAATGACCTCTCCCTTTTGTTGTGTGCCAGCTTGTCCTGCATGAATAAAGATGCCTGCCAGGCCAGATGATAAGTATATCTGGCATGGTGAGTGGTCCCATGGATGGGATGAGGACAATGACGGTGAGTGTTAAGGAATGAACGGTGATGTCCCTTGAACCGGCAGTGAGTGAGGGCCCTGTGGATGTGTGATGGGTTTGTGAGTTGAGAGTGATGAGAAGAGTGACTTACCCTGGTGGAACGGAGGAGATCAGTCATCTTCTTTCGGCACTGGGAGGCTGTCCTCTTTTGCAGGGTGTTGTTGCTGACCACTGCTGGCACCACCTCCCAACCCTGTTTGGTGACTCCACTGCCCATCCTGCGGCCAGAGCGAGGGCCAGGACTCCATGGCGTCCAAAAAGTGTTCCAGTGACATGTCACTAAACCCAGGGGTTCCAGTCCTCTTGCCTTTCATGGACATCTTCCCTGCAGCAATCGTGGGCTGGAAGCACTGAGGTGTGGTGTGCGTGGCTGAACTTTAGATATGGTACCCACTATGGTGAAGCGGTGAGGTGATGGCAAGCGGGTGAATGAGAACCCCGCCTGGCAAGGAAATGGCATGTTTCCCAAGAATGCATAAATAATGTGGCGGGTTTGGAACAATACAACGTGAAAACCCAATATTGCGGCCGACAGATAAAACGTCATTTTACCCACCCGCACTTAGTGCAAATCTGGGACAATTCTGCTTTTAGAGTTAATACCCTACGTGTTCAATATAATATGACCGTGCAATAATAAATAATTATTGCATTATTTTGGCAGCAGCTTATTCCTGCTGTCTGTTCATAGAGACACCAGTTCTTCCTGGGACATGGATTAAGGAGCCAGCAGACCCTTGATGCCTTTGCCAATGAAATCTGATATATTGCCTATTCAGTGCATCTTGAAAGGTTATTTGCCAATCGGGATCATTGCAACTGAGACAAATTGTATCGTCTCCCTACATTCATCTGTTTTCCGGCAGAAGTCGCTGGTTAAAAATTAGGAGTCAACTTTTACCTTAAGATTAGCAACGCTGAGCCCAAACATAGTCACCTCACCACTGCCCAGCTGAAATCAAGGGGATAGGCCAACATATTTGCATTTTAAGATAGTATTAAAAAAGCAAGCTTCTGTCTTGGTGGCTACAGATCACCAGCAGCATGGCACCAGTTTTATTGTGCCAGCTCTATACGTGAATACTGCACATTTGTTTTCCTTGCTGAGTCCCTGCACTCTGAATGCACCATCTGTCAATAGTCCACTAGCGACAACTAAGCCACACTATTACAATGCTAGCCACATATATTCCAATTACTTGGAACTAAATGTCTGTCCACTTTGGCCCACACTTCTAATGAATGATCATGTTCAATGGAGCCATTGTTTGGCAGGAAGATGGTTCGTCCAAAGCACTAGCACCAACTAATTTACATACCACAGTGCCATCACCAGCAGTGTTTTTGTATAAAAGGGTTATCAAACAGGCACAGCCGCTGTCTATATGTCATTTGCCTCCCTGTACAGTTCATGTGCACATGATACCTGAGGCTGTAGCTCTTATCGTACCTTCTGAAATGCAGCAAAAGTCACCACCACATCAAAAATCTGAACGTCCAGTGCTCTCAATGTCATGAACAAGACATACGAATCACTGATTGCAGAAATCAGTTTGCAGAAATCTTTGTCTTTGCTGTCATTGTTATCTTTATTTGCTTTGAAAATATGTTTCCCAACAAAAAACCGAGCTCTGGCTCACATCCACTCATAGTTATAATGTTCAGACCAGGGTTACAGCTTGTGAGAGCTGTTTTAAGACACCAAAAGGACAATATTTTCTAAAACATCACATCTCTCACAGAGACTCCAAAATAGCAATTGACTTATTGCAAAGCCACAGACATGCGTCCATGAGTTTCCATCCACTGAAATCAATAGATGGAAAATCACAGTCAGATTTCTCTCAATTTTCTGCTAAGTTACCCATTACATTGCAAAGCCACACCAGAGACACAGCACATCTGAAATGTTCTTCCATTGCTAAAGCGACTCAATCATTGAAGCACACATGGATTACCTACTCTCTGTGAGATGTTTTTGAGAGTACACTTTACATATTTGTTCCACATTTAAAGATGCATGAGGAAGACAAAGCACATTCTTACATCTTTTTCCAGAGCTTGTTTTTCCTGGAACAGGTTGCTAGCCTGAAGCTATAGCTTGAGGGGTGCCACTCCACATCAAGCATGGCTGACCAGGAAACTCGACTGCTCTTCCTGCCTGCCACAGGTATATCCGTTTGGCAGTGTTCTGCACACACCTTGCGTTGCCCTCAAGTCCAGGAGTGGGTCTCAAGCCCAGAGCTTCTGACCCAGAAGCAGGGATGCTACCCACTGCACCACAAGACCTCTTCTTTACCTATTCCTACCAAATTATTTTGTCTGCTTTACTAACACTAATAACCTACCTAAAATAAGCATTTTAACACCACTATCAAAAAGAGAGGACAGAAAAATTTGGTCCAAATGCACCGAGCACTCGTAAGATAATGGCCTGAATTTTGTGCTCGTCGGGCGTGCACGATTGGCAGATGGGAACCAGGCCTCCGACCGCGATTTCACGCTGACTGGCCAATTAACAGCCAGCCAGTGTGAAACGCGCACTGAGAAAGGCTCAGCACTGCCGGTGGGGGCGGGGAGAGGGCGGGCGCCGACGACACTGCGGATGCTGGTGAGCACTTCCACTGAGCTCCCTGAAGGCAGACAGCTGTCTCAGGGAGCCGCAGACCTCCAAATAATAAAAATAATAACAAAAATGTGGCAAAAAATGTCCACGCAGCACTATCAAGCACCTGAAAGCATACCTCATAAAAATGCTGTCCCCAGATATTTATTTTTGTTTTATATCCTAACGGAGATTTCATCCCACCCTTGGATGAGGAAATGATTAAAACTTGAATTCCACCCACCTGTTCTGCCTGTGCGACCAGGTAAAAATCACACGGACAATGTCAATCGGCTTTTTAATGACCTTAATTAGCCTTTTAGTTGTCAGCGGGCGCTGCTCCGACTCTCGTGTGCACCCACCAGCCTCGATATTGCACGCATGTGCGATGACATCGGTACGCACGCCTGACGTCTCTCCACGCTAATTTACGTGCATTTGGGTCAGGTGTGTGCTGGACCCCGGAATGCAAGATTCAGGCCAATAGCTCTAACCCAGTGTTCTTCCTTATTTCTGGTAACAATGAATTAACTCAGACTTTGTAACTGCTCTTAACCTAACAGTTCAGTTGACTAATGCACTTGGGCTCCCATTAATATTTAGCTAAAATAGATCTGTTACAATTTGGATTGGGTTCACATGATGGACCTATGTTTTTACTGCTTGGTTGAGTATCCTTTCATCCTGCAGCTACACTCCAATTACTCCATTATCTGTACTGGAGAACAGACTGATTGTTAGACAACATCTCAATATCTAAAGGATACAAGAGTGATTTACTGAGCTGACGTCTATGCTCTTGAACTGTATATTTATAATCAGGATACACTATTGTCTTTTGGTGCGCATGTTAAAAGATTCCTAAATTAACCAGTTCATAATACAAAGAAATGAACTAAGATGACAGGCTGACTGTTGTAATGAGAAATAGAATATCAATGTGGAGTTCAATTCCAAGGTCAAGTTCCAGTTGTTTCCCCTAAAGTGTTTGCTCCAGAGGCCGCAAAATGAGCAGTGAATGGCAAATGATCTTCAATGCAGTGAAGTGTTAGATGGATCATTGTGGTAGAAAGAAAAAGGAGGCCATATATTGCTCAGAAGGTAAGAAACTGAATGAGGAATAACAGCAGGGAGGCTTGGGATCCAGATACATAAAGATCACCAAAGGTAAAGACACAAATGATGGAGTCATAAAGAGCTAAATACAAAAGTAGGAAAATTATGTTAAACTTACATGAAACTTTGGGTAGGCCACACTTGGAATACTGTGTGCAGTTCTGGCATCCATACTACAAAAGGATATGAAGCACAAAGGAGAATGCAAAAAAGATTCTCAAAATTCTCTTTGTAGAGAAATTCTGGTGAGAAGACTAAGAGGAGACCTGATAGGCATCTTTAAAATTACGAAGAGGTTTGATAGTGTGGCCATGAAGAAAGTGTTTCAACTTAAGAGTGAATCCAAAACAAGATGAGTGCATAGATCTAAGATAAATGTGATCAGATTGAATAAAGCCCTTAGGTATGCATTCTTCACACGCAGGCTGGATTTTCCCAGTTGTGTCATGATCCTAATGTCAGCCTCAATTCCATGGTAGGAACCCAGAAGTTGTCCTGGTGGGATGTTGTTTGCGATCTTCCTGGAATTGGCTAATTAAGAAGCTGCCTTCAGGAATCCCGCCCAATTAAGAGTGGGAGGCAGACCAGGGAAGCAGGAGGTCCAATCCGAGAGCCCACAATAATGTCCAACCAGCAGCCCTATCAGGGGAGGTGACCTCTGTTGAGACAGGCAGGAGATCATAAGGGCTCTTCAAATGGCCTCTTTCCAACATCGTGAAAAATAAACATAGAAAATAGGAGCAAGTGTAGCTCATTCACCCCTTCGAGCCTGCTCCGCCATTCAGTATGATCATGTCTGATCCTCTATCTTAAAGCCATATTCCCGCTCTCTCACCATACCCCTTGATGCCTTCAGTCTCTAGAAATCTATTTCCTTCTTAAATATATCCAGTGATTTGGCCTCCACAGCCTTCTGTGGTAGAGAATTCCACAGGTTCACTACCCTGAGTGAAGAAATTTCTCTGCACTTCAGGCCCGACTCATGCATGACCATAGTTGTCAGGTCATCATTGTGCAATCTCATTGCAATTAGTCTTTGCAGGGGTGATGGGGAGAAGGTGTCGATGCTGCCACAACAACCTCCCCACCACCACCCACCCAATAGTCTGCTGGCACCTGGATGCTGCATCCAGTTAAATTCTGGGCTCTCGCTTCAGCAGGGGGCCCATCTGCCATTGATAAGGTCTCAGCAGTGCCATCATCTTTCCCTCAATTGATTCATTAATTGGCCTAATTGTCTACTCACCACAGCCAGTAGGTAGCCTGAGCAAGATTGCTCAGAGGTGGGAATCCATCAGCCGACCTGACCTGCTATATTCCGACTTTGCTCCCAGTTTTGACTCCTAACCCACTTCCACAGGACAGGGAACATTCAGCCCAAGGAGTAGGAGAATGTGGAACTTCGATGCCGCATGGAGTGGTTGAAGAAGAGAGCATTGGCATATTGTAGAGGAGGCTTTATTCATACATGAGGAAAAAAAGGGAACAAAAAGAAGTATGGGGAGAAGCTGGGGAGAGGCCATTAGAAAGGGAGAAACTCCTGCAAAGTATAAACACCACATTGTCCAGGTGGGCTACATCGTGTGCGGCAGGTTATATGTAACTTGGCGATTGAAGATAATTATCATCTGACACCACTGAAACACATCTTCTGAGTTGACCATGGTGTGATTTTTAGTAATACACTTAGTAGATTGGGTGGAGGGAAGAAATGGGGTGGTATTTATAAACTGCGCATGAAGTAATTACAATGCTTTAAAGCCAGCAATCTACCACATTATACATTAATAATTGGAGCAGAGCTGCCAGAGGATATTCTGAAACTCTTGAGTGATGCTAAGTGCTTCCGTACCAGGAAGGAAGAGAATGGCACATGGTCCCCAAGGACCTCGCTAGGCTACTTGTTACAGACTAGTTAGATGCAGCATTAGAAAAGACCTGGGAGCAGATTTCATAGGTAAAGAGAAGGGAAATAAAGCAAGTCCATTAGACATCTAAGAACGTGACTTAACAAGGAGCATATCCTCAGTTACATAACAAGCCAGCTTATTTACACATTTCAATGTTCCATGGTTGTGCATCACACAAATAAACATATAAGAAATAGTTGATGAGATAAATACTTTGAATATGTATGAAGAAGGATTGTGTATCTAAATATATATGGTCTGTGTACAATGAATTGAGTTACTGAGGGCCTGGACAGCGAACATAATTAAACACATCGGTATCTTTCATAAATTTTTTTCAGGGTAAGATTAGGGTAAATTTGTTGTCAATCTAACCTTGATGTCTATCCTGACAGTCAGAATGTTCCTGCATATTAACATGGTTGGGGTTTGAGGAAGGGAATTTGGGTATCTCCCAGGACTGGCAACTTATTGACTGCTATTTGTTGATAGCAAGCAAACGATTATACTCTCACTCTCTCTGACATTTCTGTTTCCGTAGAGAGTATTCATTGGAGACACATAACTGTCTGCAGATGGTAATTTAGGATAATTAATGACCCTGACCTTCCTTTGGAATCCTACATTATTCCCTGGAGGTAAGTATGCACATGTGGCTGTGCTTTTCTGCCTTTCATTTTGAGCCCCTAGCTAGTTTGAGTTGGTAATGTGGCACAGCTGATGCGCAGGCCTATTGGTAGTGCCATGTCTTGCTTCACTGCAATGGTTTATTCCACTGTTTGGGGATCAATGCCGTAGGGAATGACTTTGGAGAGCTTCAATCTGTGTCTAAACTGGCTCCAATGCAGTTTCAAAGCACACTGATGTTCTAATCACCAGAGTATTTTCACACAAATGTGAATTTTGATTTCAGATTTCTGACAGCCTAACAATGTGCCTCTTTCCATTCTGAATTTGGGTTTATTGCTAGACCAAATCAGAACAAAAGGTATTGTGCACTAGCAGTAGAGAGATCCTAATAGTCAGACCTATGCTCAGCAAGCGTATCCGACTATTATACAAAAGGTCACAACTCAGGGTTAGGTTTGTTCTATTCCATGGAGCCCATCACCAGTTCTTATCTGCTCATCCTACTCCTTGAGGAATTTTCCAACAATTGTTCCAATCACTTCATCAATATTGGCCCTATTAAATCCGATTTAACTCGATTGGAAATGCGCTTTGAACTCGTGGATTTGATGTCCCTGCATTTCATGTTGGTTGTAAAGGTAAGAAGATTCAACTCCAATGTGTGGTGAGTTCTTTTTAAACACGACAGCCCTTCTACTCTCTGCCGCTGGCAGAACTTCAATTTAGACAGTATTGTGTCCTGTTACTTTTCTCAGGATATCCTTAAGAAAAAGCTTACATTTATAGTGCACCTTTCACAACATCAGGGTATTGCAAAGCGTTTTACAGCCAACAAAGTAGTTTTTGAAGTGTATTCACTGTTATAATTCACTCTGCATACAATTTAGTCATTTTTGAAGTGCCATTATGTTGCTATGTAAGCAAAAACAGCAGGTATTTTGCACAGTAAGGTTCCACAAACAGCAATGACCGTTTTTAAAAACTTATTGTTTCGTGGGATGTGGCAAGGCCAACATTTGTTGCCCAGCCCATCTCTAATTTTGCTTGAACTGAGTGGCCTGTTAGGCCATTTCAAAGGGCAGTTACCAGTCAACCATGTTGGTGTGGGTTTGGAGTTACATGTAAACCAGACTAGGTAAGGATAGCAGGTTTCCTCCCATAAGGCATTAGTGAACCAGATAAGTTTTTACAGAAGTTTCAATTCCAGATTTTATTAATTGAATTTAAATTCCACCAGCTACCATGGTGGGATTTGAACTTGTGTCTCCTGGGCCTCTGGATTACTAGTCCAGTGACATTACCGCTACACCACTGTGTCTCCTCAATTTAGTCCATTTTTGGTTTGTTGAGGGAGGATAGATAGCCAGAACCGCAGACAAGTCTTAAAACAGAAAATGCTGAAAAAATTCAGCAGGTAAGACAGCACCTGAGGAGAGAGAAACAGAGTTAACATTCCAAGTCCGTTTGATTCTTCTCCAGAGCTAAAGAGAGGTAGAAATTTTAAATTGTTGAAGAGAGGGGGTGGAGCAGATAGAGCAAAATAGAAGGTTAGGGATAGGTGGGAGCTCAGGAGGGATTTGATAAAGATGAAATGGACACAAGACAAAGAGAGTATTAATGGTAGTGTTAAAGACTAAAGAATAGTGGCATAAAGGTCAGATAGCAGAATGTTTTTATAGCAGAAAAAGGGTCAGTGCTCTCTGAAAGCAAAACATAAGAACAAGTTACAAGGGACCCTGTGGGGGAGAGGGGGTTGGGAAAAAAATTGAAAAAATTTTCAAAATGGAGGACAGAGTTCATGGTCTGAAGTCGTTGAAATTACTGTTAAGTCCAGAAGGATGTGAAGTGCCTAATCATAATATAAGGTGCTGTCCTTCCAGTTTGCATCGAGCTTCACTGGAACATTGCAGCAGACCAAGGACGGACATGTGGGCATGAGAGCAGGATGGTGTCTTTCAATGGCAAGCGACTGGGAGGTCTGGATCATGTTGCGGACTGAGTGAAGGTTTTCCCCCAAGCAGTCACTCAGTCTCCATTTAGTCTCCCCAATGTAGAGGAGACCACATTGACCGCACTGGGAGCAATGAATACAGTAGATTAATACAGCAACCAAGTCTTCTTTTTTCACTTCAGCATGCAGACTTCGCATAACATCTCATCTGAAAAGCAACACCTCCAACAAGGCAGTACTCCCTCAGTACTGCACCATATTATAAGTGTAGATTGTGTCAGTGGGTCTGATTTGAACTTAAATCTTCAGACACAGAAGTGAAAGTGCTACCAGTGCACCAAATATAAATATACAAATACACAGAGGGGGAATTTCCTCAGTGCTGCTCCCATTCCACTGCTGTTATTTTGCTGGAAGTGGAGCAGAAACATAGGTGTGCAAACAGGGTTTCCACTAGACCTTGTCAAATTACAGTAGCACACATCTGAGGAATTTCCTGATCAAATGTCATCTTTACACACACACACTCCTACAATCCTACAAGGGAGTACGTAGCCCCAGTCAAGCACATTTAATGATGTTTGAGATCAAGATATTCTCTGAGGAAAATTATGAGGTCAATCCATGTCCTTCTCCACCACTCCATGCTTACAGTGCCAATAAATGCAATCAACTGATATAAGTGGTGAAAGGTTTGGCTGAGTTTATTGATTAGCCAATGTTTTGGCAGTTATAATCATTTACTGGTCCAAAATGTCTGTGATTTTCAGCAAAGCGCTTATACACGTTGGCTGTGCATTGCATGGGGCTATGGCTTTGTATGTTTTTTTTCAATAATTCCGTAAACCTGGGGACGCAAAATTGCATGATATTTGCTCTCAGGTTAGCTTCACTCATGCAAAGATTAACTACTCTTTTCTTGTACAGGGCTTGGCCGGTGGAGCTGCCAATTAAATCAGCTCTATCTGTTCTATCTATCTGCTCACCCCCTTTTCTCCCAGCATCAGATAAAGGCTCTAGTCAGCTAACTTCTGCCATGGGGACATGAGTTCAGTTCCCAGTAGTTGAAGTGTGAGTGTCGACCAGAATTATCAAGAGCATTGTAACAAACCGCCTATTTGTGCAAGGACACTAAAGATAAACATATTAATGATTGGCATGTCAAACCATAAGTAATAACAATCAGCAAGCTGGAGGAGTGATGGTAATTCATTCCCTTTTGCTGATTCAGTGATACCATTAATGATCTCTTTAGCGTTATCAGAAAGGGTAAAGACAAACTATTTCAAATGGTGAGGAATCCAGAGCAAAAGGGCATAACCTTAAATTTAGAGCTAGGTTATTCAGGGTCATCAAATCTGGAACACTCACCCCAAAAAACCTGTTGAGGCTGGGGGTTAAATGAAAGTTTCAAAACTGGCATTGATAGATGTTTGTTAGGCGAGGTTATTGAGAAATAAGGAGCCAAGCTGGGTAAATGGAGGTAAAACATAGATCAGCCATGATCTAATGAATCACAGGCCAAACTTGAAGGGCTGAATGGTCTTCTCCAATTCATATGTTCCTAAAACTAAAGACCAGGAGTTAATAGATTCTAAAAATAGGAATATACATGAAAAAATACTTCAATTATTGTTTAATATAACTTTAAACATAGGTTTTCTGCATTGACTACATCTTATCTTTAGCATACTTTGTTTAGTCCTAAAAAGGGTCTTAACACATTTCTCCCAGGCTCGCATGATCTATTTGAAACACCAGCTACATATTCCTATAAACTGACGGCTCAAAGGTTAAGACTTATCTTTGATTCAGGACCGAATTAATTTAAGGTGCAATCCAATGTCTGTGGGAGAGAACATAAGAGATAGCAAGAAAGAAACTAGTGCTAATCTCTTTCAAGGCAGCAAGAGGACAGAGGCTGATTCTAACAACTTAATTGAAGACCCCTAACCCAAGGTAGATTTCTTCATTTAATAATTTTTTTTCACCTTAATCTTGGCAGAATTCACTGCCTTCAGCTTTACCTTGGATTAACTGACAAGATCTCGAAACATCGCAGGCAGGACTTGAGTTATTGTAAAATTGTGAAGTAATTGGCTGTGGCATTATCACGTTTGTGCTTTTCAAAGGTTGGGGAATTATAAATTATGGAGCAGGAGAAAGGAAGGTGGAAGAAGGCTTAGTGGGTCGGCACATATTGTAGCTTGAGACACTTCAAACAATCTTCTTAATGAACTGCCCTCAATATCTCAAAGGTGCACACTCTACGTTTCGAATCTGTTGTTCACATTTCCTTCAGTGTATCTCAGACAAAATTTCAGTGTACTTTTACCTTTAAGTATTATATCAAGTAACAATGAAGACATAAGCAGCATAAATAAATTACTGGTTAAAGGTGGTTTGTGGATGAATTTTCTTTGGCACTCTGAATAATTCTGGAGTAAACTTACTAGGCCACAGCTGGAGTATTGCATACTGTACTGGTCACTGCATTACAGGAAGGCATTAAAGAAAATACCAAGGAGATTTATGTGTATGTTGCCAGGAATGTAGATTTTAGCTATGAGGAAAGATTGGATAGACCAAGGTTGTTTTCTTTGGAACACAGGAGGCTGAGGGGGAATTTAACTGATGTGTATAAAATTATGTGGGGCCTAAATATAATGGACAGAAAAACCCTATTTCTCTTAGCAGAGAGGTCATTGGCAGAAGGATTAAAGGGGTGTTCAGAAATGATTATTTTTGACTACAAGGGTGGTGCAGGTCTGGAATTCACTGCCTGAAAGGGCGAGGCACAAACCCTCAATGCACTTAAAAAGTACTTGTACTTGTCCTGAAGTGCTATATCTTAAAGGGTTACAGACCAAGAGCTGGAAGGTAGGATTAGGTTGGATAAATTTGTTTTCACCAACACAGACATGATGGGCCAAAGAGCCTCCTTCTGTGCCATGAATTTCCTAGGTTTCCATGTTGATGCACAGATGTCTTTGCAGGAGTTTGCAGTTACTTCTGGTGAAAACACTCCTCTATGCCACAAGATTAGTTAACAGCAAAGAGAAAAAATGTAATTGCCAGATGCCTCCTGCTCCTGGTCTTACATCTACCCCTACCCCAGATATTTGTTGAGGGATTTACTGGGTCCTCCTCCCTTCCTATGGAACTGCTGTTGCTCCAGATGTAGCTTTTATTTCAGTAGAGTAATGAGGGCCAAAGTTGGAAGAATAGTCAGTTTTGCTGTAGGGTTCTGGAACTGGAGCAATATAGAAGGACAAGGGCGTGAGGGAATATAGAAACAATGATCAGAATTTTAAATTGGAGATGTTGGTTGGCTGGGACCTCATGTAAGTCAACAAGGACTGGAATGATGGGAGAAGTTAGACTTGATGTGTGACAAGATAAGGGCAGCAGAGATTTGGATGAGCTGAAATTTATAGAGCTCATGGAGGATGATAGGCTGACCAGGACAGCAGTGAAAGAGTTGAGTCTGGAGGTAAACGTGGATGAAAGTTTCAACAGCAGAAGGCAAAGGCAAGTAATGTCATGGTGGTGGATGTAGGTGGTCTTTATGATAGAGAAGATACTGAGTCTAGAAACTCAGTTTGGTGTTGAATAGGGCATCAAGATTTTGAACAATTTGGTTCAACTTGAGACAATAGTTGAAGAGTGGGATGAAACTAGACACAAGGCTACAGTTTGTGGCAGACACTTGGGGGTTGGAGGGAACAGTGGTGCTGGGAAACTGTTGAAAACCGTGGCATCAATCTTTCTGGGGCTAGGTAGGAGGAAATTGTGGTTCATCTAAATCACCTGAAGTGGTCTGACAAGCCATTCAGTTATGTCGCTCAGAGAATTAAGGGCTTGAGGAATAAGTGCAGCTGTTTCAGTATGCCTCTTGTAAGAACAATAAGTTTTTTAAAAAACATAAATGCCAATCATTCATAAAATTGCAGGTATTTGATTCCTACCCAATTACTAGTCTAATTAAAGTTGTTTTGATGAAATCTAATTTGTTAAATCTCCTAGAGGGAGAAATAGGTTTTTGGCAGCTGCAATTGACAACTGGCAGTCAGTCCAATTCATCAAAGACCAATTTCACCTCACTCATGTTATTTCTATTCCAATATTACTTTACAACGTATTGGAAATCTTGTTTGAAATAAAATAAAGAGGAAATTTTCACTAATGCATTCATAGTGTTACTACACATGGTGACCAGAGAAATTTGCACCCTCTGCACATAGGAGCAGGTGTAGGCCATTTAGCCAATTAGCGCATGATTGAAGTGTGACCTAAGCCTGTATAGTCACCTCTGCCCTCTTATCCCTTAATATGTTTGGAAAACAAATCTATCAATCTCAAATATAAAATTTACAATTGATCTTGCATTAATTGCCATTTTTGGAGAAGGGTTTCAAAATTCTACCACCCTCATGTGTGTGTGTGTGTTCCTCATTTCACTCTTGAAAAGTCTGTCTCTAATTTTTAGACTATGTCCCCCAGTTCTAGACTCCCCAACCAACAGCAATATTTTACTTCTATCTAGCATATCTGTTCTCCTTAATATCGTGAAAACTTCAATCAAATCACCCTTAAAGGTTTATAACCCTAGTCTGTGTAATCGTTCCTCATAATTTAACCCTTGGAATCCAGTTATTATTCTGGCAAACGTATGCTGTGGTCCCTCCTAGGCCAATATGTCCTTCCTAAGGTCTGGTGCCCAGAACTGATCACTGTGCTCCAGGTATGGCCTAAACAGGACTATGAATAGCTGAAGCATGACTCCTAACACCATGTATTCTAATTTTATAAATGTAAAAATCTGCATTCCATTAACCTTTGTGATTAGTTTCTAGGCCTGTTCATGACATCTTAATGATTGACGTTCCTGGACTCCCAAATATCTTTGTTCCTCCACTGTTTCTAGCTTTTCACCATTTAGAATGTATCCTGCACTATCCTTTCTAGATCCAAAATGTATAATCTCACATTTGCCTACATTGAAATCCATTTGTCACACTTTTGCTCATTTATTTAAACTATTAACATCTCTTTGTAATTGTGAGTTTCCATCCATGTAGGTTACAATGCCGCCTATTTTTGTGTCATCGAAAAATTTGGGTATGTGGCTTTCTATCCGGTCATCTAAGTCCAAAATAAATACGGTGAATATTTCAGGCCCCAACACAGATTCTTGCAGGATACCACTCATCATATCCTGCCAATCAGAGTGCCTGCTGCTCAGCCAATTTCCTAACAAGTTCAATAATTTGCCTTCAAATCCATCAGCTAAATGTCTCTTATGAGGGGCTTTATCAAATGCCTTCTGGAAGTCCAAATAAATAACATCCCTAGACATGCCCCTGTCCACTACTTCAGTCACCTCCAAAAATTTCAATTAAATTTGTCAGGATGGCCTACCCTTTATAAATCCATCCTCCGTCTCTCTAATCAGCTCAACATTTTCAAGGTGTTCAGTGACCCGATCCTTAATTATTGACTCTAGTAATTTACAGATAACGGAAATTAAACTAACTGGCCTATGATTCCCTGCTTTCTGGCTTATTCCTCATGACTAAATCTCACATGGCCTGCCCTCTTACTGATTCTAGTACATATTGTTGCAAAAAACTACCCCAGACGCACTCAAGAAATTTACTATCTTTTTGAATTTCTGCTGGTCCCACTCTATATGAAAGTTCAAATCCCCCAATAAAGCCCATCTGCCTTCACTACATGTTTGTCTAACCTATGTATTTATGTAATCTACCACTTTACGGCTGTTACCAGAGGGGCCTTTACACAACTCCCACTACAGTCTTAAGTCTATTTCTTAATTCTACCCATAAAGTCTCCACTGCCCACTTACCTCTCGTTATATCCCCTCTTATAACTGAAGTGATTTTAACCTTCAGCTGGCTGAAGATCAGCATTGTAGGTTTTGCTTTTCAGTTGGAGCTGATGCCACAAGATGAAGTAGGCATGCAGAGATTGAGTCAGTTCTGCAGGCAATGGTACAAAATCTTCCAACACAGTCAGGTTAGATGGGTAGGCTGTTCTGCCTGGAGGGCCCTGCTTCTTTGTGTCTTACCAGTGGGATGTTAAGCAACAGGATGGCTGTGAAGACCAGCGATGTAATATTAAACTATCCAAAAAGCCAGAGACTTAGGTCATGTGACCTTCCTTCTCCACAATGACTTCAAAAGGGATGTTTAACCAGTGTCTGGCAATGGCTTTGGTTTCAGGACTGTCTCAGTCATTAGTTGTTGAAAGAGGTACCACCTATGTTGAGGGTCTGGCATTTGAGAAGGCATTGTCTCAGGAGACCCACTGACTCCACCAACAAGATTGGTTTATCAAATGTAAATGACATCCCTGTAGTTCTCTTTGAAATTGGTCTGAACAGTCCCACGTATGATGTGAATCTATTTGTAGCTCTCTAGCAAAGCCAGGTGTGACATTCCAAATACTGAGAAAAGAATTCTTTTGTCCTTCAAATTTCTGGAGATAATTCCCAGACAGAGGAACAACCTCAGGCGACTTGTAGTAACCATCTTAATTTTCCTTGTTCAGCAGAAAAAGACCAGTTTTAAAAATAAATAGCAATAAGGACAACATTTTTAATTATGTAGTGGTGGGGTTTCTCTCCATGTCGTAGGAACCCAACAATCACTAAAGATGCTCCTCACCCCATAACATTTTCCCTATCTTTTCTGTAGACCTTATAACCTGTAAAGTTTAGTTCCCAGTTCTGACAGTTTTCCCACCCCAGGTATTGATGGCCAAGGAAAGTCCGTTCATAACGGGGCCAAACAGGTTGATTGTCAAACTGCAAATCCTTCCAACACATGCCAATTGTTGGTGGTAAGAGCAGGAGAGATTCCTGGTTAGCCATGTAATGGAAAGAACATTGGACCCTGTCCATTACAATCCAAAGCTCCAGACTATGACATGCATCTAAAAAGTGCATGTTGCCACAGCAGCTCAGACCTCCTGAGTGAACTGACAGTCTTGCAGTCATCTCTAAGTGATAACCACCATCTCATAACCTATAGGTTGAATTTGCTGCAGCAATTCATTCAGTTTGTTCCTGACACTCTGTTTTTGTATAAAGAATGCTTCTTTGGACCACACATCCCAACATATCTTTCCACTTTAATGTTTTTAATTTTTCTCTCCTGGTTTAATTACTTCCCATCTTTTAGTTTTCCTTTTATCTGTTGTACTCTCTTCCCTTTCATTTGTTTTTGAACAATTATTAATGCTGCCTTTTCCACCTGGTCCTTCCATCCTATAGTTTAAAATTCTTGGTGACTGCCCTATTTATCCTTTCTGCTAGGACTCTGGCCCCAGCCTGGTTCAGGTGGAGCTCATTCCAAAGGTACTGTTTCTAACTGTCCCAATACTGGTGCCAGTGTCCCATAAACTGGACCCCTTTTGTACACACCACTCCCTCAGGCACATGTACACCTAGTTAACCTGCTTATACCAAAGCCAATTTCCATGTGGCTCTTGAAATAATCTGGAGATTCTAACTCTTGAGGTCCTGTTCTTCAATTTGGCTCCTGGTGCCTGGCACTCTCCAAACAGGACCTTTACCTTCTCTTCCCTTTGTTGTTGGCCTCAACATGGATCCCAAATGGATCCTTCCCCTACCTCTGCAATATCCTTTCAAGCAGGAATGAGATGTCTCTCACCCTGGCACCAGGTAGACAATACATCAAGTCAGACTCTTGATCCAGCTTAAAGAATGCTAACTGTTGCCCTAAGGACCAAATACCCTACAGCTACCGTATTACCCTTCCCCTCCTCCTCCCCGCTTTGAACAGCCTTCCTGCTCTAAGGTTCCATAGGTCACCTTCTGGCTGCCCTTTTGACAGTTTTCAGCCTTATCCTCACAGGTAGGAAGTACATTGTACCTGTTGAAAAGGATCAGTTTTCGCAAATTCCCAGTCCCTAGCTTACCTAAGTTCCTCTCATTCTGTACGATATCGGTCACACAAACCAGAACCAGTACCTTTCAGTGATTTAAGATCAAAGTCTGGAGCAAACAGTACAGATATTGCTACCGTCTTTTTTTATATTGGAATCTCTCCAACTCACATTACAGCTCAATGACTGTGAGCCAGAGGGATTCGAGGTGGAGACATCTCCTGCTGATGTGTTCACTCTGGACAGCCTCGCTGTCCACAAACTCCCATATACTTCAGGCCAAGCACACAAGCAGCTCTGCCAATTTTTAGCCTGTTTCATTTATATTTGCTTTATAGTTTCTAAGTCTCTTTTCCTGTACACTAACTTGCACTAAGCACTAAAATGCTGCACAAAGATTTTAATGACTCCCTGCCTCAAGCTAACACGAACCACCACGAATATTGGAAGCAAAGTACAGCACATCCTTCCCCCTCTGCATCAAATTTATAATTGCACCAAATTCCCAGCTATGGCGCTTTGTTTGTAACGCGCTGTGTTCTGCGATCAGTCTGCTGACTATCCTTACCAACTATAGTGAACAGAGGAGGAACTTTTTTTTCTGGAAATTGTAAACATGGGAAAACTCCCTACTGGGCTTAGGAGGTCACTCAAATGTGTGATCAGACATACTCTCCGTGTGACAACACTTTGTGGTGACATAGGGTGGTATTTAATAGAGGCGACAGGGTCCCTCAATCAGGCACTAAGTGGGCAATTAATGCCTCAATTGGTTGTGGGCCACTCAACCGAGTCTTCCAGGGGCACAAGAGGGAAGGTGGTGAGGAACCCACCCACCACCCTATTGCCTGATTAAATGCCCACCTACCACCAGTCTCACCTCTGGGGAGGGCATTAAATTCTGCACACCTCTGATCAAAGCACATGGAATAGGAAGTAACGTACTGGCTGGATTAAGGATTGGTTAACAGGCAGAAAGCACAGAGTAGAAATAAACGGGTCATTCTCGCATTGGCAGGCTGTGACTAGTGCTGCAGGGATCAGTACTTGGGTCCCAGATGTTCACTATATGTATATATATATATATATAATCAATGATTTGGATGTGGGGACCAAATGTAAATGTCCAAGTTCACAGATGACACAAAACTAGGTGAGAATGTGTGTTGTGAGAAAGATGCAAAGCGGCTTCAAGGGAATTTTGACAGACTTAGTGAGTGGGCAAGAGCATGGTAGATGGAATATAATATGGAAAAATGTGAGATTATCCACTTTGGTAGGAAAAACAGATGTGCAGAGTATTTTAAAATGATAAGAGAAGAGAAAATGTTGAAGTACAGAAGTATTTGGGTGTCTGAAGGCTGACAGGCAGGTGCAGCAAGCAATTAGGAAGGCAAAAGGTATGTTGTCCTTTATCACAAGAGGGTTTGAGTACAGCAGTAGAAAAGTCATGCTTCAATTGTAAAGAACCTTGGTTAGACTGTACCTGAAGTAGCGGGTGCAGTTTTTGTCCCCTTCCCTTAGGAAGGATATTATTGCCATAGTAGGAGTGCAACTAAGGTTCACCAGGCTTATTCCTGGGATGGTGTGCTGTCCAATGAAGAGAGGTTGGGGGGGATTGGGTCTGTATTCTCTAGAGTTTTGAAGAATGAGAGGTGATCTCATTGAAATCTACAAAATACTTAAAGTGATAAACAGGGCTGATGCAGGTGAGATTTTTCCCTTGAGATGAAAGCAAAATACTGCGGATGCTGGAAATCTGAAATAAAAATTGAAAAAGCTGGAAAAACTCAGCAGGTCTGGCAGCATTTGTGGAGAGAGCAATAAGTTAAAGTTTCGAGTTTGTATAACTCTTCTTCAGATGTTTCTACTAGTTGGGGATTCTAGAACCGGGGGTACAATTCCAAATAAGAGGGAAACCATTTAGAACTGAGATGAGGAGAATTTTACTTTTACTCAGAGGTTTGTGAATCTTTGGAATTCTCTACCCCCAGAGGGCTGTGGAAGCTCAGTCATTGAATATGTTTGAAGTAGAGATGGACCGATTTCTAAATGCCAATGACGTAAAGGGATATGGGGATGGTGTGAGAAAAAGGCATTGAAGTGGATGATCAACCATGATCGTATTGAAGGGTGGAGCAGGCTCAATAGGCTGAATGGCCTACCCCTGCTCCTACGTTCCTAGTCACAAACAATCTATCCAAACAAGAAATGGCTGATCTTGGCATCGTAGAAAATCACTTTGAAGATTTTGTTTCCCGTTGTGGTAGATGATTTAACAAGAATGAGTTTGTGCCAGGAAATAAACAATTGAAGGAGTGTCTATATGAGGTAAGAGGTAGATGTTCTTTGGAACTGTCATTTCCATTACAGCATTTTGTTTGCTGTTTGCTGTGTGTGGTTTTTGCTGTTTACTTCATTTTTGGTTTTTTTTCCTCCAATTTTCATTCTATTCTTGCATGCTTTCTAGGTTAGCATCAAACCAGGAATCAAAAATGATTACCAATTTAGAAAATGAAGCAGATTCCAATTTGCGAATGCGGAAATCTGACTATCGGGTGGAAAGGCAGGTTATGGATGAGGAGCATTTGGAAGTGTTGGCACAAAGGACTGAAAAAACTGAACTCTCACTCAAAGATAAACTGAAAGAAAACCTGAGGTAGGTAGCTGGTTTCTTACTGTTAAGAACATGTCCAATTCTGGTGTGCTGAGAAAATTGAGCTGAACAGACCTTTTAGAATTAAAAGTTCCACAGAACTGACAACCCACTAATGAAATAGCATTTTTAGACATTCCCACCTATCCAGGTGATTTCTTTAACAGATCCAGATTTTTAAAGAAAAAGCAAATTTCACCTGAGTAAAATCAGTAGAAAGTGTTTCAATCTGCAACACAAATATTCCTAAGCCTCATTGAACACTAAGTTAAAAGAAAGAAAGACCTGCATTAGTCTAGAGTCTTTCATGATCCCAGGAGTTCCTAAAGCACTTTATAGCCAATTAAATACTTTCTGAAATGTAGTCACTGTTGTGATGCAGGAAATGCAGCAGTCAATTTGCACACAGTAAGCTCCCACCAATGCAATGTGATGACAACTGGATAATCTGTTTTAGCGATGTTTGTTACGGAATAAATATTGTCCAGGACACTAGGGATAACTCCCTTGTTCTTCTTCGAAATAGTGCCATGGGATCTTTGATGTCCACCTGCAAGAGTAAACAGGGTCTCAGTTTACTGTCTCATCATAAAGACTAAGCTAAGAGCTAAAATTTCTGGGCCCCTAAGCGATGGGCTGGGAGGCAGGAGGACTGGCTAAATGGTGGGGAAGGCATCAGGAGGGGAACCTGACATCTTCCTGCTGCCATGATATATTGCCAGTAGTAACGGAGTTGGCTCAGATGCCTGCCAGAAGCCAATTGAGCCATTTAAGGGTTACCTGCCTCCTCTCCATGACCCATGGGGGACCCCAGATGGCACCGTCACTGTCTGATTAGGCCAGCATCCTAAGAGGATAGGCTGCCACCCTTAATTGGACAGTGACCCCAGCACATGTTTCTTGATTGGCTCTGACCAGCAATATGTCATCGTAGATCCTGCTGCTAGCCAAAACGTGGTCAGTTCCCGCTTTCAACCTCAGCAGTGGAGAATTCAACATCACCAGCAAAGTTCAGTCCTAAATGTCTACACCTGACAGAAATCCGAAAGTCAGGGGGTAAATATATCACTCAGTTTGCTGAGCCAGACAAACCTGGAAGGTCTATCTTGATTTAATTGCTGCCATTGGTCCCCTCATTTAAAGAAAGATATAAATGCGTTAGAAGCCGTTCAGAGAAGATTTACTAGACTAATACCATGAATGGGCGGGTTGTCTTATGAGGAAAGGCTGGACAGATTAGTCTTGTATCCACTGGAGTTTAGAAGAGTGAGAGGTGACTTGATCAAAACCTTTAAGATCCTGAGGGGTCTTGACAGGGTGGATGAGGGGAGGATGTTTCCTATTGTAGGAGAATCTAGAACTAGGGGTCACAGTTTTAAAATAAGTGGTCACTCATTTAGGACAGAGATGAGGAGAATTTTTTTCTCTTAGAGGGTCATGAGTCTTTGGGACTCTCTTTCTCAAAAGGCAGTGGAAGCAGGGTCTTTGAATATTTTTAAGGCAAAGCTAGGTAGATTCCTGATTAACAAGGAGGTTATAGGGGGTAGGCAGGAGGTTACAATCGGATCAGCCATGATCTCAATGAATCGCGGTGCAGGCTTGAAGGTTGGAGTGACCTACTCCTGCTCCTAGTTCATATGTCCATATCTATAGTAGTATTGACCTCAGCTAATCAGGGTATGAAAGGAAAATTTACTCACATTTCTACTGATGATCGTTGTCCAGTGAATAGGATAAGTAATTGCAGTTGTGATCCTTTAGCTGGGGGAAGAGGCTTTGGTTTGGCTGCCTACAGCTGAAAAGCCTGTCAATATTTCATTTGCCTCACTGTTGAGCAATGGCTGCCTTGGGGATGTGATGGAGGGGTGGTAATGGAGAGGTGGTGGGGTAGAGTTGGCAAGGGATGAGGGCATACCCTGAAAACACATCTCTGTAGGCGATGTCACTTTTGGTAGAAATTAGCAAAAGCATTATGATGGTTAATCCAAGGTTGAAACATCATTGCATTGCCAGATGTGTTGTCATTTAGGGAAGACATTAAACTAAGGATTATTCAGGTTGATATAAAAACCCCATAACACTATTATGAGATGAAGGAGTGCTGCCAGTATTCTACCCAGCGTTCATCCTCAATTAACACTGCCAAAATAGATTAATCAGTTCTTTATCTCATTGCTGTTTGTGAAATCTTGGTGTGCATGAATAAAACAATATAAAACAACAGCGATCACAATTCAAGAACAGTAATTAGTTGGTTGAAAAGTGCTTCAAGACTTCTTGAGGAAGTGAACAGTGCATTATAAACTTATGTCCTCCTTCTTTGTGAAGGTAAAACGCAAATGCTGGAAGCATGACTCCCATGGAAATGTAAAACTGACAGGCTGATTAACTCGCTCTGCATCTCCAGCATTTCTGCTTTTATTACAGAGGAATTTGCTTCAGTTTGAATGTTTACAGTTGAGGAATTAATATGTACAGTATCTGAATCTGTACCTGCAAAGCTATCTGTTTTAAATATTGCATGATACAAATGAAAACAGGTTACTTTTTTTGATATCTGAAAGCTAAGTAATTATCAGAGTTACAAGTCCAGAGTAACTTAGAAGAATTTAAAAACAATAAGCACGTTACATTCCTCGCTCAAGACTCAAGAATGTTTCAAGTATCGAAGCTGTTTTGTGAACCAGTAATTCCTCCTTGTGATTTGTGACCAGTTTGTGAAAGCAACCCTGTTACCTTTTCAATAGGAAATGTTTGATGGAATCGGGCATGAAAAATAAATATTATTTACTTTTCAAATGTTAATTGTACTGAGCTCCATGCTAGTCTTTCAGCTTCTAGACTTCCATTCAAATTTAATTCAGGCGGTGTGGATAAAGGCTTTCTATCTCTGATGCTTACAAGGGCTCGAACTGAAATGAGTGCCCAGTGCAGGTCCCAAGGATTAATCCACCCATAATTCATCATAATTTAGCCCTGTTGATTGCAGGAATGGCTAGTGTGCAAAACAGAGGCACACTTTTGTAATAGATTTGTTTTCCTGAACTTGATTGTTCAGAGAGCTTTTACGTTGCATCTAATCCATGATATGCCTGCTCAGAGAGCGTGTGGTCCTGACATAGGCCAGGATTTCCCGGCCAAAGAGCAGGAGGGCGGGACCCGTTCACCCACGCATAAAGTGACACAGGATGGCGTGGGGCAGAACTCCTGACATCACCACACCCCATTTAAATTTTCAGATAGGCGGGGGCTCAGCAGAATCAGCTGTGCGCCCGCTGACCTGTCAATGGCCTATTGAGGCCATGGACAAAGTACTTAAACTAATTAATGGACCTTCCCGTCCAACCTTAATGTTGACAGGCAGGCTAGGAGCCTTGACAGGCATTGGAAAAAGCATGAAACCTCATCCACGGGTGGGATGAGGTTTCAAGTAGGTTTTTAAAAATGTAATTAAAGTGTGTGTAAAAGTTATGGACATGTCCCAACTCAGGTGACAGTGTCGCATGAGGGAACATGACGGGGAAATTTTTTCTTTCTACTTTTCAGATTTTTTATTGTAGAGCTGATCTCCCTGAGGCAGCACTTAGCCTCAGGGAGATGAGTGCCCGCTTTCGTGTGCAGGAAAGAGTGCAGTCTCGGCTGAGAGAATTGCCCCCGCCCACACAGGGAGCGCACAGCACTTCCTTGCGGACGTCTCGCTGGGCGGGTCTTAATTGGCCCGCCCATGTAAAATGGCGGCGCGCTCCTAATTGGGGGCGCCGATCAAGGCACACCTCCACGCTCCCGCTCTTACACTTCAGCCCCTACGGGGGGAAAATTCTGCCCATAGAATATCCCAAACAAAGCCGAAGCTGGAACAAATATTGTTCCCCTTGATAAGCAACAAAGAAAATCATCCAAGAAAACAATAAAAGAAAAACTTTAGTGTGAGTTAAGTATAAGTCATTAAATGTACTAGTATTCATTTAATTTTTTATATTCATTTATGGGATGTGGGTGCCACTTGCTAGGCCAGCATTTGTTGCCCATTCCGAATTGCCCTTGAGAAGCTGATAGTGAGCTACCTTCTTGAACCGCTGCAGTCCATGTGGTGTAGGTACAACCACAGTGCTGTTAGCGAGGAAGTTCCAGGATTTTGACTCAGTGACAATGAAGGAACGGTGATATATTTCCAAGTTGGGATTGTGACTGTCTTGAGAGGAACTTCCAGGTGGTGGTGGTTCCATGTGTCTGTTGCCCTTGTCCTTCTAGATGGTAGTGGTTGTGTGTTTGAAAGGTGCTGTCGAAGGAGCCTTGGTGATTTCCTGCAGGGCATCTTGTAGATGGTACACACTGCTGCTACTGCGCGTCGGTGGTGGAGGAAGTGAATGTTTGTGAATGTGGTGCCAAACAAGTGGGATACTTTGTCCTGGATGGTGTCCAGATTCTTGAGTGTTGTTGGAGCTGCACTCATCCAGGCAAGTGGAATGTATTCCATCACACTCCTGACTTGTGCCTTGTAGATGGTGGACAGGCTTTGGGGAGATGAGTTACTCATCACACAATTCCTAGTCTCTGACCTGCTCTTGTAGCCACAGTATTTATATGGCTAGTCCATTTCGGTTTCTGGTCAATGGTAACCCCCAGGATGTCGATAGTGGGGGATTCAGTGTTGGTAATGCCATTAAATGTCAAGGGGCAATGGTTAGATTCTTTCTTGTTGGAGATGGTCATTGCCTAGCACTTGTATGGCATGAATGTTACTTGCCACTTGTCAGGCCAAGCCTGGATATTGTCCAGGTCTTGATGCATTTGGACATGGCTAAATTCCTATCATAATGCATCATGTACACTGTGAAAAAATCAGGGAATACACAAATGTCTTGAAGTGACATGGTGCGATAATAATGACAAATATATTAACTAATTTTTACAAAATGCCTCTGTCCATAATTTTATAAATCTGTTTATTTTAGTGAGGAGCTACATTTATATAGCACCTTTAACATAGATATACATCCCAAGGCTGTCACAGGAACGTATCAACAAAATTTGGCAACAAGCTACGTCAGGAAAGGCAAGGACAATCTTAGTCAATCAGTTAGGTGTTAAGGAGAATGTCAAAGGAGGAGAGAGATGTGGAGGGGTGGACAGGTTTAGGGAAAAAATTTTGGACCTCAGCAACTAAAGGCACAGAGTAGAGAGACAAAAATTGGTGATGTGCAGGAGGCCAGAATGGGAGGAAGGCAGGGATTTTGGAGGGTCGTAGGGGTGGAGTAGGTTACAGCAAGCAGGAGAGGAAATAACATGTTTCTTACTAATATCCCACAAACCAAATTCGATCCCTGAGAAGAGAAGAGAGATCAGTCTGTAAATAAACTTTAACTACAACAGACATAACCACTATTGTTGTTTCTCCCTTGTGTTATCCAAATGTGTTGGGCCAATTTACTGTACACTTCTAATAGAGAGAAGTGCAAAAATGAATAGAGGCAATTTACCAGTTATGTCCAGTATGTTGGTTAGGAACATGTTAGAGAAAATTCTGCAGGGACTACGCTTGAATGGGTGAGAGATGGAGCCACATCTCTCCAAAGTGTACACACTTTGAGCACACCTGACCCCTGAAAACATGGGATATACCTGAACATTCCTGATGCTTAATCTTCCATTATAACATTAATGTGGCCCTGTGGAATTGCTCGGCTTTTGTTAAATTCATTGGGTTGCATGGTACTGAATCATTCAGACCAGGATGGTACCAGGTTTGATCCCGCCTTTCCTTTAAGTAATGTTGACCTCAGCGTTGACCTGGTACTAATGGGAGTGTTATGATTCACATCTGTTTCCTCGATCTTGTGAAGAGAAAATCAAAGCAGCCAGAGGCATCATTTCCCAATAGCTACACATTAAGGGGTAATTTTTGCTTTCACCACCAAGGCAATGATGTGAGCCAATAGACCAGCCACCCATGATAGAACTTGCCTGAATTTTATTCTGTTGAATGCAATGGTGATCTATTTCCCAGATTTATACCTAAGCAATGAAGATTAAAATCTACCCCATAAGGCTTATGAAAACATAATTGTTTTTCATATGGTGGGTGGAATTCTCCCATCCAGGACTAAGTCTTGTGGTGATGGCAGGGATGGGCAATATCTCCTGCTGTGGAGGCCGTGCCATATCTCCCGGCCCTGACGTAATTAATTATGCATCTGGTGTGGGGGGGTTGGGGGGGGTGGGGGGGCGGGTGGGGTGCACGCCATCTTCCATTGCAGGGCAGGCTTCAGCGCACGCGTCCCATCATCATATCTGGGCACCATAATTCAAAGGTGGCCCAGACATCCATAATGTCAGACCACAAACAGAGAGATGTCAGCAAGGTCATCCGCCGGCCCAGCTCTGAAACTTAGTGGTGCCTCCCTGTGTGTCCTCCTGGACCACGTCGAGGTGCGCAGGAATGGACTGTACCCACCTGAAGGGAGGAGGATGCCAAGCAGAGACACCAAAGCTGCATGGGCGCAGGTGGCCAAGGGGTGCTCAAGAGGTCAGCAACACAGTGACGGAAGAGAATGAACAATTTTATTCGCCCTACCAGGCTAAGTCTCATCAGATGGTTGCATAAACCACAAAGACTCCAATGTGTCAGGGTCTAAGGCCCAGTGGCAACAGCATGTCCTGCCTCACAGTCCCACTTCAGTGCATCCATGCTGTGTTGGAGTGTCCACTGTGCGCCCCCCCCTCACCCTTCAGCAGACATGGAACACTGCATGGAAGGAGGGATGAGTGTTGGTTGGTGGGGAAGAGGCGGGAACCAGCCTTGCTGGCCCTTCTACCATTACCAATGCACCCTCACCCTCCCACCCTACTGGCTCACTCTATCCCCATCTCTCTAATCATGCCCTCCTACCACGCACACCCTCAGTTTGCTCTCCAGGAGGCAATCATTGACTCCACAAATCCCTCCCTTACACGTTCACATGGACATTACAACCCCCCTTACACCTTCCTCCCCCCATACTCTTTCCTCCAGCCTCACTCCTTCCTACCCCGTACTCCCACCTCCTCCTTACTCCTTCCCCCCACCTCGCACTCCTTCCTTCCCCCTTAGTCCCTCCTCCCCGGACACCTTCCCCCTCCGAAACCCCGGTCTTACACCTTTCTCTCCCACTTGCACCATTCTCCCCTATTACACCTCCGAACTCTCTCCCTACTTACATCTTCAACCACCCCCCGACACCTTCGCCCCTCCCCCCCAACCCTGCAAGACCTTCCTCTCCCAGTCACATCTAAACCTTCCTCTTCTTCCCCGCTCCCACCTTTGCCACATCCTTACCAGCCCATGGCAAATCATACTGTTCAGAAGCAGGGCCGAAGCATCCGCGAGGTCTATAAGGATCTGAAGCCTCTACAAAGTCAAAGCTACTGCATGGAGACCTCCCACCTTCCGAGAGCTGCTTTGTAGCAGAGTCATGTGCGTGAGGATCCACCCAGCATGTGATTCATGTGTTCCTCCAGCTGTAGGCCTCCTGCATCATCTTCTCCTCAGATGCCCACGATCTGAGCAAGGCCCTAAAGTAAGTCCTGACTCCTGCATGTCTCACTTGTCCAGACGAGTTGTGGACCAGCGTGTTTCCCCGCTGGCATAATGGAGAATCGGGCTTGGGGAGCGATTCCGGCTGGGCTTTCATTTGCATCTTATTAGCGGGATGCAAATCACCTTCATGCCGGCCTCCAGCGGGATTCCCGATCTACCATGGCGGGCAAGGTAGGAAGATCCTGTTGATAATTCAAGCTGGCATGAAACCGATTTCTGGGCCTCCCGCTGAATTCCCCACCCCCGCCATCTGATATTGATCGCCCCAACCTGGGCATAGGGGAATTTTGGCCATTGTTTCTACTAATGAGAGAGCCATGAAGAATGTGCTTACCTTTACAAAGAACTATAAGGCTAGGACATTCTGTCACCACCCTCCCCCCCAATGTTCTTGGTGACACCGGATGCCACAAGCTCTCTAGAATCCAACCCCATGATGCTGAGAACCATCTCCTCCATTGAGCTCAGCCGATGTGGGCTTCCTTGTCATCTGCTGGTTCTGCTCTGCTCGTTCCTATCAAGTATCATCTTGTCCTGGAAGAGAGAGGGCAGAATGTCAGAGTTTTTGTTGCGCTGTGTCTGGGTGATGTGCCCAGCATAACTGAATAGCTGGCTGCATGTGAATGCAGCAAGAGGTGGGTGTGAGGCTTGCAGGGTTGGTAAGTGTGCGATGGTGAGGTGGAGCATAAATCCTGAGTGCCAGGAGGTGCTGCTGGGAGAGTAATGGGCTTGTAATGCATTGAACAGTGTGAGCGGTTTGTATTGTGGTGAGCAGGAGATTTTGTGAGAAGATGTATTCACTGACTTTCACAACCTGTGTGAGGTCATTACACTTCTTGTGGCACTGCTACCAGGTCCTTGGGTCCAGACACTGGGAATTGACCTCCCTGGTCACCTGTCACACTGCCTTCTGAGAGTAGTCCTTGAGAACCCCCTGGTTCCCCGAGGAACCACGGCACCTCTCCTCCTGCCCACCTTCAACACTAATGCCTCCAGCATTGCTTCCGCCACCCTGGCACCCTCTCTCTGCCCTCATGTTCCATTTTCCATGCTTTAAATTGCAGCAATATTATCCGCTGCAGCTTTCCTTTAAGAGGGACAGACTCCCTTTAAGAAGAGCAGGCTGGCTGCGCCATGTGCTATTAGCACAATGTTGATTGGTTTTCTGCAGAGCCTAAAGGTAGCCAGCACCAAGGCAGATGCTCAGCCTCGCACTACAATCATGTTCATGAGATGGGAGTACCAAATTTACGAGCTGCCCACTATTGTAGGGTGTTGGTTACATTTCGGTTGGTCTGGAGAATTCTTCGTAGTTCTACGTAGATTAATTGTAAGTCTTTATTGACTCTTAGAACTATTTACAAATATACAGTGAAGGGTACAAGCTAGGAGCTGTCTCTGTCCAAGGCTCTGTCCAACACACAACTGACCCTGGATACAAGTCAGGTGCTCTCTTACATAACTGTGCGGGCGGTACTGTACACATTCCCACATTAACCCTATATGTGACTGACCCTTATACTACACCCACTTCCAACACAACAGGCGACGGCAGGTCACAAATAGTGACCCACATGCCCATAAGAAAGAAGCAAAGTCATTTTTAGCCCAGAACAAATTGGAAGGTTAAGGAGGACATGATGGCTAAGTTTAAAACAGAGGGTGCAAAGGTATAGCCTGCTATCTCTCATTGAAAATATGAGCAAAGTTAAATTATTGGCTATCAAAAGGTCGCCATAAAAACTTCTTTTCACTGTTGTAAACTTGGATGAGAAATCAAATATACTTCTTACTCGGCAACAGAGAAGTAAAATCAAATTAATGATTAATTACCCAGATCTTTATGTCTTTTCTTCCCCATTTTTTGGCATTGCAGTCCTAAATTTTATCGGATTTATCTTTCTCATATTGAAATAAGCAACTGCCAAATTTTTACTTCCTTCTCACAGTTAAATTTTCAACGCTTGCACCTGAGTTCATCTGTAAAGTGATCTGTTCAAGTGAAAGATCAATTTAAAGAATAACAAATTTGTCACTTATCTCATTGTCATTTGTTGTGTGTTCCTTGTCTGAAATAGGTGTCATGTTTGTCCACATAACAATAATTAGTGCTAGTCACAGATTTTTTAAATATATAGTTTAGTGGGGAATAAGAACAATCAAATAGTACAAGCATGGAATTGTGAATTGTATCAAATAGGAAAGGATAATTTAGGGAATTCAATTACCAAAGTACAAGATAATGATCCCTGTTCTCATCTTAAAAAGCTAGGCCTAAAAACCAGGACTTTTCTAATGGGTTAAATTCCAGTTTTCATCATTTTTGGCCACTTTTTCATGTCAACATTTAACGTTGAAAATGTTCATGTAAACAGTTAGGATAGAAATCCGGTATGTAAACATTTACCTGTCACAATGTGGTCGTAGGCTTTGGCCAGTATTTGATGCCATAAAGTGAAATTCTAAAGTGTCCCTTCCAATTCTGTCACCATCTTGTATATTAACTACATTTAATTTCATTAACTGATTGTGGACAATGCTAGAGGCACATTATTTATTTTTTTAAATCTTCTGTTGTTAAGTTTTATTTATGAATACCTTGAACTGGTGTTAAGGTGTTCTTTTTTTTCTCACCTCATTGTACACAAGTCAAGATATCTCAGGGGGACAGTATATAAATTCATAGCCTTGTAGAAATCGTTGCCAAGAAAATAGACTGACCACCTTGCCTCAATCTCAGACAATACCGCTTTCTGATTGACTGCTTGAACATCCATAATAAGAGCAAGGAATAACTTTTCCCTTCATCCTTCTTTAAAGATTACTGATTCAATCCTATTAACAGAATTCTCCAAGTGATTCATGGAGGCTTCAACCTTTTGCACATCACACTATATTAATAAAGCTGCCATGCATGTGTCATTACCGGAAATCAGAATTCACCATGCGGAGAATTACCATGGAGAACTCTAACTGGTAAGTAAAGGCTCAATACCATGTGCCTACAAAGAATTCAACAAAGATTTTCAGGAGGAAAAGCGTGGTTTTCAAAATGCTGCCACCAACGAGATCTCAAACATACATACATCAAACATAGAATTGTGGTTCTGCTGTATACCTTGAGATAAGGAACTCTCCTCTAAAAACAAAAAATGAATGCTGTAACAATGCAATGTAAACACTTCATGTTATCATGGGCTAGAAATTTGTTTCACTCAGTCTGACATTCTATGCCTGTCAGTCAGTCGGTTATAGAATGGATAGTATTGGATCAGCTGCCAATCTAATAGTCTGTTTTGTGTCACTGACTGAGACAGATTCCTACCCCTAATCTTAACTCTTAAGGGGCTGAGCCATCTATCTGAATATTCCACTAACTTGGAACACTGCACAATCACCCAGGAATCGTGAGGCGGGCCATTTCCTGATACTACACTCCTGAGTTCTGAATGAACTCACACACATGCGTTATTTTCCCCCCAGAGAATCAAAGGTAGGCTGGATCAGGCTACCACCACCTGAAGCAGGCTCGAAGTGGGAATAGAGGCAGGCAATGCCAGGGCCAGTAGGTTAGAGGCCCGCCTCCACTCACTAAGATATCAGCCCAGTTTTGTGGATGACTGTTAGGGCCACTAACTCTCATCTCTCAGCACCACCTTACCCACCCACCCCTCGTGCACCCTCCATACCCACTCATATCTCCCATGCCCTCTCCATACCGCCATGCCTCCTCCATGACCCCAATGCCCTTCCATACCCCATGCCACTTCCATACACTCCATGCCCCCTCCATCTCTTCATATCTCCCATGTCCTCTCCAACTCCCACATATCCTCCATACCCATTCACTGAGTACACACTTGAGAACAAAAGCCATATAATAACACCAGAAAGTCTTTGAAATACCCATGAAATAAATAAATAAATTCCACTTTGGAAAAAAATTGATCCTTTAGGGGCTCATAAAACTGTCAAACAAACACATAGCTATTCAAACTGCTCTTGAAAAGAACTCACTCCTTCTAAGTGCTCATAAATTTTCTAACATAACAAAAATCTGCTAAAATGCATTAATCCTATTATCCACTCATAAAAATGTCAATCAAATACAGTGCACCGTCCTCTTCATAGCTGTGTAAACAAACCCTGAAAAGCTAAACCTGGGGCTTGGAGCACAGCCAAGTATTTGTAATGAGATTCGATTGCACAACTGAATGAACAAACTCTGCAGAGCTCAATGCAATGGTGCCTTTGAAGTTGACAGAACAGCTGACCATTTATTCATTTTTTTCAAAGGCTTAACAGATGGGCTTTCAATAAAAGAAGTAAGGCATCTGTTCATCTATTCCAAAGGCTCAACAGATGTTTGCACTTTAAATCATTATAACAAGTGCAAACACATAGTCCAGATGACACATTTATACCTGATTCTCAATGCCATTGAATGTAGAAGAGTACTCTATTGACCGGAGAATGTATTCAAACGCAACGCAATGCTGGAGAATTTAGGGGCCACTAACAGTTTAAGGACAGAGGCCTTTGATGAATCACTGCATGAAAAGTGTACATACCATGCAGCATCTAATAATGACAACCTGAAGTTGGCAAGACCATTTAAACTTACATGTCAAAAGGTTTCAGACTCCACAACAGGCATTCCCCAAAGTTCACAAAGTGACAGATCAAACATGTTTCACACAGACTTCAGGAACCCGCTTGCCTCACTGAAGATAGCAAAGGACCAGGTTTTCATGGAATCGGGAAGATCCGTGGATATTTTAAACTGGTGGGTGGGACCTGGATTCTCTTTTTTCCATGTTTGAATCAAGGCTGTAATGAGGTCAGGAGCTGCCCTGGCGGAACCCAGACTGGACATCAGTGAGCAGGTTATCGCTAAGCAAGTGCCGCTTGATAGCACTGTTGGTGGCCCTTGACCCCTTCCATTACTTTACTGATGAAGGAGAGTAGACTGATGGGCCGGTAATTGGCCGGGTTGGATTTGTCCTGCTTTTTATGCACAGGGCATACAATTGCTCACCACTGCTGACTTTATAACCCATGCCTGTGTTTTGATTCTCCCTTTAAACACTGTATATTGTGGTGTATAAGTCGACTTTTGAAGCTTCAAAAATTCTTCTGAAAATGTGGTGGTTGACTTAAACATCAAGTACAAAATGTGTTAAACCAAGCAACAAGAAAGGAATGTAAATACTGTTTCAGTCACATCTCCATGCCACTGTAAAACTGTACATTGCTTGAGTGGGCATGTGGTAAAGCCAAACTTTGCCCTTTATGGGGAGGAGGAATATTTTCAATATTTGATTTGATAAATCCAGTTTGTTCTGGTGCCGTGCAATCGACATTTGTGCTGAAAGGAAAGAAAGTAAATCCCTTTTCGCCCGTCAAACTGCACCCAGCGAAGGAAACGAGAGCTGTACCGAACATCCATTAAATTCTGTGACAAAATTCAAGCCTTTCTCTCACTCTATTATAATCCAGGAAAACAACCTGGGAACAGTCGATCTGTATTTGAATAGTTAATGCAGGTGTAACTCCATTAAAACTCATGCTCCTGCTTTCAGATCAATCGAAATCATGCACATTCAGTTAACATAAAAATTAATAATTTATTAATACAAAGCCTCTTGATAGGCATACACCCAACTCCCATCGCCTTGAAGGCATTTTTACTGTCAACCAGTGTCCCTGCCTCGAACAGCAAGATCCCTGCAAAACTGCTGCCGGTTATCGCAGTCCCCCAAGAGGCTATGTGATAAAATATACACAGGCCACCCACAAAGCATAGCCCAGTGGGTAGTTTTGCAGCACACGTAGAAGCTGAGAAAAATGTTAATAACCAGGACGAAAATTTTAACATTCATTTTATTGTAACTTCTCAACACCGTTTCAATAAATGATTTATTTTCAAAGTTTTAAATCACCCTTTTTCTTATAATTATAAAGTATAGTGATGTTTTTCCATGGTATGATTGAATTCATCCAGTCATACGGCATTTTAACATTTTTTTTTTGAATAATCATGTCTTCAAAACTGGTACAATCCAGGTAGGCGGAGGAAATTTATTAGCAGGAAAAGGAAGGTGGTGGGTCCACTTACATGCCCGGTTGACTTTCACGTTGTGACTTGTGTTGGCTTAGCTTTAGACTGTTGTTCAAGTTGAATTCCTTCTTGATATCCACTGTAGAGGGTCAGGAACATGTAGTTCTCCCGTTTTGCTTACCCTGTGCTTGGCACGCCTTCACCTACCGAAAGCATCTACATAAACCTGTCAGTGAGGCATAAGCTTTGTTTTGTGAAGCCATGGAAAAGCCATGGTCCACATCTGATTTAATGCCATTGTGCATAAAGGCCAGTTTAGTGGCTGCTAAATCTTTTCTGAGGTTTGAAGCTGGCATGGGGAAGGGCAAATGAGGATCAGCCACATTATTAACACAAACATCAGTATAGTGGAAGAATGCCCTTAGTGGAGAACGGGGAGGAATGTTTTAGTTAATGAGTGCAAAATATAAGAATATAAAGACCCTGAGAATCAAAAGCGAGAAACAAATCCATTTGTTTCCTTTCTGACATTCTTACATTCTTTATTTTTTTCTCACCACTGAGGTGCAGAACAAGCAACATCCAGAGGTTGTGGGTTCAAATCGCACCATAACAAGTTGTCAAAATGAATTCAATAAACCTTCTAAACTGCTACCAGATTATTGTAAAAATACAGCTGGGTCACTAATGCCCCACAGAGAACATGCCAGCCCTAGGTGACTGATCCGCACTCAGAGTCAACAACATTAATGCCCTCTGAAGTAGATTCTAACAAGATAAATAGATATACAAACAACCATTATCAAGAAGATGACAATTAGGGATGGGCAATGAGGCCTTGTCAGTATTCTTTACCTTTTGTGAGTAAAACAGAAACATATCACCTGCCACTTAGACAACAAGGATTAGAATCCATGGTTGACCACACTGTCTTCCTCCAGCACCTACCCATTGTCATCCGACTGGGTAGGACTGATCTCTCCTGGTTCCATGATCTACCTAATCATTGTCAGAATATCACCTGTAATAGCTTCTCTTCCTTTACATCCACCATTTCCTTGGGTGGTCCCTCAAGGATGGAGCTGAGCTCCAGGGTGGTAGGGAGCTGGGTTCAGGCAGCACGCTGGGCAACCTGGCCCTGGGGTCCTCATAGAGCCGCTCCCAGCAGCCACCACTCTCTTCTCTCGGCTGGAATCCAAGATGGGTCGTGTCAGGACTAAGACGGTCAAGAAAGCCGCCGGAGTGATCATTGAGAAATTCCACATCCGCCTTGGCAATGATTTCCACACCAACAAAAGGGTCTGCGAGGAGATTGGCATCATCCCCAGCAAGAAACTTCTCAACTTCTTGGCCCCCTCCTATTTCTCATCTACATGCTGCTTCTCGGTGACACAGCATTCGTTTTCCCTCTAGTGCTGAATACAACCAGCACTGCCTCACCACCATCTCTTTCGACTCCTCCAGCATCTCTAAATTGTCACCATCCAGCTCTGGATGAGTCAAAATTTCCTCCAATTAAGTATTGGGAAGACCAATATTTGGTCTCCTTTAAAGACTCTATTGCTATTTTTTCTTTATTATTCATTGTGGGATGTGGCTGCAGCTGGCTAGGCCAGCATTTATTTAATCCCTAATTGCCCGTGTTCAGTTGGTATTTCTTTTAAAGAAACAACCACACTGCTGTGGGTCTGGAGTCACATGTAGGCCAGACCAGTGAGATTTCCTCCCTAAAGGACATTAGCAAACCTGATGTCTTTTTACAGTTGACAATGGTCATCATCATTAAACTTTTAATTCCAGATATTTATTAAATTTGAACCTGGGTGCCCAGAGCATTACCCTGTGTCTCTGGATTACCAGCCCAGTGACAATATCACTACACCACCACCTATAGTATTGACTTCATCTCTCTCCTTGGCAATTGTCCAAGGCTGAACCAGACTATTCACAACTTGGTGTCATATTCAACCTTGACTATCCATGCCATCACTAAGACCACCTATTTCCATCACCATAACATTGCTCAACTCTGCCCCTGCCTCAGTTTGTCTCTGCTGAAATCTTCATTCATGCGTTTATTATCTCCAGACTTGACTGTTCCAATGCACTCCTAGCTGACTGCCCATATTCTAACCTCCATGAATTTGAGGTCATCCAAAACTCTGCTGCCTGACTCCTTACTCGCACAATGTCTCGTTCATCTATCACCCATGGGCTCACTGATCTACATTGTTCCTGGTTAAGCAAAGCTTTGATTTTAAAATTCTCATTCTTGCTATTTCTGTCATATCCTCCACCCCCATATCTCCCTGAGACATCTGCATTCTTCTAATTCTGGCCACTTGAGTATCCCTGATTTTAACTGCTCTGCCATTGGTGGTCGTGCCTTCTGCTGCCTGGGCCCGAAGCTCTGGAATTCCTTCTCTAAACCTCTCTGCCTCTCTACCACTCCCATCTCTTTTAAAAGCTATGCTTAAAACCTACCACTCTGATCAAGCTTTTGGCTATCTGCCATAATTTTGCCTGATGTGGTGTCAGATTTTGCTTATAAGTCTCTTATGAAGTGACATCTTAGGCAACATATAAATATAAGTTGCTGTTGGAAGGGTTATAATTAAAACATGAGGGTAAATATTATGGTGGTGCCAAATCCTATGGATGGGTTCATGAACATAATAAAGTTGGGTGGTTAAATCATTCTTGACACAACGTAGGCATCTACCTAATGTGAGAGCTGGAATCTCAGAGAGGCAGGGGAGCTACGGGCAAAGGTTAAAGGTAGGGCTTTTCTTTTAACTTGCCCATTTTTTAAAGTTTATTCATTCATAGGATGTAGGTATCACTGGCTAAACCAGCATTTATTGCCTATCCTTAATTGCTCTTGAGAAAGTGGTGGTGAGCAGCCTTGTTGAACCTCTGCAGTCCATATGGTGTAAGTACACGCACAGCGCTGTTAGGGAGGGAGTTCCTGGATTTGGACCCAGTGACAGTGAAGGAACAACGATAGAGTTCCAAGTCAGGATGGTGTGTGTTTTGGAAAGGAGTTGAAGGTGGCGGTGTTCCCATGCATCTGTTGCCCTTGTCCTTCTAAGTGATAGAGGTCACGGGTTTGGAAGGTGCTATCGAAGGAGTCTTGTTGAATTACTGCAGTGCATCTTGCGGATGGTACATACTGCTGCCACTGTGCATTGGTAGTGGCGAGAGTGAATGTTGAAGGTAGTGGATGGGGCACAGATCAAGCAGTTTACTTTGTCCAGGATGGTGTCCAGCTTCTTTAGTATTGTTGGAGCTGCATTCATCCAAGCAAGTGGAAGATATTCCGTTACACTTCACTTGTACCTTGTAGATGGTGGCAAGCTTTGGGGAGTCAGGAGGTGAGTTCCCAGTCTCTGACCTGCTCTTGTAGCCACATATTTATATCTCTGGTCTGGTACAGTTTCTGGTCAAAGATAACTCCCAGGATGTTGATAGTGGGGGACTTAGTGATGGTAATGCCACTGAATGTCAAGGGGAGATGGTTAGATTCTCTCTTGTTGGGGATGATCATTGCCTGGCATTAGTATGGCATGAATGTTATTTGCCACTTATCACTCCAAGCCTGAATATTGTTCAGGTCTTGCTGCGTATGAACATGGACTGCTTCAGTATCTGAGGAAACAGGAACGGTGCTGAACATTGTGCAATCATCAGTGAACATCCCCACTTCTGACCTTATGATGGAAGGAAGGTCAATGATGAAGCAACTGAAGGTGATTGGGCCGAGGACACTACCCTGAGGAACTCCTGCAGTGATGTCCTGGGACTGAGATGATTGGCAGACATCTGAATATACCTGAAATCAACTGCCATTTAAAATACTAACTGTTGGCCCAGAATGGCACCTATTCTCACTGTCAGCCAAGGTAGTTATCACTGGGCCTATCAGAGGGATATCTGGTGTGATTCCCTGGGTTGCCCATGTGGGCAGAAGAATTACCCATTGCCCTCAATCAGAATTTGTTGCTGGTGACCTGAAGAGTCAAAGATCCAATAAATCCAGGTTCTTCCTTAAACTCAGGTTGCTTCATCAGTCTGCGCCAGAACTCTACCCCAAGGAGACATGGAGTTTCTGGGCAGAGCACTTGAGACCTCCTGAAATGACCTGGAGGATCAGCATGAATTCGTGACTTCACAGCCAGGTCAATGCAACCAGTTTCCTTTCAAGCACAAGTTAGTGCAATTGGTGAGTCAATCAGATAAAGCACAAACTAACAGAAAAAGATTTATGATTAGAAGCAAGAGGTGAGTTCACAAAGATCTGTTTGTGTTTTATTCCAAAACTGCAAAGAAGAAAATAACTGATCTGGAAGCGAAAACAGTTGACTGTTGACATTTACTTTTAAGTCTGTATTGTTCAAGTTTATGTCTCAAGTGCCATGCTGAAGTTACAATCAATACACTTTGAATAGTAATTTAGATTATTATCAACAGTATATCCCTTGACTATAGTGCAATAGTTCATTGTACAACTAGGTACAGAATAAAGGATTATTAATTAACCTTCAGTCTATTCATAGGCAACACTATATCACAAAGTTAATCTGGTTCAACTTTAAAGGTTTTCACCTTGGGGTCACTAATATCTCTGTGTTCAAGCAAATTAGTACTTAGGTCTTCAAGAGTATTTTTCAAGAACATTTAATTTATTATTTTATCCTTCATTTCTATTCTCCCTTCCTGCATATCATTCCCCGAGGTAAAAGAACAGAAGGCCTGCTTGTTCCAAAGCTCCTCTCAATGCCACTCTTTAGCTGACTAAAAAGTGGTAATGACAACAGCCCAAGCCTGTTATTTTTTTTCTCTGGCTTTGTTTTCCTTCTTTTGAGAGCCATTTCCGTTTTGGATCATCATCAATGGCTCAGGTGAAATTTAGGCTTCGTTCTGAGAAGAATCACAGAAAAAGAAGGACTTACTTGCATTTATATTTCACCTTTCTCAACCTCAAGACATCCCAAAACACTTTACAGTCAGCAAAATGCTTTATGGAGCGAATCGCTGTTGTAATGTGAGCATTTTATTATGCACAAACTTGCCTTGTCATGCTTCCGTCACCTGCAAGAGTTTAAAATAAATCTTCAGGCTACATTAAATTAATAATCTCAGTAAGTCATTAAGTGTAAATAAGCAATCATTGAAGTTACTGTTAATATCCTGATTATATGCTCTTTCGGTTTTATGATTAAAATTTACATGGACATTGCACAAATTGTTCCCTTTATATTATCTTGCAATTACACTTGATGGTAATGTTGCAACTTTCAACAGCTTAATAGCAATAGCAAACAATAGTTAGATAAACAGCACCGGAGGCAGCTATGGACATCTGTCAGTCACTGGGAGCTCATAGACTGTAAAAAATAAAATAACACTTGTCATAAATCATGCAAGTAGAGCTTAAATGCTGTGACAAAGACATATATTTTCAGTAAAATCCCTTTTACTCATACCAGCTTCCTTTGTTCTTTGCTTACTTGAGGATGATATATCTAAAGCTTCAATGCACTTAGAATTTTGAAGTATTCTGATTTTGACAAGTGCTAATTGCCAGTAATCACGAAGTCACATTATATTTACTTTATAATTTGCGAATGAGTGATATATTCCAGTTACACAATGTTTACAGCATGACACACAGACTGCAACCTGCTACTGGATAATAACACATTACCACAGTAATTCATCACAACTTTAAGATGTGTTAATGCCTTGGAATACACTTCACAGTGTGTAGTTCTCCATAAATACAAAATAAAAAATCTTCCACTGTTGAAAATTTGGTGCTTTTATTTTTCTATGGTTGAAAGGTGACATGGATGAAAATTTTGACAGCTGTTTCTTCTGATTAACTTCAGTTATTTGAACAGAAATGATATTGTTCTATGCCCTTTCAACAAAACGGGCCAATCATGTTCTATATTTTGCACAGCAGTGATATTGAGAATTATTTCATTGCATGTCACATAGAAATAATAGAGCTTGCATGCATTGAATCGCAGTAATACTAGATATATATTCTATAGAATGGACAGTAACCTCTTTGCTCTCCACAGCCCTTGATAATGTTGTTGCCTCCCAAACCTGTTGTAGTGGTTTGTTTACTGTCTCATTAAAGGTCTGGAGGCTTGTGTGGTTGAACAGTTGTGTTTATTGGTATCACATAAGTATACACGTCCAAGGGATAGCCCTGACTGGTATTATCCCCATGCTGGCTTCTGCTAAACAACTATTGCACTCAGTCCACTATCATGTGACCCCATACATAATACTGTGGGTGGTACTGTTCTCCAGTCCCGCATTAATCTTTGCTAAACCGAACATCCTTATACTACTAAATCCATGCCCATCTTTCCCAGGACTCCACACCTGAGTCCCTCCAATCAGGCTTCTGCCCTTGCCACAATACTGAAGTGCCTCTTATCAAAATCCTAACTAACTTCCTATGTGACTGTGGCTTTGGCAAACTATCCCAACTTGTCCTTCTCAACCTGTCTGTAGCCTTTGACATGGTTGGCTGCAGCATGTTCCTCCAAAACCTTTCCATTGTCGTCCAGTTGGGTGGAACTGCACCTGCCTGGTTCCATTCTTATCTATCTAATCATAGTCAGAGAATCACCTGCAATGGCTTCTCTTTCCACTCTCACACTATTACTCCTAGTTGTTCCCCAAGGATTTAACCTTGGGCTTCTCCTATTTCCCATCTACATGCTGCCTCTTGGCAACATCATCAGAAAGCACAGCACCAGTTTCAACACGTATATTGGTGACAGCCACGGCCTCACTCGACCCCTCCACTGTCCATTATCTGCCCGTTTGTTTGTCCGACAATCTAGTACCAGTTGAACAGAAATTTCCTCCAACAAAATATTAGGAAGACAAGGTCATTGCCTTCTTTCCCTAGCCACCAAATCCATCCTACTCCCCAGCAACTCTCCGAGGCTGAACAAGACTGTCCACAAATTTGGTGTCAAGTTTGATCCCAAGGAGAGCTTGCATGCATTGAATCGCAGTAACACTAGATGTATATTCTATAGAATATCCATGCCATCGCTATTTGGAACTCTGTAACATCACATGACTGTGGCCCCTGTCTCAGTTCATCTGCTGATGAAGCCCTCATGAATGTCATTGTCACTGTGAGACTTGACTATTCCATTGCACTCCTGGCCAGCCTTCCATGTTATACCCTCTGTAAAATTCAGGTCGTCCAAAACTCTGCTGTCCATATAGTTTGCTCCAAGTTCTGTTCACCTATCACCCCTGTGCTTGCTGACCTACATTGACTCCCAGTTAAGCAATATCTCAATTTTAAAATTATGATCATTGTTTCATGGCCTTTCCCCTGCCTGTAATCTCCTTCAGTCCCATAACTCTCCAAGATATCTCTGCTTCTCCAATTCCCAATTATAATCCCTCTGCCAATAGTGGCCAATAGTCTTCTATTGCAAAGGCCCTAGGCTCTGCAGTTTCCTGTCTAAAACTGTCTGCCTTTCTACCTCTCTTTCCTCCTAAAGATGCTTTTAGAACCTAAGGGTGGAATTTTCCATGCTCACTGCGTCAGGCATCCTGGAGGGCATGAGCGGACTATATGGCAGGAAGGCCAAAAATTAGTTTCATGACATCATGAAACCAGTTTGCAATCATCCACTCCACCTGTCAATGGTGGGCTGCCTTTCCCGCCGCCAAACATCAGGAACTTCAATTTAATACATCTGCATATCATTTTGAGCTCTGCTTACCAGAATCACCACCCTCCCGCCTCCTCCCCCCACCCCACCCCACACACTCGTTCACGCCGACGTGTTTCACAACTGTACATAGCAACCTGCACCTAGTGAGTTGCACTTTGCTCAGGACTTCAAGGTTTGTTTGCCTACCTTGCTTCAGTCAGCACTCGCAGTCACCAGCGCTAGGCTTCACAGACAGCACCACATCACTTTTGGGCGGTGGTCTAACAGACCAGCCATACGGCAGGGAGGCTTTTCAATGACTGCAGGGCCATGGCTTGCTTTGGGAAGATGGAGAAGTGGCCTCAGGCAAGGCTACAGGATGAGGGCTGTACTGGGGAAAGAGGGTAGCCCAGGGTGTGTGTGAGGGCACGTGTTGATCTGTGCAAGTGGCCTCAAGATGGTGAGGACTGAGGAGGCAGTCTCCAGAGGAGATGAGGCCAGATGGGGATGTGAGGGAGTGTGTGAGAGAGTGAGTGGTGACGTCCCTTGAGCTGGCAGTGAGTGAGATGCCAGTGACTGTGTGATGGCCTTGTGAGTGTGTGAGTTTAGAGTGATGAGATAGTTGCCTTACCCTGGCAGCATGAATGAGATCACTGATCCTCTTTCTGCATTGGATGGCCAACCTCTTCTGTGCAGCATCGACATTGATTACCACTGCCACTGCCCCCAAGCCGGAGTGGTGACACTGATGGTCCCCTGTGGCCAGAGTGGCGGGTAGAGGACATCGTGGCGGGCTCCAACGGTGTCCAGAAGGCATCCCAGGGATGCTGATCCCTGAATCGGGGGATGAAGTCTTCTTGCCTTTCGGTGTCACGTCTTCTGTGCAGCAGTTTTGGGCTGGAAGCACTGAGAGGTGTGCACGCGGCTGTACTTCAATATGGCGCCCAGTGTGAGGAAGCAGCGAGGTGATGGCATGGTAGGAGAATCAGAGACAGCCCGCCAGCGAAACGGCATGTTTCCTGGAAATGCATGATTAATGAGGTGGTTTGGGCCGATATGGTGTGAAAACCCGCCATTGCAGCCGGCAGGTAAAACATCCATTTACCTGCTTGCTGCCACACTTAGTGCAAATCTGGGACGATTCTGCCCTAAGTCTTTTGATAAGCTTTTGGTCACCTGCTGTAATAACTCGTTATGTGGTTCAGTGTCAAATTTTTTTCTATAATGCTCCTATGAAGCATTTTGTGACATTTTATTATTTTGAAGACACTATACAAATACAAATTGTTGGAATGAAGAGTGTATTGCTCTGTAGTAAAGTGGATCATTTTCAAGCATGGAACAGTGCAGATATAATTAAAATAAACATACAGCTCTGTTGTATTTTTACAAAATAAAGTATACTGTTTTTCAGTAAATATGGTCTCTCTTATCAGACCTGGCCCAGTATCTTCTAGTCTTGCATCCAAGTCACATTTACCCACCAACCTACATTGGCTCCTGGTTCAATAATGCCCCAAATTTCAAATCCTTGTCCTAGAGTTCAAATTTCTCCATGACCTCACTGCTCCCTCACTCTGTCAACTTCTCCAACCCTTACAATCCTCTACATTTTCTGTGAACCTCCTATTTTGGCTTACTCTGCATCCCTACTTTCTATATTGCCCCATTATTGGTGGTTGTGGCTTCAGTTGCCTGAGCCCGAATGGCTGGGATTCACTCCCTAAACCTCTCTGCGTCCCTCTACCTCTCTTCCTTCCTTTAATCCACACTTTAAAACTTGCCCATTTGACCAGCTTTTGGTCATCTGTTCTTTATGTGGCTCTGTGTCAGATTTTGTCTGATATAGTGTTCTTGTGAAGCGCCTTGGAAGTTTTGCTATGTCAAAGGTGCTCTACAAATGCAAGTTTTCGTTGTTGCTGTAGTGACAGTATAACATATTCCCTCTTCCTATCCTATGATATGAAATGAGATGCCAAAATTCAACAGTTAAAACTCAAGCTGGGACGTTCACGACCCATTACAAAATGCAATGCTGAAAACTATCTGTTATCAAAAAGACAAGTCTGTTCCAGGTCATACTGGAGCTTATTGTGGTTTGAGTGACATTAAAATTCGCCCACATTATGCTCTTGTTTTTTAAGATAACTTCCCAACCTCAGCTTTACTACGGTTTAGCAGCACACGCCTAACCTCTGCTTCATGTCGTTACAAAGCAACAATCAGCAAAATGATCAAAGCACATTTTTAAAGAGATGGTTAATGGAATCATTAACTCAGCAAAAGGAATAAATTGCCATCACACCTTCTACCTTTTCATTGTTATTATCTTTGGTTTGATGTAGAAACTAACTTCAATAGGGGAAGCTTTGATATCCTTTTTTAAAATTAATATACAATTCAATTGGTCTCTTATGGACAAATTTATTATGTTTGGCCATGTGCATGAGATTTAGAAGTGTCATTAACAGAGACCCTAATGGGTTTCATATAATTCTTTGCCTTGTCATCAAATTGATCAATGATGTTCACTTGAAGCAAACTGACCTACACTTGGTTAACACTGACTGATCATTTTTTTCAGATGTTCGGGCCCTAAAGCCAGATCCCTCCTGTTCAAGTTAATCCCTATCCTTCGATGGTTGCCCAGGTATTCTGTCCAAGAATGGCTGTTGGGCGACCTCTGCTCCGGACTGAGTGTTGGAATTGTGCAGTTACCACAGAGTGAGCACTTTCTCTTTCACAAACACCACACTATGGCAATTGCTGCCCCTGTTATTACCTCATGAGCGTCTCTAACAGTTTAATCAAGAATTTTTAGGACAATAAGATAGGATGGATTCTCACTGTATAGTAAGAAGATTAAAGATAACTAAACAGGCAGTATCGCTTTGGCCAGCTTTGGCCATACACTACACCCCATATTCAGATTTATTGAAGTCGATGGACCTGAACATTGGACATGTGTGTGCAACCAGAGTGACACCAACCATAACTGCAGAAAGAAAGCTGTCTCTGTGTGGAGTCCACAGGGAAAGGTGAATGAATCAAACCAGTCATTGTACCACATAATACATCAAGGATTATCCTAAAGGAGACCTGATAAGTGGCGATTTCACCATAGTCTTGTCCTCCTATTGGCGAAAGGCTCCAGGGTACCTGAAGAGACATATCACAAACTTTAAAAAGGGGTAATAATCAGGCATTTTAGGTCGCGAGAGATGTAATCCTTTCTAAACATCTTAACTTACATTAGGAAATAAATGGTCTGGTGTATGAATGTTAATTTAATTTTGTTCTGCAGGTATGGCATATGCCCTTTTGGCAGCTGTTCCTCCTGTGTTTGGACTCTATACATCCTTCTACCCTGTGCTTATATACTTCATATTTGGAACATCCAGACATGTTTCAGTGGGTAAGCTCTGCAGCCTTCCTCTTTTAAAAATACCTTCCCCCCTCTCCCTCCCCACCCCCCCCCCCACCACCCCCCCATCTCTAATTTTGCCGACACAAGCTTCCCACTACTTTATTAAGGAGAAGGATCCATGGGAGGATAGCCTGTCTCAGCCTTTCCTGCTTCTTTAACTGAGTAATTATTCTAAATAGAATCAATTTTTATGTTTCTTACATATTGGCTAATATTTGTAACTGAATCAATATGTAACCATTAAAGTTTGGGAGCGATTATTCAGTAGTTTAGAAGAAGTCACCATTTCTCAAGTATTTGTGAGGGGCCCAGTTTAATGTTGCTTTGCACATCTCAGGAACCCACTTGTCCTCCATGACCTTCCTATGCTTTTTATTCTGCTCGACATATTCCTCACACCATTTCATGTAAGGACCCATTCATGCCACTCATTCAACAAAGCTGCTCAAGTTATCCCATGCCTTCCTTGTAATACTGCTAGCTCATATTCTGCATATGGAACTGCTCATACTTCTCATGTAGCTTGGTCTTTCGATGCTCCGTAGAGCACACTGCTCATACACTCACTTCACACCACTTCAAGTGGGCGCCATTCATACTATGCTAGTTAGGGAGCTCCCAATATTGCTTTGTGCACTCTACATACCACATCACTGTGCACAGGATATTGTTTCATGAAAGATGTAACTCATTCAACTCCATGTAAAAACTTGCTAAGATAACGTTATGTGCAGGATGAATCTTCATCATTGCATACAGGGTAATGCTTCAATGCACTGTGAAGGATAATGCTCTGTGCAAGGTGATTCTACATCAAGGTGATGTTCCTGGTTCTTTTGATGAACAAAAATAAAAGGAAATTTGTAACCTATGATCTAATTTAAGATATTTTCCAGAAACTGATGTTTATATTTTGCTCCATCTTTGTCTAATTCTGCTTTGCTGCAGGTTCCTTTGCAGTACTGAGTGTTATGCTGGGGACCATAACTGAGAGGATAGCCCCAGATGACAACTTTATGATCATTACTCAGAATGATACAAATGGAACGGCTGTAATCGACATTGAGGCACGAGATTTGATGAGAGTGAAAGCGGCAACCATGGTTACCTTCATTTGTGGGATCTTTCAAGTGAGTTAACTTTTTGCTATAAGAGGGAAGCCAGTATTCATGTGGGGGAGGAGGGGAGAGAAACAAGATTAAGGGTTGCAGTGTGCTAAAACAATGATATCTATTGGCAATTGTGCTTTCATGCAGACGAGACATGAAATTGTCATTTAGCATTTTCTAAAATTAGCAAAAGGATTATGTCCAAAGACATAAATTCCATCTTTATTCTGACCTGCTATCCACCCTACAGCTTATCCCTATTACTGTCCATTATTATTCACCCACGCCCCCCCCCCCCCCCCCCCCCCCCACCCCTCCATCCTTCCTCACCAGCCAGTTCCATCTAACATCACTTTGCCTGTTTACAAGCTCCTTATGTCCAGTTCTCACATTGCATTTTTGGACTTAGATGCCACAGTCATATTGATTCTGAGATAACTGATAGCCACAACATCCAGGTCTGTCTCTTGTTCCTTTGTTCTGGTTGCTGAACAGCATAAAAACCTGACCATGAGAAATGGTGTATTGAGTAATAAGTTCTAAAGGAAACAACAGTGAAAAATAGAATTTTAAAAACTTTCTATTTCAAAATCCATCAAAAGGTTGCTGTCAGCTAGTCAGATGTTTCACAGGAGAAGCAAACACTCATTCAATCTTCCCAAAGAGCTTAATGGCATATTCCACTAAAGAATGGAGCAGCAAGGGCCAATGGCATATCAGAGAGATCCTCTCAGGAATGTTCGTGACAGAATAATAGTATGTGAGTCAGCACACACAATCCCCAAACATTAAAGAACTAGGACCTAGCTGAGCTCAGGCATGATTCCCCTAGCCAGAAAATAACAGGTTCAATAGTTCCATTTTGCTAGGACCCTTCCACTTGTTAAATGGGAAATGGATTAATCCTGCTTCCTATTACATTGTCTTATGGTCTTTCCTGGGATGATAAAAAAGGAGAGGGAGTAAATTTCAGTGGAAGGAAATGGCAGCATCTGTGGAGACGGAAAGAAGAGTTAACATTTTGAATCCACATGACATTTCTTCAGAGCTAAAGATAAGTGGAAATGTGATGGGTTTTATGATGTTTAAGAGGGGGTGGAGCAGGCGAAGCAAGATAGAAGGTCAGGGATAGGTGACAGTTAAGGAGAGATTGACAAAGATGTTATGGACACTAGACAACAGGAGTGTTAATGATAATGGTAAAGAGTAAAGAAGGTGCTGATAGTCGCTTAAAGTAAGATAGCAGAATGAGGATCAACACTGTGAAAGCACAACATGAGTATAGGTGACAGATGGCCCTGTAGGGGGAGCGGGTCTTGGAGAAAATGGATTAAAAAATGAACAAATAAATAAAAGAATAAAATAAAACAGAATATAATAAATGAGTAACAATAAATAAATAAATAAATAAAAATTGGATTAAAAAAGAGGTCAAGATGGAGGAGTGAGTTCATGGTCTGAAGTTGTTGAACTCAATGTTAAGTCCGGAAGGCTGTAAAGTGCCTAGTTGGAAGATGAGGTGCTGTTCCTCCTGTTTGTGTTGTGCTTCACTGGAACATTGCAGCAAGCCAAGGATGGAAATGTGGGCATGACAGCAGGGTGGAGTGTTGAAATGGCAAGTGACAGAAAGATCTGGGTCATGCTTGCGGACTAAGCGAAAGTGTTATTTATTAATTAAATTTTTCGTTTTATTCTTTTATTTATTTGTTCATTTTTTAAATCCATTTTCCCCAACCACCACCCCCCACCTCCCCCACATCTGTCACTTGTTTCTATGTTGTGTTTTCTGCTATTAACACCTTCTGCTATCTTACATTTATGGCCCTATCAGGACCTTCTTCAATCTTTACCACTGCCATTAACACTTCCCTTTGTCTTGTGTCCATAACATCTTTGTCAATCTCTCCTTAGCTGTCACCTATCCCTGACCTTCTATCTTGCTTCACCTGCTCTAGCCCTGCTTAAACATTGTGAAATTTATCACATTTCCACTTCTCTTTAGCTCTGAAGAAGGGTCATATGGACTCGAAACGTTAACTCTTGTTTTTTCTCTCTCTACAGATGCTGCCAGACCCGCTGAGTTTTTCCAGCATTTTCTGTTTTAATTTCAGATTTCCAGCATCCACAGTATTTTGCTTTTATCCATAACGGGCAGGATCCATAATAGGTGGCTGATCAGCCATCTGTTGTTTTCCTCCACTGCTGAAAGTTAAAATAAGTTGTATTTGCATTAACGAAAACTTCGTTATCTGACTGTTCCTCCAGACAGGTTCACCATAACAGACACAGCCAACTTTGTCAAAGTCTACAGGCTAAGTAGAGAAAAGCTGCAAAATGGCTCCTAGGTTGCATCATGATCGTCACCAGGATTGAAGTAAGATTATTGCATCAATAGCTTGTTTTTTCTTCAATCTGTGTAGATCATGTTGGGATTGATACGGTTTGGATTTGTTGTCACATACCTGTCTGACCCTCTCGTTCGAGGTTACACAACTGGTGCAGCAGTCCATGTGCTGGTGTCACAGCTGAAGTACGTGTTTGGCATCGCCGTTCCCAGAAAGAATGGACCCCTTTCACTAATCTATGTGAGTAACAGGTGGCTTTATGCAGTGTGAAATATTAACACGTGACCACTGATGGATTCTGAGCTACTGCATCCAATTATTGTCATATGTATGTTACGTTGCATTCTAGTCTCCAATGCTGAGGAAAAACAACAACAAATTGCATTTATAACACTGTAGAGTCCCAAAGCACTTTAAAGGATGATAATTAAACAAAATTTGACGTTAAGCCAAAAACAAGATATTAGGACAGATATCAAAATTCTTGGTCAAAGAGGTAGGTTTTAAGTAGCACCTTAAAGGAGCAGAGAGGTGGAGAAGTTCAGAGAGGAAATTCCAAAGCCTGTTCGACTGAAGGCAGGTCTGGATGGGGAAAAAAAAAGTGGAGGATATCCAAGAGGCAAGAGTTGGAGGAATGCAGTTTTGGAGCACTGAAGAGCTGAAGGTGATTATCAAGAGAGGGAGGCACAAGACGAAGGAAGGATTTGGACATGAGGAAGAGAATTTTAAAATTGTCGGTTAGTGAGCACAGAGGTGAATGGGAAGCAGTGTGAGTTAGACTACAAATCAAACAAATAGAATAAGGAAGAACCATTAACTGGTGCAAAATGAATACAAATTTGCTCATTTAACTAAAATGCCTGCATATTATTGTAAAGTACTCTGTATATACAATACATACAGTTTTTATTTGGTCAATGTGTACATAAGGAAATATGAAGAAGAAAAAGTTGTTCAAACAACCAAAGTAACCATATTCTGTGTAATTATTGTTGATTTTATCTTTTAACTGTGGCAGAATCTGGACGGTAATAGATTGGTCATTATATACCGTCCCCCCATCATTCTCCTTTCCAAATCAGTGGGATAGTTCAATCCATAACAACGCACATCCAGCACAATGAAAGGTTAAGGTCAATCACGTTTGTCTTATTGTGGACTTTACCCAACTTATTCAGCGTCATGAGGGAGGTGATTAAACCTTAAGTGAGTCCTTCATGTAAATAAAGTATGAAATACTTGATTGCTCTCAATTGCCAGTGCTCAGAAAGGGCACAGAGCACAGCCAAGCATAACAATAGTTGTTCATTAATGAATACCTTATACTCAGACTGTTCTTCCAGATGAATGCAATCACCAACATGGACATGCATAAATCTATCAAAGATCACAGGAGGCAGACTGCAAAATATCCCCTAGTTGCATTATGAACACCACAGTGATGGAAGTAATCTTATAGAAATACAGGAGCATAGGAACTAGAGTAGGCCATTCAGCCCCTTGACCCTATTCTGTCATTCAATGAGATTATGGCTGATATGCACCCTAACTCCACTTGCCTATCAGATTCGATATCCCTTACTACACTTGGATTAACAAAAATCCATTAATCTCAAAGTTAAAATGATTAATTAAACTAACAGCTTTTTGTGAGAGAGTTCCACATTTTTATCACCTTTGACATGAAAAACTATTTCCTATCGTCTCTCCTGAACAGCCTGGCTCTAATTTTATGGTTATGTCCCCTTGTCCTAGACAACCCTAGCAGTGGAAAGAGTTTCTCTCTATCTACTCTTTCAATTGCTTTCAGAAACCTAAGAACCTCAAACAAATCACCCCATAACTCTTTATATCCTAGAGAACACAAGCCTAGCTTAAGTATCAATAGCCTATAAATAGCCTATTCTTGCTTTAAACTGATAAAAAAAGGGGAACTTCCAAAGACTAACTGGTTGCTATTTCTGAATTCTGAGAGCAATAAAGGTTTTATGCTGGAATGAGATAAGTGACTTTGAGGTAATTGAAGTACATGTTTCATTTCTGTCTTCCTTGACGACGAGATAGGAAGAATACTTTTCTGTTGAGGTGTCTCCAAGATGAGGAATCGGGCAGTGAATCAAGCCAATAGGCTCAATCACCCCATATCTAAACAATACAGATCAACGGTACAATGCATGATTAATGTTGTTAATGATTGACCAGCCAGACTTGCTCACTAATAGTACCTGGAGGAATGGATCTAGCAGTTGGGCTTCTTAGTTTTCTTACTCCAGTCCAGATGATCCTTCAGTATTATTTGGAGACGCTTAGCTTGGGTTCAGATACCCGGCTGACTCTTCAAGAAAAGCACCTGTCACACCAGTGCAGTTAAACCTCCATAATAACCACTTTAGTGAGAAGTAGAGAACAAATTATAAATACCATCATAAATAAGCACCCTAACTTTTATCATTGTTAAAGTAAACTGTTGATAGAAGTTGACATTAGATGACAGAAAATTCAACTCTGCCTGTAAGGCCTTGACCATGAAAACAAACTTGAGTTTGAATCAGCCTGAATTTATTTTGTGTAAGTTTTCTTGTGTTTTTATTCCACCCACCCCCGCACTACTTGCATTGATGTACGCTGATGTGCAGTTTCAAGGGTGTGAAGATCCCTTCACTGCCTTTCTCATGTAGGCATTCTTCATCTCCCTACAGACAAAAAAGCCAGAGGAGAGATGAGGAAAACATTTTTAGTCAGCTAGTTCTTATGATTTGGAACACATTGCCTGAAAGCAAATTCAGTAATAACTTTCAAAAAGAAATTGGGTTAACACTTAAAAAGAAACATTTGCAGAGGTATGAGGGAAGACCAAGTTGGGACTAACTGGATAGCTTTTTCATGAGCTGGCACAAGCACTATGGTCTTACCCTGTGCTGTGTGATTCTAAAGGGAACTTAGACAGTGAGTATAGACAGGATGCTCAATCTTGAGGCATCTCTGCTAAGTCCAACCATTGCAACCATATGTTTATTCATCATTTACATATGGGTGACCAAACATCAAACAAGAGCAGGTGCTGTATCTCCTCTCCCAATCCCAGCGCACTGAAGCCAATTGTAGGACCCCTGTCACCTAAACTGAGATTGCTAACTCAACCCAGGCCAAAAATTGAGCCTGCAAACATTGGTTTTGTTGGCCTTATTTTCTTTCAACAGCTGAACCTTCAGAAGTGGCCTTGTTATTGTACTTCTCTAGTGATGTTAGCAGATATTACTCCACACAGCCTGCACGAGGTAGCTCAGAAATGCAATTCTGAAAAAATATACTGAGTCATAACAGACACTGATTAACTAAGGTGCACTGATGGGGGTAGTGTAAAGGGAGCTTTACTCTCCATCTAACCTGAGTGGGAAAGTGTTCCAATTCCTAATACCAGACTTCGCCATCCATATATAAAATAAAATGTAATTTAAAAAAGATGTTAAAACATGAGCTTCCAGGGACAAGGTTTTCGTCAGAGCAAAGCATTCAGGATTTCATTCCCAGTCAGCAGCTTGTGAATTCAAGTCCCAGGGCTGTCTATCAATTGGCTTAATTGGTGTCTTCGCATGTTTTTCTTCCGTTTCTTACAGACTGTTATCGATGTGATCAAAGCACTGCACTTGACGAATATTGGCACCCTCGTTGTCAGTATTATTGCCATGTCCACTATGTTTGCAGTGAAAGTGATAAATGACTATTTGAAGTCTAAGTTGCCAATACCAATTCCTATCGAACTTATTGAGGTAAATACAATCGTTTTCTCTTGGATTAATGAGGTACAAACAGCAACACTTCAGCTTGGGAGGGAAATTCCGCATTCATATGGGTATATTGGGGAATACCAGCACTTGGGGCCCGTGCAGCATTGCTTCTCCCCTTACACCTTCAATGGAGGAACTCTGTTGGCCTTAGCTGGTGAAGACATTTCCATTGTTGCTTCAGATACACGACTGAGTGAGGGTTACTCCATTCACAGCTGGGACTCACTAAAATGCTACAAACTGACAGACCAAACAGTGATTGGATGCACTGGATTCCATAGGGACTGCCCTACACTAACAAAATTTCTTGGTGGTACTCCAAGCCAATTTTCTTATATTTGCCACACCCAGGCAAATCAGGAAATCTGGGTTCAACACCAGGAAGATGATTACTTCTCCCTCCTCCTTTTCATTCTTCCTCCTTCTAAATAGTAGGAAGAAAATAAAGTACTACAATTTTTAACACTGATACTATTTTGTCAAAAATGTCGATGTAAGATATGAGTCTTCAAATCACTTTTGAACTTCCTTCTTTCCCTCCCTAATTCCATATTTTAAAATAATGAACCTAATTGTTGACAATGCAATTCAGCTAACTTGAGCTTGTGGGGAAAAAAAGGCTCTTTGGGTTGAGGCTCAGGCCAGCATGTTGGTTTCCCAATTTCGTTCCAGGCGCTGGCCATTTTGGCGGAGGTGGGATCGGGATCAGTAGGATCAGCAGAGTTACCCACCCCAATGTGGTGGGTAGCCAATTTGGTTTGTTACTGGGCCTTGTTAAGGCAAATTAAAGTAGGACGACAGGGAGACTGTCGGCCTCCAGTTCCCTGCATTGGGGGGGCGAGGTAGGGGTGACCAGTTTAAGTGCTTGGAAGTGGGCACCCATTGGCAGGCCTGGGGGACAACGCTCCAAGCAGGCCTACAGGCCCACCCTGCCTGCCTGGGTGTGGGTCTAACCACATAGTGTGGTTAGTGTGGCCTGGCTGCTGTCTCTGTTTTCAAATTTAAGATGGAAAAAGTTGTTGAAAGGGTGCCTCCTTGCTGAAGTGTCCCTTCAATTACTAACCATATACAGCAGCCTGCTGCTCCTCTCAAGCAGGAAGACCTCTGAAGGCCCTCCTGCTTCAAGAGCCCACTCACCTCCCTTAATTGGAAAGGAAAACTGTCCCCTTGCCAATTTAGGGACCCCTGAAAATCCAAACGAGTGACGTTTCCCCAAGGGTGGGTTGGGAACCCGGAAACAGTGTCAATTTCTACTCCAGCCTACCCAGGAGAAATTCCAACCCTTTCAGTGAATTAGAAACACCTAACATTGTTAATTTTCTGTTCTCTTCCCAAATAGGTCATAATTGCCACTGTGGTTTCATCAAATGTTAATCTAACCGGAAAATATGGAATAGAAGTTGTGGGACATATTCCTAAAGGGTCAGTTCAGTGTGAGATATTTTCTGAAAAGTGGTAGCTTATTCCCAATGTGAAATCATTTCTTTGGTTAAATTAATTTCTTTTCTGTTTAATTACTGCATTTCTCAGCTCTTCATAGAATAGATTCACAAATCCTGCTCCAAAAAGAAGGATCTGCACTCAAAGGGAGCATTAATTAGAGAAAGAGCGATAGCATTCTGTGTGCGACCCTTCATTGAGAGCACAAATTACATCTCATATACAGGCTGAATTTTGTGCACAGGACAGAAACCCTGCCAGAGATGGTAGCTCACCCCAATCATAAGGCCAACAGTCTCAGCAGTGCCAATGCTAGCAATGGCCTGTGCTGAGGTTGCAGCTCCTGGGAGAGGGAGCCTTAATGGTGGGGCATCCTCAAAGAGGGGTAAGTATTATTGGGGGAAATCCAGGCCCAAGTAGGGAGGCCCTGGCAGTTGGTGGAGGGGTGGTGGAGCCCTGTGCTAGTGGTGAGAATTAGGTGCGGGGGCAGCCATTGCCAGTGGATGGGGGGGGAGCTCACTCCATGGGCCATGGGGTGCCCATAAAGGAAGGCAGCCCTAAGCCTGCTGGAAGGCGACCAGTTTTCACTGCCACCTGGACATCCTAGCAGACCCTCCTATTGGGCTTCTCACCTCAGTGGTCCACTTTTAATTGGACAGGTTGCCCAGAGATTGCTTCTTAATTGACCACCTTTGGGTAGATCACCAGAGGCGTCCCACCACAGCTACTTCTGGGTTCCCACTCTGGAATTCAGGTGGGCGTTATGATCATGACTCAACTGGGAAAATCTAGCCCATTTTCTCTTATAGTAGAGGTCATTTGGTTTTTGGATACTAAGGGAATTAAAGAAATGGGGATAGTGCAGGACTGTGAAGTTGAGGTAGATCAGTCACAATCTTCTTGAATGGCAGAATAGGCTCAGAAGGCCAAATGGCTCCTATTTCATCTGTTCTTTAAGTGACAAAAGCTGAGTCTTCAAGAAGTGATTTGTCCTCACTGCTCCCTCTTTTCTTTTGTGCTGTACAGCCTGCAAGCCCCAGTTGCACCCGACTTCACCCTCGCCACCAGTCTTATAGGAGATGCTTTCGCTTTGGCCATCGTAGGATATGGCATTACAATATCTCTGGGCAAGATCTTTGCACTTAAGCATGGGTACCAGGTGGACAGCAATCAGGTAATACAGCAGTCCAGTGATTTGGGATCTAGGAACATTTGAAGCGACCAACTTGCTTCACCATTTTTCTGGCCATTGGCAGTTTTAAGCCTAATCCCATTTTTTCACCTTCTCACCATTTCCCTTAATATCAGTACTTCCTGAGCAATTCTCTTTTAAAAACCTCAACTGATCCTACAAGTGTGATCTTTTGAGGCAGTGCATTTTACATCCTTGCAATCTTTTACATGAAGGAATTTTCAATTTCTTTCAATTTTTCAATATTTGCTGTTCTCATTTTAAGATTATGATGTAGGTAATTCTGTGCCTCCTTACACAGTGTCACGGACAGAATGGCTTGGGTGCTATTTGTGAGGTTGCCAATGAGGCCAGACTTATAGCGTCTGAAACTTAGGAATCCCAATGTGTAGACTGGCCAGTGAAGGTAGGTTTGTGGAGAGTGGTAGAGAGCCCACTGACAGATTTCTCAACCAGCACATCGTGGACAGGGAGCTTATTTCAAAGGTGAATTTAAGCACAAGATGGAGCCCCATTAAGGTATGTAAGCAAATTCGTACATGCAGCTACGCATTCAAATATATTGAATGTATCATTTAGGTATCAGCAATGTACAAGGGATAGGATATTAGGTATCAGCCCAGCAAGAACATGTTTTTCATGGAAACTGACAAAGATGTTTGTGAGCTGGGCCTAGAGGGGACCCCATGGCAACACCATCTATTTGGGCATACGTGGTGTTATTAAAACTGAACTCAACTGCATTCTCTCCTCGTGAAGTATAAATTGTTGTTCCCTTTACAATTAGTATTCTTGCATATCTGTCCTGTTGAGTGCAAGACCAAAAACTTTGACAGCATGTTTCTTCTTTTAGTAATTGTAATTGTCTCAGTCTCTCTTTCATGGCAGGCCTGTAGTTTCTTGGATGAGATGATGCTTTCAGTGGAAGTGCAGATCTTATAAGCAAAGGATTCTCAGTAAGCCTCAAGGCTTCCTGTAGTTGAGTTTCCAGGAGGTTTGTTCTCAGGTGAACTTGAAGTTGGAATAGGTTTGGGAGAATCCTTCTCCCACTTTCAAGGTATTGCTGTTTATTCCCTTGGCTGCTTAGTTGAATGAAGCTGCTTTGATGGCTTTTTGATGGGCTGTCTGTCTCTGCAGAGCTGATTCTTGCTGTTTTAAAAACAGGCAACAAATATGATGAACCAAAGGATAATTCCTTGGAATGTTACATTCCTTTTGTTGAAGTTCCATCCTTAAACAAAGGGCAGTGTGAATTCCCTGGATAGCTGTGGATGTCCATAATTAGGTATTTGCTTAAGTTGCTGGAGCGTTATTAGGTATACTTTGCTGAGAGTCTAGACATCCATTACTCCTGTTGAAATAGCTGTGCCTTAGATAGATTGCTTGATTGCTATCTTTGATTCTCTGATCGCTACGGTTAATTTTGTATTGTTTAGTTACACAAGGTTAAGTGGTTCCAAGGGTTTGTGGTTTCTGTTCTTCATCATTTAAAGGGCCTGGATGATTGATACTTTTATTGCCTTGTAGTGAAATGAATTTTTTTTAACATGGTGAAAAGTAATGAATGAATGATTTTACTTTTGAAGTTTTTTTACACATCCTACTGTCACTATAGGGTTCATTGGCTCTACACAGTGAACAGTAGGTCAATGGGTTTGAAAGTGCCATAGCTTGGTATTAGGGGCATGAGAGGCCATGGGGTTGGGTGGAATGCCATATCTTGGCAAAGAAGGTATGAGGGGCCATGGGGATTGGCTGGAGTGCTATAGTTTGACAAAGGGGATATAAGGGTCCATGAGTGCTGGGTGAGGGCCATTACCTTGGCATAGGGGACATGAGGAGGGCCTTTTGAACTCATCTTTTAAAAGGTCCCCTCATGCATACTAGGGTTCATAGCTGCCCTGAGGGGCCATGAACCTTAAATCATTAAAAACCTGGCCCGACGCCATGAAAATTGCAGAGGAGTAGGACATGTCGTTCCCTGCAATGAAACCGGCCAGGTCAGGAGCGCTGGGTGCGGGCTTTTGACAGGAATCAGCCCGCACCCTTTAAAGGATTCCTAAAAAGTCAGACAGCCCAGGATTGGAGTCGGGAATGCCTGGAATTGGGACCTGACCACCATTTTCAAAGGGCTGTCAAGTCATCCTGACTCAGTGAAAATTCAGCCCTACATGTTGCTTACACAATTTGACCACCTATCTCTAACGTTATCTTCATAACTTCAGCACTGTTATTTTACTTCAGTATTTTTCACCTTTTTCCACAAAGAACATGAATGAACAAAGCTTGAGCCCTGCTAGACAATAAATTTCTTCTAACCCTCGGTCTTCTTTGAGGCACGCTGGCTTTGTAATCTCTATTTCTACGATCAGTCTAAGTTTAATAACTTGCTCTATATTTCCTTGCCCATGTTTCTTAAAGATCAGCAATTTAGCTCTTCAGGGTTGAAAATCCAGGAGGATTCCTCCAATCATCCGCTGCAACTCAGTTAACCCCATTTTCCCGGGGTTTCTATGCGTTTTCTGCCAAATCTACAACAGATGATTGAGACAAACCCTGCGAAAATTCAACTCCACCTCTTCTTAAATGAAACCCTAAGGTGATACCAGATGAGTCTGTTTCTCTCTGAAGAGGACATTGGTACTTGGGGAGAAATTAATAGACCTGTCAGACTCATATGCTTGTCAAGATCTAGTTGGAGATAAAAACTGACATTTATCATCAGATGGTTGAAAAATCTAGAATGACTGTGGCTGTCAAATATAAACTGTAATAAGGAGGCTTTTTCTAGCTCCAAGATTCTTATGAACTTAATTGGGTTACTCAGCATAATTCTGCCTCTGTGCGCAATTTGGTGACAGAAATACTATGTTTATGTGCACAACATAAGCTGAGTATGATCCCTTAGCAATTCACTTCACTTTGAAAGACACATAACATCATGTTTATATCTCCCAGTTTTTGCCTCCTAATTGACGCTGGATAACAGAATTTATTATTGCATATCCATAGCTGTATGGCTGTTTCAAAGCTACAACTGATAATATTTATTTCCTATGGAATATTAATAAAACGACACATTTGGAAATGGAATGTTTCCCTTTAATTTGTATTTAATGGGAGGGAATGAGAAATGGTTTGATATACTGGAGATCAGTGTGATGAGAATAAATGAGGAAGTACATTGGAATTCTATATCATACAATAGATTGGGAACTGCCTTGGTCCATTTGAATTCCATGCTTGAATCTCATAGATGTTTGCCGGAAATGAATTGGATTATTATCTGAAAAGGAAGACTGTGCAAGATTAAGTGCAGAATTATCCCCCCGTTGTGGGGGGTGGCGGGGATGAAGTTGAAGAGCAGGTGTGCGGAGGCACACCTTCGATCAGCGCCCCCAATTGGGGGCACGGCACCATTTTACGTGGGGGAGCCAATTAAGGCCCACCCAGCATGACATCTGCACATATGTAGTCCCTGTGCAAGCGGGGAGAATCCCAAAACCTAAGAGTGTGCTCTTTCGTGCATGTGCACCAAACAGCGTACTCATCTCCCTGAGGCTAAGTGCTGCCTCAGAGAGATCGGCTCCACATTAAGAAATAGAAAAAAATTCTCTGACATGTCCCCTCATGTGACACTGTCACTGCCACATGAGTTGGGACATGTCCATCGTTTTTAAATACCGTTTAATTAAATTTTTAAAAACTTACATGAAATGAGGTTTCATGCTTTTTCTAATGCCCACCAGGGCTCCCGGCCTGCCTACCAATCTTAAGGTTGGACAGGCAAGTCTATCAATTACTTTAATGCTTCTGTCAATGGCCTCAATTGGCCATTGACAGGTCGGCAGGTGCACAGCTGATTTTGCTGAACCCCCACTTACCTGAAAATTTAAATGGGGCGCAGTGACGTCGGGAGTTCCACCCGACATCACCACATGTCATCTTACATGTTGGCAAGCGGGCCCCACCCCCTGCTCACCAACGGGAAAATCCTGGCCGATGTCAAGAAGGTGGGGGATCCCATTGCTCATTTGGAGAGTTGGTGCAGACCCGACAGACTAAATGGCCTGCTTCAGTGCTGTGATTCTGTCAAATTGCCTGCAACAAAAATCTTGGCACTGAATGGCATTGTGGAAACTATTGTGCATGTTAAGGGCAATGTCCTCCACTTTATGATCTGTTTATTGCAGGAGCTAATAGCACTGGGTCTCAGCAACCTTGTGGGAGGATGTTTCCAATGCTTTGCTGTGAGTTGTTCGATGTCCAGGAGTCTGGTTCAAGAAACCACTGGAGGAAACACACAGGTAGGGTGTTTTGTGTCCAGGTCCACAAGATCCAGGTACTTCAGGCCTTATTATATAACCCATCAAAAAGTATTTCCTTTAGAGAAACCAGTTAGGAAGATGAAGCCAGTAACTTATTTTTTCCTGTTATGGTGGGAAGTCATTGCCAGCTTCAGTGGTTCCTTTGTCAGCTGCTCAGCAACAGAATACAGATGGGACATGGGTGGATCAGTTATACAGCCAATATTAAGTATCTTCCCATCTAGTTTCCCCTGGATGCGTAGGGTTAAAATCATCACCTTTCTTCCATTAATAGCTAAACAGTTACTGATAGCAGATGAACTACAGTGGGGCGAAATTCTTCCTTTCTATTGTGACGATCCAGTGGAGACCAACAAATTAAAGTAACTGAATTTACTGAACGACCCCCAACAAGAAAACCAATGGACAAGATTTCACTTTTTATAGCTTTTACTTTAACAATCAAACCAAAATCAACATAAATTAACCATGAGTTAATCAGCAAATTTCAGTCAATGTAAACTATAAATTACATATTAAATAGCAGATGCAAGAAAGGCAGATTTCACGGATTTACTCAGCAACCCACTCAGCATATATGACATTAATTTCAGCCACACATTCTGTCAAAGCTCTGAGCTTTCTCTGGTAAAATTCTAGTTCCTTTTCTTTGAAGATTTAGCCTGATCCCCAGCCAACAGCCATATCCAGCCAACCTGGCCACAGTCTTCACCAAAAAGGCAGACGTCTGCAGAACCTCCTTAGTTCTGCATCTGATGGTTTTTATGACATGGATACTCCAATGTTATTTTCAAGTAGCAGAAACAACTGCAGAAACTGTGTAATTGCTTATTCCCAGCTTTTGGATCTAGCCTCCCTGTACTGCACTACTGGGATCTGAGGTCAAATGGAGACAAGGGGAGGTTGGTGGTGTAGTGGTAATATCACTGGACTAGTAAACTTGAGGCTAATTCCCAGGGGGCATGGGTTCAAATCCCACCATAGCAGCTGGTGTTTAAATTCAGTTAGTAAAAAAAATTCAGAATTGAAAGCTGGTCCAAGTATTGGTGACTATGAAACTATCATCATTGGTCATAAAACCCATCTGGTTTACTAATGTCCTTGAAGGAAGGAAGTTGGATGAGTGTCCTGACATCAATGTGCAGTCATGCCTTAGTTGGGCTGCCAGTGTGAAATGGTCTTCCAGCTCCTATCATGATCAATTTCTCAATCACCCCTGCCCAACATGGGTGAAATTCTGCCCATAAAATTTGAAACCATGGATTCCATCAGCCTATTAATGAAATCTACACTGACACTTAAATTAGAATAATCAATAAGAGGATTTCATGGTATGAATTTACCATGAGTTTTTTTTCCATCTAGGCCTAGTCAATGTCCATCTAAACTGAGGCAGGTTTTTAATGCTGATTAGGATTATATTATTACAATATACCATGTGATGATGGAAGCCAGCAAAAAATTTAATTTTTATTCCTGACATCTTAGCAATTTGAATGGCAGCAATGAATGTACAACTGATAATACTAGCCCTCAAGGAATATGAAAATAGGGCATTTGAAGAGAAAACCAGTCCTTGGGAACATGATGGCTGTGTGGTAGCCTATTCCAATTCATTTATATCTCATAGTAATAGCTTTACATTGAATTCTGGTTTATAGCCATTTCTCGTGTCCATTTTGCTGTTATTTTTAGTGAAATATCATATATTTGCACTATCTTGCCCATAGAGTTTAAGCCATAATCTAATCATGTTCTGAATGTCAGTGATCTTTGTCCTTAAGGAAATCTGTGTTTCTTTGGCTGACCTTGAATATGTTTGTTACTAAATCTTTTTCTTGATTCAATCATTCACAGTTGGCTGCCGCTGTGTCTTGTGTTGTTATCTTGGTGATTATCCTCGAAGTCGGAGCACTGTTTAGCCATCTACCTAAGGTATGCCACTTTGTTCATTTCCACCAGTGCCTCAGCTATAAGAACATTAGAACATAAGTACTAGGAACAGGAGTAGACTATTCAGCCCCTCTAGCCTGCTCCGCCTTCAATAAGATCATGGCTGATCTTGTGTTTCAATTTCTACATTCCCACCTAGCCCCGATAACCTTTGATTCTATGTTCAATAAAGTATATAGATGTGCTAGCTGTTATGCTGAGTGGGGGAATTTACTAATTATACTAGATATTGTTAAGTTTAGTATCATTGTGTTGAATAAATAATCAGTCTTGGGTGAGGAGCACGTGCACACACACATTCACATAGACATGCACACTTACATTAACCATTTCTGTTGGTAAATTTTTTACCTAACCATTTAGAGGAGGCTCAAACAAAATGGATGGTTCTGACTTGTGTTCTCTCCATTAAGCTGATGAGAACCAAAATCTCTATAAGTTCCCTGGGGATGTGAGCTATAAATTTTACATGGAATGAATTCTCATCACATTAAGCTGCAGTCAATTTGGGGAAACCCAACTGGTGTTGTTGATATAAAACCAGAAAATGCTGGAAAAACTCAGCAGGTCTGGCAGCACCTGTGAAGAGAGAAAAACAGAGTTAATGTTTTGAGTCCGTATGACTCTTCTTCATATACATGGAACATTGATAAAATGCATTGGAATAAAAATACATGTTTGTCACAGGTTGGATGTCTCCTTCCCGCTCCTCATGTTACTGCATTCCTGGCCTCAGAGCACTGGCTGAAGACTAGAGTGTAGAGCCTCTGACTGGTGAAGTTCACACATGGGCATATATAACATAGGAACAGGAGGAGGCCATTCAGCCCACTGACCCTACTCCATCATTCAACATAGTCATTCAACATGTTCATGTTACATTCCTGAGATTGCTAGCTTTACATCTGCATTAGCTCATTTAATATACGCAGGCACAGAGAGTATTAAGCGTTCGCAGGTGAACTTCAGAAAATCCTACCCTTAGCTGTCTCCCCAAACAGCTGGAAATCAAAATCAGCGGGCAACTCATTCCTCCTCTCATGGCATCCAATGCAGCTGGTTCAGATCAGCAGAAATATATGGCTGCTTATGGGAGGTGCCCAGAGAGACAAGGGGGAGAAAATAGATCACTAAACTCAGAAATCATTGTATTGTATTGAATTATGTTTAACTTCCTCACTCCATTTGCTTTCACTCTCACTGCTTCAGTTTCTGATTGACTGAGAACGAACTTGACTTTTAAACACCCATAAATCATAGGGTTTACAAGAACACAAGAAATAGGAGCAAGAGTAGACCATACGGCCCATCGAGCCTTCTCCGCTATTCAGTATGAACATGGCTGATCTTGGGTTTGAACTCCATTTTCCCACCCTCTCCCCATATCTCTTAATTCCCTGAGAGATCAAAAATCTGTCTCTCCTAGTTGTAAATGTATTCAGCGATGGAGTACCCAAAACTCTCTGTGGAAGAGAATTCCAAAGATTCACAACCCTCTGAGTGAAATAATTTCTCCTCATCTCAATCCTAAATGATCGGCCCCTTATCTTGTAAATGTGTCCCTGTGTTTCAGATTCGTCAACCAGTGAAACAATCTCTCACTGCCCACCCAATGAGCCCTTCAGATTTTTATAGGTTCCAATGAGATCACCTCTCATTCTTCTAAACGCCAGAGAACATAAATGCAATTTACTCGGCCTCTCATCATAGGACAACTTCCTCATTCCAGGGAGCAATTTAGTGAACCTTTGTACCTTCGCCGTACCGCTTTTAATGCAAGTATATCCTTTCTTAAATGTGGAGACCAAATCTACACATAGATTTAGTTACTAAAATACCAGCAAGATCCCTATTTTGGAAATTAATAATAGTGAAATATTTGTAGATATTTGGATGGACGAACCACACAAGAGGTGTGTTAGGCGCAATGTCTGTGATTTCTTCATGCAGGCTGTTTTAGCATCAATCGTCATCATCAATCTCAAGGGAATGTTTGAACAGGTGACTGATATTTGCCATTTCTGGAGGACAAACAAAATTGACCTGGTAAGAGTTCAGATAACTGCTAAATATAGTACCTATTTACACTGAGAGGAAATATATTCACTGGTTATCTTTGTCACTGTCAACTTTGCTCTTGTTAGTGTCACTGTTACACAGGTTTGATGCAGAGTGGATCCCCTTCTGGCTCAACAATGTCCTTTAATGCTGAGGAATCACAGGATGTATGAATCAATGATATAATAGGACCGGGGATGGTACTCCTTAACCTGCAAATTCCGACTCCTAAAAATGCTCTGCTAGGATATAGTATAACATTGGGAGAGCTATGCCCTATCTCACCAGGCATACCTGGCATAAAGAGACAGGTGAGGCTTACTGTGACCAGGCCTGTCACAGGCCTTGGATTCCCCAAGATGAAGGGATCAGTAAATTTTTTGTAAGTTTATGTAGTGAACCTTGGGCTATAGCCAGCTTCCTGACTAGTTTCCCAGCTCTTCGCAATGGGCTGAGGATGGGAGAGAAGAGAAAACCACAGATATATCCCCAAACTGCTAAAGGCCCATGTAAGTAAGGCCCTCTCTCTCTCACCCTGTGATCTTTGGAAGGATTGTTGGCAGTGCGCCTTGCATCCAAGCAGTTACACAAGGGTGCACTCCCCTCAGGGCTAATGTTTTATTTGATAGAATCTGGTTTCAGTACTTATTCTCTAACTCTAATTGTCATGCTTCTCATATATACTTAAATGTCTCCATTTTGTATTTGGTTCATCAGTTCTCAGTGGGGCCACTAGAAGGTAAACAATACAATCAGTTGGCCAAACACCATTGACACAGCCCATGGCAACATTCAGTGATTCAGATGCTACTGCCTTCCAAACTGAAAGAAGATGATGATTGGAGAACTGAAAGAGAAAATAGATTTTAAAACATTCATTTCATTTATGGCCCCTGTAGTGAATACAATTTGTCTCACAAAAATATTACCCAATCTTCAGTGTCCAGGACATAGTTCAGGCCTAAAGCCCCAAATGAACCATGCAACCTTCAGTCAACACCCTAATGTCTGCTATTGATGGTCCACCATTATCTAAGAGGTCATGGCTTTTGGCACTGGAAGTACTTATCCCTGGCTATGCTGCTTCCTACCCCATTGACAATGTTTGAGGAAGCTGAAGGCTTTACCCTCACAAAGCTGAGCAGGGATTCCAGTACAAGGCTGTAACGCAACACATCTGGGCACCAACCTAATTTCCAGCCCTTTTGGTATACTCTTATTGAAGGTATGGTGGGAGTGTCCCTGTAATATCGTGGGTTTTTGACCTCAAAGCATTTTACAGAAGCTTACAGTTTGTCCCTTTTCAGAACCTGCTGCATGTTTTACAACACCTGAGTTTAATACACCTTTGATTAAACTATAACACTTGTTCAATCTCCCTGGTTCAAGTCCCACTCCATGGGCAGCATTTTCCCCCCATCGGGCGGGGGGGGTGGTGGGGTATGTGCGGGAGTGGGCATGGGCGGGCGGGTTCCCGATTGGCACCCCCCAGTTGGGGGCGCGCAGCCATTTTACGTGGGTGGGCCAATTAAGACCTGGCCAGTGTGACGTCAGCTCTGAAGCGCTGTGCGCTCCCTGTGCGGGCGGGAGGAGGGATTCCCTGAGCCGGGAATGCTGGCAAAGCGCCGCCTCAGGGAGATTGGTGGAAGTTTACAAAAATTTTTGGAAGGGTAGAAAAAATGTTCCTGACGTCCCCTCATGTGACACTGTCACATGAGCTGGGCCATGTCAATTTCTTATATTTAAACATTTTATACATATTTTAAATCCCTCATGAAACTTCCTGTGTCACCCTGTGTCATTTTAAGCGTCGGCGAGTGGGCCCCGCAACCCCCCCCCTCCCCCCCCCCCCCCCCCCGCTCAATGACTAGAAGATGCAGCCCCAGGACTCGAGCATAAAAATCTAGGCCAATACTCCAGCGCAGTGCTGCAGAAATGTATTGTCAGAGGTATCATCTTCCAGATCCCATCTACCCTCTCGAATGGATGTAAAAGATTCTATAGCACAATTTTGAAGTAGAGCAGGGGAATTACCCTTGATGTCCGTGAACAAGTTGTGTTTTCTACATTATAACACTTACTATACACTTAAAAAGAAAAGTTTCATTGGCTGTAAAACGTCTTGGCAGAGTCAGCCTTAAGGAAACAAAAACAAAAAATTCTGGAAGAACTCAGCAAGTCTAACAGCATCAATGGAGAAAAAAAACCGAGTTAACGTTTCGAGTCCTTATGACTCTTCTTCAGCGCCTTAAGGAAAGTTGCCTTACAAATGAAAGTCTCTCTTTTTTGCCATTTTCTAATACTTTCGATACTGAATTGCACTTGTAGATTGTTTGGATCGTCACTGTCATTTTCACAGTGTTATTAGGAATGGATTTTGGACTGGCAGCCTCCATAGCATTTGCATTGCTTACTGTGATCTTCCAGACACAACTGTAAGTCATCTAGTGACAAATGTGTGCTCCACTGACTTTTCTGAAAAATTTTATGTCCTTTCCCATCCTTTGTGCTTATATTTATTCCATTATAGCTTTTATTAAGCTGCAATAAAGGTAAGGGAAAATTAAAATAGCGCTCAGGCCAAAAACAACGGTTTCTGTTTATTTCCAGCCAATTAAGAAACTCTTCTTGCAGCCAGTAATAACTCCACCAAAAGATTGGGTTAATTTTGTGTAACTTCACACTCTTCTTTCGCACAATAGTGTGAAGTAGTGGAAGGACTCATGAGCTGTTTAACAGTATGACAGGCTATAACATTAACTCTACCTCGATGGCTGTAACTATCTTTATGCCAGCCAATAGAGTGGTTAGTACTATGCAATGGGAAGGTGTCATTGGGTTCCCCCGGCCTATAGAATATGATATGCAGGTTAGTCCAGAATTCAGCTAGAAATGTTTGGAGCAGGGTTCAAACCCTACACCTTCTGATTTAGAAGTAAGATTGCTACCACTAATCCAAAGGCTTACACCTCTGACAGTGCAGCACTCCTAGAGCACTGTGCTGAAATGTCAGCCTAAAAGACATGCTCAAGCATCTGGAGTTGGTTTTGAACCTACAGCTTCTGCCTCAGAGGTAAGACAGCCACTCTTGAATGAAAGGTGATATTACATCGGTAGATTATTTCAGCAACCTAATAAATAAAATTGCATCTGATATTGCAAGACCAACTTAGATAGAATTAGTCCTTCTTTAACTATTAGCATTACTTTTACTTCTAAAGACTTGGGCAACGAATGTGGTATTGTTGCTTCAAACCTCTGCCTTGAGGTCCTGTATGTATGACGGCAATTCCAGAACATGTGGTGCCAGTCAAGCTTTGAGTCCAGAACCTACGACGTATTATCACAATTTAAGGAAACAAAGGCAACTCAGATTGTTCTGATACTTCCAGTAGGAGATTTGACAGTCCCCACATCCAACTGAGTCAATTAAAACAGAAGGAATATCCTTGTAATTCTGTTTAACATTTTTCAAATTTGTACGCAATTTCTCTCAGATTTGAGCATCCTGCTTTCTTTTTCAGACCCAAATATTCAATTCTGGGGCAGGTTCCAAAGACCGATATCTACAGGGATGTCAAGCAGTTTGATGAGGTAGTGTGAAGATCAGTATTGGAAATAAAAATGTGAATGTTTGTTTGAGGGAAGGATGGGGCACAGAAGAATTTTGGAAATGCTCATGGTCAGCAATGGGAGTGAGGAATGTTATGGAAAATTCCCAAATGTCTGTAGCACATTAGAAAAATATTTGTTGGTAAATAAATGGGCCCTTAGAGCTGAAGAGTTGGGTGGAACTGTCAGCAACTCCTTTCACCTATGGAATCAAATCAGGCTTAGACATACGGAGTAAAAGTTATGCCTCACAAATAAACAGGAGAGATGTACCAACCTTAGAACAGAGGTGATTTACTAGAATGATATCAGGAATGCAGGACCTCAGTTGCAGGGAGAGATGAGAGAAGTTGAGATTGTTTTTCTTAGAATAGAGAAGATTAACAGGTGATCTGATTGAGGTGTTGAAAAGTTGATCAAGTAGATAAGGGGAAACTGATTCTATTGGCTGAGGGGTCAGTAAGTGAAGGGCACAAATTTAAAATAATTGGAAAAAAATCCATGTTGTCTTGATTTGGAATGCACCTACCTGAAAAGGTGGTGGAAACAAATTTAATCGTAATTTTCAAAAGGGAATTGGATAAAAACTTAAAACGGAGGAATTTGCAGTTATGGGGGAAAAGTAACAGAATGGAACTAATTGGATAGCTCTTTCAAAGAGCCAGCACAGTGTACAAGTAGATGGAACTGAACATTGTAACTTTTGTGGTCGAACCTACTTGAAAAAATTGAGCAAAAAACCCTGTCTAATAAACAAGGGGGGAGTTTTAACCTACCCCTCCTACCTGTTCCCAATCAATTCCCACCTGCCGCCATCTTACGTGGGCCCGTCTTTTGGGCGGCTTGACTCAGGCAAGAGCCTCAAACATGCAAACTGGGGCCCTATGATGTTATTAAATTCTCAGTGGGGAGTCCACCACAGGCAGCCTGTTCAATAAAAGCTGGTGGGCCCGATGAGGAGACACTCTAAAGTGGAATCAGACTGCATAAGGGAAGTCTAGGTTTATAGTGCCACAGCACTCCCACTGTCACCTCCTCCCACCTCCCCTTCCTCATAATAGTCCTGCTCTTCCTCCATGAATTACTTGGCTGACAATGGGAAGTCCCAGGGCCCTGTGATTTTGACCTGCCAGGAGCCAGGCAATAGCCTCTCTCTGGTTGTTTCCAATGGGTACTGTGACCCAATTGTAGCCCAGGAGTTATAACTTGGCTTCAAACTGCTCCAACTCTTGGTAACCTGATTTTGGTTTCTCTTTAGGCAAAAGAAATTCCAGGTATCAAAATCTTCCAGTCATCTGCGACTATATACTTTGCCAATGCTGAGCTGTATGAAGAAGCGCTGAAGCAGATGGTAAGAAAACTGATTTAAAGATCTACTGTTGTTAGTACTTTGGTCACAGGGAGAAGAGAAGCTTCTGACTTTCATAAGAACAAGGACAAATTTCTATTCCCACTGTGGTGCAGTCTCCAGACAGACACCTCCCTCCAAACACTCAGCTAAAACGGAAGTGGAACAAACTACGCCCACTTTGAAGTGACACTGGTTCATTGGAGAGCTTTCGGAGAATTGTGACAAGAATGATGCTTTGGATTTTGTGTTCTGAAGAGAGCCTTGCAGAACTAAGCCTGTTTTTATTGGAGGGAAAGGAAACAGGGAAGAGTTGTGATACAGGTTTTAAATGCTGTGCAGAATGAAGAATATAGGTGTAATGTGGGAATATGGTAGCATATTACTTATGTTACGTTATTTAAACTAGCAATGCAGAGGCCTGGACTAATGATCTGGAGACCTGATGCCAGATTGTCAACTGGAGTCAAAAATCTGACCTGGATCCCGACTCCGTGCCAGAGCTAGGTCGCTCTTTTTAAATGTAATTGGCCAGGAGGTGAGCTCGGTGCCCAATTAGAGGCATCAATCACTTCCTGGAGATGGGATCGTATACCACGCATCAGTGGCAATAGTAGGCAGCGGCCATGTTGGGGACTGCTGCTGCCTCGCCAATTAGAGAAGGTAGCTTCTGGGCAGGCTACAGTAGCGGAACAAAGCGGACAGGATCTTGCATGATAAGGTAAGAGCCAACCCTCATGCCGAAGATAGTTCGTCCTGCGGATTTGTTTCCAAGATAACTGAAAATAAATTAATTAGGACCCTATGGTGAACTTGCCTGCTGTGCACTAATGTGTGCACTAAGACCATTGAAGCTCACCAGAATATAAAAAAATGATAATTGCATTTGGGAACAGACCTTTGAAATTTCAAAACTGTACCAGAGGCATTAGGATCCTGAGATGACCTCCGGGACCAGGATTTTCAAAGATTGCCCGCACCGGGTCCTAACCGTGAGGCCCTTTGAAAATCCTGGTCATGAGTTCAAATTCCACCATAGCAGCTAGGAAATTTAAATTCAACGAATTAAATAAATCTGAAATGAAATAAAAGGACGTTATCAGTAATGGAGACCATGTAACTACCAGAGTGTCATTATCAAACCATATGGTCCACTAATGTTTTTTAGGCAAAAAATATGCCAGCCTTACCCTGGTCTACATGGCCTGAATTTTACCTTTGGCAGGCGGGCATGATCGGCTGGCCTGGGGGTCGGCCAGAAAACGGACCGCCGACCGTGATCAGCCCCCAACTGCGATTTCATGCCAGCTGGCCAGTTAACAGCCAGTCAGCGTGAAATGTGTGCTGAAAATCTCAGCGCAGCCGGGGTGGGGTGGGAAGCGGGCAGGCACTGATGTTACCATGGGCGCAGGTGAGTGCTGCAAGAGAACTCCCTGAAGGCAGACAGCTGCCTCAGGGAACTGCAGGCCTTCAAATGATCAAACGAAAGTTTAAAAAGCTTAAAAAAAAAATGTCCATGCTTTACATTCAAGCACCTGAAAATATACCGCATAAAAATGCCGTCCAAAGCTATTTATTTCTATTTTATTTCATAACGGAAACCTCATCCCACCTTTGAATGAGTTTTGATGAAAAATCTAAGGGACACCTGGCCGATCTCGCCTGTCCACCAACCACGAAAAATCGGACACAATTGCACCGTTAATGGGCTTAATTGCCCTCCTAATTGTCGGCAGGCATGCTTCCGACTTTTCCATGTGCCCGCCAAGCGAAATATCACGCGTGTGTGCAATGACATTGGGACCCTCGCCCGACCTCTTCTCGCATGATTGGGTCAGGGCTGCACCCACCCACAGGACGTAAAATTCAGCCCCAGATTCACAACAATGTGGTTGAATGCCCTTTGAAATGGCTTAGCTAACCACTGAGTTGTATTCAAGAAGGTGGCAGGTGGTCCAACGGCAATTAGAGATGGGCAATAAATGGTGTCACCAGCGATGCCCACATCAAATGAATGAACATTAAAAAAATATGCATACACATTATTTAATTTGGACTGTGAGTGCAGAACTGGAGGATATAAATTAGAAAAAAAGCTTACATGGTGCAGACATGAGTTAATGACTCAAGATGAGAAGACACACCATCCTCTTACTGAGCAAATGAGTTAACATGTTGTCCTCACTGTGCTGTTTTTATTTAGTTTGTAACAATTTACGAAAAGTTGAAGAGTTTCAAAAACGTGTGTTGTGCACTTAATGGTCATCCTGTTCATTGTTAATCTTGGAAACATTTCCAGGTTAAAAAAATGTCAGCTAATTTAACTACAGATGCAAAGTCACACCAATATTGACAGGAAGTCATAACGCTGGCCCTTGAGGAAACCACAATGAAATTGCAAAAGAGTGACGTTGGTTAATTTCATGTTAGATAATAACTTTCCTTTGTGGGAACCCCCTACCTCTGCTCAATAGTTGTGTTGGACACACAAAAATAATCTAACATGCTGTGCCACTTCTAAACCCTGGTTTCCTCATTTCTGAAGCAATACATGGAGTGCGGTTTGAATCCAATAAAGTTTGAGCATCAGAATCTGATTTCTATCCAGTTTGGAGTTTCCAGTGTACAGTGCTATAGTCTGCTTCTTTCTTCTGTCCAGCTCTTCTTCTTTCAGGACTTTCCCCATGTTACATGGGGTTGTTGCAATGCTGGTTGATCATCCTTCATATTAACAATCATTTTTAGGATTTGGCAGGCGCTTTTACAATTGAATGTCCTTTCTGCCACTAAATCTCCCTATTTATCCAGGCTGGGGACTAGCACCAGTTCATGCTGGCTTGCCTGCCCTAGTGGCTGGGTCCTTCCGTGGCCCACAAGTCCCGGGGTGGGACTCGAACCCTGAGTATTCTAGCTCAAGAGGCAGAGGTGACACCACCTGAGCCACACACTAGCCCCCTTGCTTTTGTACAGGTAAAATTTAATGAAGATTACAAATTGGCCATTCTTGATGAATGTTGTATTTGAGCTGCTCGTGGTGACTCCCATGCATTCTGTATGTTTTAAGACCTGATTCAAGATCATGATTACATTGGGAGCTGATCTGAGGTGTGCAAAATCAAATAATATTTATCCACATCCCTCCAGAGCATCAGTGAGGATCAAATAGTAACAATTAATACAACAATGGGAATATGAATCCCCTTCAAGTTGCACACCATCCTGGCTTGGACATACATTGTTTCTTCATCAACATCATGGAACTCTCTATGTAATATCACAGAGAGAGCATGATTTCCACATGCTTCAACCTGAAGGATCAACGCTACCTTCTCAGAGATTCTATGGCGGGCAATAAATGCAGTCTTAACAATATTGCCTATGTCTAGAGATAAAATTTAAAAAAGACCAGTGCACCATATTAACTCTGAAAATACCATACTTGCTAGTTTTAACAATTTGTAATCTCTGTTAACACCCCACGTTGTTAACTGTTAACAACAATGTTACACTGCCTTCATAACCCTCTTTTTCTATGATTTGCCTGCAGTCTGAAACTAATATCAGCAGGTTACTTTTGAAAAAGAAGAAAAGAATCACAAAACTCAAGCAGAAGCTGAAAAAACAGGAGAAGCGGGACAAGAAAAATGCCAAGAAAGAGCAAAAGGTAGAGATGTTCCACTCACCTGGGACAAACAAATGCTTATCTAACTTTCTCTGAGCCGCTTTTCAATTTATTTTCTTTAAATAACATTCATTTATCTTCTCTTCGGTGCTTTGTTCTTAAATACCCATGAGAAACCTATCTGTTTTTACTGTCATGTTCTTCATTGGTAACCAGTCCTGGGAATGGTTTGAAACTGCCTCCACCCAAAATAAGACATCCCAGGCACAATTCATCAAATGAGAACACTCCCATTACACATCTAAAGCTTCTATAAGAATCTGGTAGAATCCTTATAGTATCTTACAGCATAGAAGGAAGCCATGCAGCTGAACAACGCTGCTTTCAAATGTTATGTACAGTGTTCATTATGAAAACAATATTCCATATGTAACCCCTATCTCACCAAATATTATCAGTGCAGTAAGGAATACAATGAAGTGACCTGTCAATGTTAATAATTTTAAAAGTATTTTGATGATTCTGTTTTTTTTTGTTTGGTTTTGAAAGATTAAAGGCGTATGTGGTAATCACTAGGCAGAAAGGGCCTATGGTTTTCCTGCAGATGGACCTAAGGAAATGGATGACTGGACATGCTGAAACCTTCTTATCGCCTTATATTATTATGTTTTTGGAATATTGAATGTACTGCAAGTTACAACAATGCTGTTAAATTCAAACAAATTCATCTCTCTAGAGGCGAAAAGACTTGGAATCAGGAACAGATGGCCCAGCCACCATCACCGAGACTATTGGTAGTGACAGCTTAGAAATGGATTCGGGCCTTGACTCGCCATCCAAAGTCAGCAAGAAGCCAGAGGAGCTTAGTCTAGAGTCTCTTGGCCTTCAAAAACCAGATGTCCATTCCCTCATTCTCGACTTTAGTCCTGTCAACTTTGTGGATAGCGTCTGCATCAAGATATTGAGAAACGTAAGACGGGCCGTGACTTCATTCTACTTTGACTTTTATTGTTATCTTTGTGCTCATCAAAATAAGAGGTGTCGGAGGGTATGGTATGCTTTTTCACTTTTGCTGCCAAACCTCTTCGTAAGGCACTCGTGTCAAGTGTAGCAAGATAATTATAGACTGAATTTTCTGAAGCTAACCCGACAGGATAGCTCCCTTTATTTTGCCTCAGGAAAGGGCTTCTACCCTGTCTCATAACAGCACACCCTGCTGCAACATTTAATTTTCTGCTCCAACCACCTTTGGCACTTATAAATTAAGGCCAGTAACAGTACTATAAAACTGAACTCAGTAGGAATTGGATTCAAGTGGCACAGGTTCAGTGGACTTATGGTCTGCATAGCTATCAGACAGAGGAAACTTCCATCACTGGGCTAGATTTAAACCCAAGTCCCTAAGGTGAAAGGGTTACAGTACTGTCCACTTTAGCACAGAGTTTAATTTTTTTTTGTTCGTTCATGGGATGTGGGCTTGTTGGCTTGGCCAGCATTTATTGCCCATCCCTAATTGCTCTTGTTCAGAAGGAATTTAAGAGTCAACCACATTGCTGTGGGTCAGACCAGTTAAGGACAGCCGATTTCCTTCCCTAAAGGGCATTAATGAACCAGATGGGTTTTTACGTCAATCAACAATGGTTTCATGATCAACATCAGATTTCTAATTCCAGGCTTTTATTGAATTCAAATTCCACCGCCTGCTGTGGTGGGATTTGAACCCTGGTCCCCAGAGCATTACCCTGGGTCTCTGGATTTCCAGTCCAGTGACAATAACACTACGTTGCTGTATTCCCAAATCATGTTGAAAGTCATCCCCACCAAAGACGTAACACTCTGATCAGATTTGCTTTGGAGTAATAGGCTGCCTGACACACTGAGTTGACCACAAGTCAAACAAGGGGTACTGAGAGGACACCAGATTTTTTCCCATGGGTAGGCATGATTACATGAGGAAACATTAGATTCTCATGCTGTTGATCTGGGTTCAAATCAAAGTTTTGACCTGCACCCTCTGCATTCAGTCCATGCTTGTCAAATCAATTGATGGACCATCTTGTGGTTTCTTGGTGAACTGCGTAAAGTGGTGAATGAGAACCCTGGCCTTTCCCATCTGGGTTTCTTCTCAACCATCCAGGGATAATAATTAGTGAACAATAATAAGAGACATCACAGCACAAGAAAATCTGGTCTCACGTGGTCATTTTTTATTATTTCTTGGATTTTGAGGAGGAAACAATTTTGTAAAGTAAATTGTTTCTCAGGTAGAGTGATATAGCCCCTTGGAACAACAATGCGCTAAGGTGGCAGGACATTGGTTTTTGTCATGATTGCCTAGAGAGTGAGGCACCAATCTCACCAGAACTGGTATGGGAGACAATCTGAGACTCCCAATAAATTGAAACCAGGTAAGAGTACGAAAATAAATTTTAAAAAGACCACTCCAGAAAAAAATCTTCATAAAATACCCTGGCAAGTGTGCTTGAATTCTGCCTGAGGTTTTTAAGTGGGACAAGTCATACATGTCTGGTTATTTTTCTTCTGTAAGATGATTATCAGCTACCAAATTTTTGGGAGCCAGTATTTTCAACTTGTTAGGCAGAAAAGTTGATAAACTGAGATCTCACATTTTGTTTAGGGACTTCATACAAATATCATTTGGTCCTATTGAAATAAACAAAACAATTTCATTGAATCAATGAGAGGAGCCATTGGTCCCTTCAAATCTTCACTGGATCTTTCGAAGAGCAATCTAGTTATGTTCCACGCCCAGCTCTTTTCTCTTAATCCCTGCAATTTTTTTTTTCCTTCAAGTACTTATCCAATTCCCTTTTGAAAGCTGCTAATTAATCTGTATCCGGCACTCTATCAGGCAGCACATTCCTGTCCCTAAACACTCATTGTGTAAAATAGTTTTTCATCGTGTCACCTCTGGTTCCTTTGCCAGTCATTTTAAATCGATGCCCTCTGGTCATTGACTCTTCAACCATGGAATTAATTTCTCTTTATCTATCAAAAACCTTCATGATTTCAAATACTTCTATCAAATCTTCTCTTAGCCTTCTCTGTTCTAAGGAGAGCAACCCCAAATTGTTCAGTCTATACATGTAACTGTAATTCCTCATCCCTGGAACTATTCTAGTAAATCTCTTCTGTACTCTCTCCAAAGCCACCACATCCTTCCTAAAATGTGATGTCCAGAATTGGACCTAATACTCCAATTGGAGCTGAAATTAAAAGCAGGAAATGCTGAAAATACTCAGCAGGTCTAGAAACACCTGTGGAGAGAGAAACGGGGGTAATGTTTCAGGTCATGATCTGGAAAAGTTGGAAATGAAAAGCTTTTAAGTGGGTGAAATAGGGCAGGGTGGTAAATGAACAAAAGGGAAAGTCTGTGATAGGAGAGTAAACAGGAAACATTAAATGACAAAAGAGTTGGTGAGGCAGAGCCAGAGGGAGTGCTAATGGGATGAGTCAACAAACAAAAGATGGGTCCAGAGGAGGGTTGAAAGGCAAAATAGTGAACAGCTGCCATCCGAAAGCAAAATTAAAAAAAAACAAGATTAATCCGACAAATGCAAAGTAAAGGGAACAAAATGTTGGCGATGGTAGCAATTATGATCTGAAATTGTTGAGTCTGGAAGGCTGTAAATTACCCAATTTAAAGATGAGGTGCTGTTTCTCGAGTTGTGTTGAGTTTCATTGGAACATCACAGGAGGCCGAGGACAGAGATGGCAGCATGAGATCAAGGTGGAGAACTAAAATGACAGGTCAAGGAAGCTTGAGATCAATCCTACAGACTGAACGGAGGTGTTCCACATAGCGGTCACCATACCTGCATTTGGTCTCCCCAATCTAGAGGAGACTGCATTGTGAGCAGTGAATACAGTATATTAAATTGAAACAAGTATGTGCATTGCTGCTTCACCTGAAAGGAATGTTTGGGACCTTGGGCAGTGAGGAGAAAGGAGGTAAAAGGGAAAGCGTTACATCTCCTGTGCTTGCATGGGGCTGTTTTATATAAGTTTAGCATAGCTCCCTGGCCTTTGGTTACCCGCCTGCTTTATTGACCACTTCATAAACCCACCTTACAACTCAATGCTTTTATATTCCAGATTTTCCGGGATTTTAAGGAGGTTGAGGTTGATGTATACTTGTCAGGGTGTCACTGTAAGTATAATGTGGATCATTTTAAATGGAATGTGCTTGTTTATGTAACACAATATTGTGACCCTGTTGCTGTGTGACCTTCTGTCTATAACTTTATGAATAAATGTGATGATGGACAATACGAATAGATTCTCTTCCATTCTACCCATGCTGCTCCTTTGCAGTGGTGGGAGAAGATCGCCTGGCTTAACTAATAAATGCAAAACTGAATGTGAAAACGAGACTTGGGATCATTTTAACCTAACTCGCCCATTAGGAAACTGATGAAATTGGGTACAATGCCATTTTATAACCATTCCAATCTAACTCCACTGATTTTAATGGAGAGTAATATCGAGCAGGGAGGGAAGAAAGTGTTGCACCCGACCCCATTAGTTTCCTGATGGAATGGTTAGGCTAAAATTACCTGCACAGAGTCCAGGAATGGGCCAGGTTCAATCAGTGCTAAGTTTGTGGATCTCAGGCAGTCAGCACTCAAAGGGTGCTTTATATTGACACATGGGATGAAACCCTAGCTGTTTTGACAGGATCGCCTCTCCACCGAGCAGCCAGCCTCCACCAGATCTTGAGGAGTCTGTGGGAAGGCACCTAATTAAGAGGGCACTTGCACCACCACAAGTCCAAATCACATCCTAGTAGCCACTCCTGCTGGCCAGTGAGCCTCACCTCTCTCAGTAATTTGGCCTCCAGTACTACAGCAGCTTCCTTCTGAGAGAGGGAATCAAGAGTTCCCAATGTAAGCTCTCGACAACCCCTCCCCCTCAGGCCAGCCTCCTTGGCATCATTAGTCTTGTAAGTGGCAGGTGGGAATTCCATCCCTTATAAGGACCGCTGCTGGTCCCAGAGTAAATGGGGACCCAGGATCCAGACCTTTTTCCAGGACTGCCAAAACCTTGCCAGGATTTCAGCAGCAGTCAGCTGAATGCATGAGCAACTTCAACCTCATTTTATATATATCTATACGCATATGTATGTACATAGAATCATTCCAGATCAATCGTTGATCTGAACTGAATTTTGTTTCTTTCAGGGGCTATTGTTCAACAGTTTGAACAAGGAGGATTCTTTGGAAAAAACATCAGCAAATCCCAGCTTTTCACCACAGTGCACGATGCTGTTATGTACTGCGAGATGAAAAATAATCCATCTACTGATCAGGCACTCTACATGGTCTGTCACTTTAAGTTTTATCTTTTATTGCGATGTGGTTCTACATTTTTTATTCATAAGGGGCCCTTTTACCAGGATTTAAACAAGTATTTGCTGGACAGCCTTTAATGAACAATTTACAGGCAAGTCATTTGATTAGAGGGAACCATATTTTTCCCTGTCCTCCCTCCTCCTCACAGAGTACTGGACCAGGGTACCATTAAGTGCATTCCTGGAGGCTTTTTCACATGACTTGCCCCCACGCCACAGCCATTAGTCAGCCAACACATCCATCCTTGTGACATGCTGCCATTTGGAAAGCAAAAAGACTCATTACCCAGCTGGATGATGCTTGACTGTCAGCCAAGAAGCCTTTTATTCCCATTTTCAATATTTTTATATCTGATAAAGAGAAATGTTCAAAGAAAATGGCAAAAAAAAAAATCATTTTTTCAATGTCCCTATGATTTTTCTCCAGGGTTCCACACGACAGTGTCCTGGAGATTGATTTTCAGTTCTCAGAGACACCAGGCTAATCCTGAAGGGTTGGCAACCCTATAACTGGATAAGCTTCCAACTAAAGTTATCTGTCATGGTGTAGATTCAGTCTTTTAGAAAGAGTTCTGGCTTAGGAATACACAGGGTTATAAGACTCTGTACGGGCAGAGATAGTGGAATAATGGTCCGTGAACTGCTCGCATCATTGAAATGTCATCCCAAGAAGTCAGGACATGTGTTGAGGGGGAATAGTGAACATGGATAAATCATGTAGAATGGAAGTCTAGAGAGGAAAATCCCCAAAGTATAGTTAACATCAATGGAGTCGGTGATATGTAAATTGTGGTATAACTTAGGGGGTGTTTCAGAAAATCTTTTGACATTACACCATTGATTATTATCTATGTAATTACTTACATGCTTCTCACCTTACTGCTCCCCTCCCCCACCCACCCCACCTACCCACCCACTCAACCTCCCACTCCGGCCATGAGGCTGTGGATTGGGCAGAGAATTCATCAGATTATGAACTTGTTGACAAAAGAAGACTAGAAAAGTGGTTGATAATGGGGAACGTGCCATCAGATGCACCCACCCCCAACCAGTACCACCACCATGATTAGATCTTGCCCCAAAAGCAATGGAGTAAATTTTCATCTTCAGTACATGGATGGTAAACTGGTGAAGTGGATTGTCCGCCCATTGTAGGATCTGACCAATTTTTAGTCCATTGAAGAGAATGGAATGAAAATCCGGCACAGAGTCAATGGACACGTTCTGCAATCTGTACTCTCCATTTAGTAAGGTTTAAAGTGTACCCCACTAACATTGTATTTCTACCACAACTATAGTGTCAGAGCAAAGTGGTTTCACTCATTTAAACAGTCTGTCCAACAGAACATGTTATGAAATCATGATGTCTGTTCACTTGGGCAGACTGAAAGGTGAGCTGTCATTCCATCATGAGAGAGGTGCTAAGCCAAAGCCATACAGCGTCCATAGGAAGTGACAGTTCGAGGAAGGGTAATCCATGATTCACTTTGTCGGCTTGGTTCGGCTCAGTTGATAGCAGATGATTGTGGATTCAATTCTCACTTCAGTGCATAATCTTGCCTGGTACTTAGTACACTACTGAGGCAGTACTGCACTGTTGGGCGTATCATCTTTTAAATGAAGTGTTCAAGTGAGGCCCTGTCGGCCAGTCCCAGTGGTTCAAATGGATAGGAAACATCCCATGGAAATGCAAAGAAGAGCAAGGAGCTTTTCAGTGGTCAGGCCAACATTCTTCCCTAAACCAACATCACCCAGAATAAATTTAACTGGTCATTTCTGCAGTTTGTTGGTACCTGCTATTTTGAAATTAATGTTGTGTTTGCCTGCCAACCCAATAACTGTACTTCAAAAGCAATTAATTGGTTGTGAAACACTATGCAATGACCTGGGGACATGATTAGTCATTGTATAAATGAAACATCATTCTTTTATCTTTGTGTTTTCCCTTTGTCTTTTTCTGTTCCTTTAGCCAACATGTATTCCCTGAGAGTTGCCTCGACAGGGATCTGGCAGAAGCTGCGAGCAGGTTTCCTGGCTGCTCCCTTGGCCACAAGATCAAAGGAAGAAGGAAGGAAAATATTTTTGAAAATGTACTAGGTTGCTTGTAAAATAGGAAGGGCTTACAGTGTTCCCAAATCCTGAGATTTTGCTGTAACATTCTGATCTCTTCTTCACAGAATGGAACCCCTGCACTGCCCCCCTCACAGGACCAAGAGGAAGAACCGACCCATGTCAGCGTAAGAACCATATTTTATCCCATGTTTTGGATGCTTAATGTCAATTAATCTGAATTATTTTTGGGAAAGACAGGCTAAGTCATTCTGTGTCACCAGATCCTTGGCTAGCATTGCAAAGTTTGTCATGGATACGAAAGAAAAAATCTTTTTAAATAAAACAGCCCAAATTTTACACATCAGTGCTCCTGGCATGCAGTGTGAACGAATATCTAAAAGCTTCAAATTCCTTGCTCGTGTCAGGTTGAAAATGATAGGCTCCATGATGTGGAATCTCCTGATACCTGGGCTAAGGCCCTTAGTCCAAACTGAACCAACAGGCCAGAAAAGAAATCCCAGTGCATTTCCACTGGTATCTTTCATCATCTGAATTGCCTGTTTGCAAAAAGGAAGGTTGGGGGTGGGGGGGAATATTTTAACTTTTTGACCAGCCAGGAGAAGGAGGGCCCCATAGCACAAGGGAAACCTGTTAGTCTGGGTTTCCCTGTACACTGAGGAGTTTTAACCCAACCATGTGCACGTGAAGTCACTGACAGGCTCCCCACTTGAAATCAGTTTAATCAATAGGCCTGGTTGGTCTACAATCAGGTGGGACCGTTGGAGACAAGGCCATAGGAGCAGCCAGTTGTGATCCCTGAACCAAGGAGGTTCAGGAGAGGAATGGAAGGGGAGGGTCTGATCCCAGGGGAAGGGGTCTCCATTCCCTGGAGTGGGTGGCGGTACCTAATTCCAGTGGGGCTGGTCTGATTCCTGGCGGGGGTGGGGGGCGGTTCCAATCCTGGGCTGAGGGAGTTGGCAAGATTAAAGGTTGGAGGGATCAGAGACCAGAGCAAACGGGAGGCTCGGTGGCATGG